>NC_063055.1:13909284-14253451 GCF_018812025.1 Megalobrama amblycephala
GTGCCCAGGACACTGCTACGTGATGCTGGTGGAGGAAAACATTTTCTCACATGCTCCTCCAAAATACCCCAAAGTGGCTCAAAAATATTCAGATCTGGTAACTGTGTAGGCCATGGAAGATGTTCAACTTCACTTTCATATTCATTACTCCATTCTGTCACAAGTCTTGCTATGTGTATTGGTGCATAATTATGCTGATACACGGCACCCCTTTTAAGGTACAATATTTGAAACATTAGGTACGCTTGGTCCTCCCAGAATGGTAGTCTTTGGCAATGACCCGCCCATCAAGCACAGCAGGGAATGCCATGATCTTCCAGCCAGCAGCTATCACCTTGTAGCCCAAGACTGGTTGCCCACTAAAGCTAAGCAGGGTTGAGCCTGGTCAGTACCTGGATGGGAGACCACCTAGGAAAACTAGGATGCTGCTGAAAGGGGTGTTAATGAGGCCAGCAGGGGGTGCTCACCCTGTGGTCCGTGTGGGTCCCAACGCCCCTGTATATTGATGGGGACACTATACTGTCAAAAAAGCACTGTCCATCAGATTAGATGGTAAACTTGAGGTCCTGACTCTCTGTGGTTATTTAAAAAAATCCCAGGATGTCTTTCAAAAAAGAGTAGGGGTGTAACCCCTGCATCCTGGCCAAATTTGCCCATTGGCCTTTGTCCATTATCATGGCCTCCTAATCATCCCCATATATACTGATTGGCTTCATCACTCTGTCTCCTCTCCACCTAAGCTGGTGTGTGGTGTGCGTTCTGGGGCAATATGTCTGCCGTCACTACATCCCTACTTCTGTTGGATATGGTTCATCCTATGTGGTGGTATGTCAACACAAAGTTTTGCTGTCCTGGTTACAGATGAGCCAGCAAGACGTGCTCCGAAAATTTGTCTTCTTCTGAACTCTGATATATATCTCCCATTATTTTGTGTGGATTGCAATATTTTATGTGTAGCTGTGCTATTGCTCTGCTAATTCAACCTTCACTCTGCTCTTACTGATGGAATGTAAAATCAGTGAAGATTGTCCACCAGGCTAGACGTGAAACCTCCAACACTATATTTGCCATTTGTTTCAGTTTCATTGTCCAACCCCTGTATAATAGAATATACTATAATGTAATGTAATATAAAAAAGTTACGTTGTATATATAATATTAAAATTAAGTTTTATTTATTTATTTGAAGAAAACAAACTGACGTACAGAGCCCTGCACATGACATGAAGAATAAAAAACAAGATATTGTGGCCACGATTTAATAATTTGTTTCCTCAACTTGTTAATTTTTGGTCACGTTGTACTAATTCATTCCTTCGTTTTCATTTTGTTAACTGTGTCCACGATGGAACTAATTACTACATACTAATGTTTTTACCTGTTTTTAACTAATTTACCTAAAACAAAGGAATTAATAAAACATGGCGTGCAGGAAAAAACAATATACCGCGGCCATAAATTAAGAATCTATTCCCATGTTATCTTTGTGTTTTTTCTCCTGCATGTCATGTGCAGAGCTCCGTACTGATGCGATGCAAATTGACGTTTTCTGACATCCCAATAGCACCAGCTGTATCGGGCAGTTCTGTTGCCAGTGGTAACAGGAGTGGAAGTATTCTGTTGAACTTTGACAGTGAAGAGCACCAGGGACCAAGTGGAATTCAGCAACCAAAACAGCAGCAATTAGGTGCCACCTTGCACACTAATATATTACACTACAAGATTTATAGTTGTAAATGATTGTTATTTGCAAAATTAGCAGCAGAACATTCTAAAATTCCTTTTTTCATGCTGTCCTTTTCTCTTGCTTGTTTCCAAGGATACCACCACATGTCTGACACAGGACACAACAGTCGAGTTTACCAGTGTAATGTCTCACATGACATGGCAGGCCCCCAACATTCAGGTAATGGACATGTATGTTACATGATTAAGATACAGTTAAACTATAATGGTTAAAAAAACATTTTTGAGAAAGTTGCTTTAAGAAAAAGTTTTAATATGCTTGTTTTAATGTATTTACCATATTCTGTGTGGTGTTTAGGCGGACACCTGCTGCACACAGGAGGAAGCGTGACAGGGAAAAGGGAGAGGGAGTCGGAACAAGATCTTGAAGGTGAAGATGACAGCCTCTCTACCTCTCACAAGTTACAACGGCAAATTGCAGAGGTCACTTCGGTTCATGCCACCAGAGGGAACCAGTCAAGTATGGTAAATTTAACTTTAAATCCTCGATGTAGAAATGTATAAAAGAAATCATACATTGCATTTAAGATGGATATTTTTCTTTTCTCTTTCCAGAAGAGTTAAATGGACATATCATTGCTCTGAGCAGAACAGATTCAAAATGAGGCAGAGTCTAAATGGGACTGACTTTCTCCATTTGAGTGTTGATATGTTTTCCTTTAAACAATTCTCAAGCTTAGGGAAAAAGCAATTTGACATCAAATTTTTTTATTATTATTTCTTTATTCCGTTCCCCCCATTGTTTCCATAATCTTACATGTTCAACGAATATTAACTGAGAATTCATTTTTATCATTTAATGAAATTCAGTTACTTTAAAAAGAAGTTAATGATTTTACATCCGTTGACAGATAAACAACCACAAAAAGGTTTTTCCTTGTTTCCTTGGTAAACCCCTTTCTCTTTTGGTCATCTTTGTGATTTGTTTCATCATTGCACAGATAAGGGTTTTATTTACTGTCAAGTGAACCTTAAAACGTGAGATTAATGTATCAGCTTTTATTAAACAGAATAAAGCTGAGCTTCGTTGTACACTCATTGCAGCTAGGATTTTGTAAGTATTTTTGCAGTTTGGTTGGTACCAGCACCAGCCAACAGTTGGAAACATAAAACTACAACCATCACAAAACACTTTTGTACATATTTCTCTGACATTCTCTCACTGTACAGTTTCACTGATTCTCAGTAGAGTGGTGTATGTGCCACTTTTTGTAAACATAAAAATTTATACAGGTTTATTTTATATATTGGTGTTTCATTCTTTGCCAGTTTAATGTATTAGTGTTTCAGTTTACTCAGAAAATCTATATAATAACTACCAGCAGAGCTGACATTTCAAAATAGGTTTTAAAGATTTCTAGATTTTAAGATTCTTTCCATAAATTTACATTGCTTAACTGATTTTAAACCCTCATGTTTTAACTTTGGACCTATTTGTAAATTCTATCAGGGACAGAACTGTGGTGGACCATGGTTCTTGAATGTTTTTAAATGGGCTACAATGGTCTATTAAATGCATCTATAGATTAGCTACAGTATCTTCTTCATTGTCATGCTTGGCAGACACACACAGACAGCTGACCTTCACGGTCAAGCCTTAAACACTGATAAAAACGCCAAAGCCGGGAAATGACTCTGGAAAAGAAAATCATCCTAGCTTATTGATCATCTGTGAACCAAACCTTTATGGATCTTTAGGAAGGAAATGTATGGAAAATGATTGAAGACACCCTGTTGTATCTCTACCCCTTAAAATCTCTTGGCATGTTTTTACATACAGTTTTGTTTTTTTAATTTATTTTATAAATCCAAAATATTTGAAATTTATCTGTTTGTGCCTATTCAGGTAAAACAAAACATCCTAGAGGCATCATCTGACAGTATTAATCATAACGTCATTTTTACATCGACTGACATTCCAAAAATAAGCAAAACATTGACTCTTAATCCCGTTTTTGTTTTGTTTTTATTGTGATATTGGTTTTATAGCTCTCTTCTGTAACTTAAAAATAAGAGTAATTAACATCTGATTTATAATATCACACTGGCCTTTCCTCTGGGAAGGTAACCAATAATTAGGATTATGAAATGTTTAGCCTCTGTATTTGGCCACAAATGCTTTATACCAAATGCCCTCTACAGACTTAATATCATTTATCAAATTTAGTTGATGCTTTGCTACCAGATATCCCAGAAATAATAATAAAAAAATGAATCTCTGAAAGAAATCATTCTTTAAAAAAAATAAAAATCTTTTATTCAGTACTAATATTGGTCACAATATTAAGAATGGTGAAACTGAGACTTTATTCTTATGATAAATCCACTACAATGTTTACAGAGTCACCAATACAGATGCCCTAATGACAACTACTGTGCATAACTATACCATGTATATAAATGTATGGGCCCTCAAGTTCATGTATGGTTGTTTATCATGGTGATCTGGCAACCTTCAACTGAACTGGACTAAAGCTGTTGGGCCTAAATTTGTGTTTGTATAGCTGGATCTACTTTGACACCGTGACATCTGTATTACTGTTGCCGACCAGGAGAAATATTCAGTTTTAATGTGAATGTTTTGATATGACAATTGTAGAAACCTCAGTGCTTTTTGACTAATGTCTCTGTGCTATTATGGTTTGTTTTTGTCACAACAGGAGAAGTGAACCCTTTCTGTTTCCCCCCCATTTGAATTAGTTATGAATTTTGTTTTTATTTTCTTTCTGTAAAATAAGTGTGACGTTAAGTCTAAAAACTTGTCCTCAAGTCTGTAAACAGTTGTAAAAGTAAATCTGATTGAAACTGGATTTGTTTTGCTGTCTTTTTTTTTTTTTTTTGTCCTACCACAATATGGTAACTCTGATCAGTCGATCAGACTTTACATTAGTAATGGTTGCTAATGTCCTGCTAGTTTCAACAACCAAGGGGATGATAATAAAACTTCAGCGAAATTGAGAACTTGTGTCTAACTTCTATACTTTATAAAGTTTCAAACAAGGTGACTCAATGTAAACAAATGGCTGTTTTTTTTCGAACCATTTCGTGCCTCTAACTCCGATCATCTTGACCTATGATCTTGACGCAAAAGTGCAATGAGCAGCTGTGACCGCTGGGCGGCGTTGTTGATACTTATATAAATTTCATTAGGCGTTGTGTGGACTTGTCCTGTGAATATTTATACAAGACATTTTTTTTTGGAATTTGGAAGTTGGTTTTTCTAAAAACAAAGTAAATGAGGGGAAAAAAGATTTCATAACTTTTTCCAATGTATTGCATCAACAACCATTGTTCTGTGACTATATTCCAGTTTGTAAAGCTTTAGTAGGTCATTTGATTAAAAAGTAAGAGAACTTGATTAAATTGAAAGAAAACTGAGCAATAATATCTCTCATGATTTCAAACTCAGTATTGTTTCTGTTTTGTGTTCTGTTTCTCACAATCAAAGTGGTTTATTCACACAGCGCCATTCTGTTCTCTTTTGGAACCTTGGCACACAACATGAAGGGGAAAACAGGGTTGAGATGTCCTGAGCCTACGAGAAGCAGGGAAATGTGGCCTCCCCAGAAGCCACTGCAGTACCTACTCTTGTTTTTAGATTGCCATGTGCCTTGAATACACAAGTATGACAAGAAAATGCAATGGAAAACTTTTTTCAATCCTTAAACTGGCATCGTGATTTAGTGAATCAGAATGAAACTCACTAGCATTTCCTGTTCTCTATTCGCGGTGGTCCATGGCTCCGGTTGCGTTGTTTTTTGTGCCCAGGACCTCAGTCCAGACCCTGATTTGTATGTTAGTGTACCCAAGGGGCCAAAACTAGTTGCCACAGCAACTGTGTTGAATCTCTCACGGACCCCCCGTCCCCTTCCACCCCCTCTCAGAACTCTGTGAAACAAAACAAACATTGTCCCTTAACAAGGCGCGGAGAGACAGCGTTCTGTTCAGAAGTGCGGGACATTCAGGTCATATTAGTCCTTCCTCATTGAGTTTAGTCTGAGAATAAGAGAGTCCCCACATACAGGACACTCACCACTTTCTCACGTCTACTGAGGGTGACTTGAAACGGGAAGCCCTGGATTCACCTCACCAGCCTGTCATCTTACCCATGCCAAAATAGCTCTTAAAGGTATAGACATATATTTGATGAGTGCCTCCTTCAGAACTGACAGTAGCTGGAGGTCAAGTTCTGAGACTCTGCCTTTCATCTGTTAATACTCACATTTCAATGCAAAATAGAAAGTGAAATGACTCTTAAGGGAGCACATATTCTTAAAAATAATTTCCAGGTTCCAGAAGAGGGTTAGAAGAACCACAGAACTGAACCTTTCAATGAACAGTTCTTAAAATAATAATAAAAAATTCTTAGTATGAAGAACATTTTAATAATCTAAGAACCTTTTTCCACTATAAAGAACCTTGCTAAAGGTTCTTCATGAAACTATAGATAAAGAAACGTTAGTATATTTAAGAGTACAGATCAACATTACTAGTCAAACAATGCAATTATACACTGCCTGGCCCCCCCAAAAATTTGGATTTTAATAGGCAAATACTTAAGAATCTATGTATGGATCATTATTACAGTGATTATTATGTTTCTAGCATGTTTTATTTTTGACAACGGTTCTTTTAAACCTTAAAGATGGAGTGTGTAACTTTTCATTTCTTAAACAACCATGTAGGAAGATACATCATGGCCATATATTCCAGGATGACAATGTCAAGATTCACCAGTGTTAAAACTGCGAAAGATTGGTTCAGAGAGCATGAGGAATCATTTTCACACATGAATTGGCACTGACCTTAACCCAACCCCCAAAATTGCTGCACATCGTGATGGAAATAACATCACAACATTTATTTCCATCAAGAGGTGCATCATTTTTTGGTCAAGATCTTGTATTGACAATGCAAGAGGTGAGCACTCTGTAAAGTCTCCTCCAGCACATCCCAAAAACTTACACTGAGGTTAAGGTCAGTGCCAATTCATGTGTGAAAATGATTCTTCATGCTCCCTCACAACATTTCTTTCACAATTTAAGCCTGATGAATCTTGACATTGTCATCCTGGAATATGGCCACGATACATCTTAATAAATGGTTGTTTAAGAAATGAAAAGCTACACACTCCATCAATTAGGGTTAAAAGAACCGTTGCCAAACATATAACATGCTAGAAACATAATAATCACTGTAATAATGATCCATCCATAGACTCTTAAGTATTTGCTTATTAAAATCCAAACAGCAACTTTTTTTGGGGCCGGGTAGTGTATAACCTTCTTGTCTTCTTATTGTTTCTTCTCAACATTCATTTTGTGATTTGTTATTTAATGTGAAATGCTGGGTAATGCATTATGCTTAAGATAATAACAAATTTGTTTTGAAATTGATATGCAACATAAATTTATACAGTTTCTGAAGAAAATGTGTGTGGTGTTTGCCCCTGCAAATGGGGAAACCTATCCAACCCATAAAGTAATAATACATTTTATTTTAGAATATATTACAATATATTAATTTGAAGAAATGTTTGGAAAACATTGTAGTAAATATGGAAAAACATAAGTAACGTCTTACGAGCTCAATTATATGTACTTATGAACCGAAGTGAGATTGTGTTATGTTACTATTATTGCTATGTGTTTTTTTTTTGTTTGTTTTTTTACTTATATACAGTGACAAATTATTTTAAACCATGCATTTTGTACACAGACAGGCTAAATTGCAACTTATATATGTGTTTGGAAGAGCATTTTTTGAATTAAAGCTTCTTTTTCTCTAGCCCTTATAGCTTTTTATAAGTCTAACATTCACAGTGTTGCTATTACAGTTACAGTATGGGCAATTATGTATATATTAATATATATTAATAAGAATGATATCAAAGGTCATTTATACATTCTGCTCATGCTAAATCCAAACTGACATCATCCTGGAAGTGACCTCAATAACAACATGACATACTGATTGCTTGACAGACCGCAGTGAACAACTAATGTGAAAGCTGTCATACTAATTGGACAGTGAAATAGAGTAAATTTGAATGCAATTGAATTAACATGAAGTAAATAACAATTTTACTTTCCAAATCCAAATATGAATGTTAGAACTACCTTTCCTAATGGATGTGTTTGGTTTAAATCCGTTGATTTACTGTAGTGTAATGCTTCCTGTCGTATTAGCATGGAGTGTTGTGAGGAGATTTGTTGATTTGTGGCACAAACTTCATTACAGGGAACAGAGCCTCGTCTGTTCTCCTTCAGTCATTATGGCCAGTGGAGCTCCTCTCTTAAAGCCCTGCTCAACTCTCTAATGAGGCCATTCTCTACCTCTCTCACTTGTCTTCTGAATCTCTGACAGCCTCTGAGCGCTAGCCAAAACCACAAGACAGAAGAGGTCCAACCCCCCCCCGCCCAACAACCCCAGCAGGAGCACACATGTCGGTCTAACCCAAACATTTGTATCTTTGATTCAGTTTATTATCTTTTATGGTCGATTGAATGTTAGATGATCATTTTGAAGATGAGTTTTTAGAGATTACGTCTGCAAAAACACATAAGACTAAGGACTCCTTTGATTGTTTAAACTTGCTTCCATGTGCACTGGTCAGCGCACCGACGTACATGACAAGCGTACAAACGTTGTACTATTGACAAATTCTTTGATTCCTACATTGACAAGAAAAGGTGACAAATCCAAGTGGGTTTTTTGTTCACATTTGGCCATTCTGGAAAAACACGTGAATTTTTCACACGGTATCTTGGCAACTCAGCCGTAGTCTGGCCATTGATATTCACAGTAGAAGCTTCCATCTCCTTTTCAGAACAATAGAAACCTTATGGGAATGAACAAACCAAGTCTGCGAGGACAAATCTTCTCCCTCAGGCCTTGATGGACATTTGAGAGATTAGTACAACATGTGACACTACTTCTTGCATTTTCAAAGATGAACGAGACAACATCAATTCTTTAAAGACATTTATTTAATAGAGTTTTATAAACTGTTTATGGACTTTTAAAAGAATTTGCTTATAAAAGCAGCTATGTGCAAAAGTTACAATAGTCCCTTGAGGAGATATGCCATTCAATTTCCGTCTTTTTGTACTACCATACTACATAATGGGGGTTGGAAAGCTAGTTTGCAGGGTATTTGCTTTCAAAAATGATCTATTTACATTCTAATACAGCTGAGTGCATATATACAGTACAGAAGTTGACAATCAACAGTGTAGATGAATGGTTCAGTGGTTATGAAAAAGTGGCATTAATTAAAATTAGTGATAAATAATGTTTGCCTGAGTAACAGACAAATACCATACATTTCTGTTTTGCAAGTTTTCCTATTATATGAAGAAGATGAAGTGTTATTTGTGATATGGTAGTAATCACTGCATTTATGATCTCAGAGTGTTTAGCTAAATATTTATACACATGGAGCTATGTGTAAATATTCATATTTGTCTGTACATAAAAGTAGGACTATGATTGTGGGGCATTTGAAGTCAAAAGTACAACGACTTAAGTGGAGACCCTGGTGATATATTAAAGGGATAGTTCATTCTGACATAATTTTCTTACCCTCGTGTTGTTTCAAACCTGTATGACTTTTTCCACTGTTTTTCCATACAATGAAAGTCAGTTGGGTCCAAAACATCACTGGACCCCAATGACTATCATTTTGTATGGACAAAAAAACTTTGAGACATTTACAAAATATCTTCTTTTGTGTTCTACAGAAGATAGAAAAGTCATACAGGTTTGGAATGACTTGAAGGTGAGTAAATGATTGGGTGAATTATCCCTTTAAGAATGTATAGGTACATTGAGCCATCCTGAGATATTATAGAGGGAAAAATCGGATTTATCAACATAATTAAGAGTGAATTAGCCTTCAGATGCCAAACTTAGAACTGAAAATGTTGTTGTACCCACTAAGTTTGTACCTAAACCATGCAGAATTGCAAACTGGATGTGTTGAACAATGCTAACTTGCTCCAACATAACAATAACGTAAAGATGGCCACTTGTGGATGATGGGAAGAACGTAGGTTGTAAGTGTGGTTCCATGTCATCTCATGATGTCATCACTTAGGCACAGAATCCACTTACTCAGCTTCCAATAGACAAGATGGTTGAACTGTCCTTGGCTTTGTCAAAAAAAATGGAGGACACATCATTGGTGGTCTTGAGCTTTCCTTCAGCGACATTTTGGGTGGATGAAGAGTTGCTTGGTTGACATTCTTCACAGCAACAGCAGCAACAGTCCATGAAGGCCTGTCCCAGAGACTTACACAGGCAAAGCAGCAGCACTGGCGTCACGGATGACTTAAAGAATAGGAAAAACTGGTTTATGAGGGCCAGAAGAGAAGACACCTCCTCGGACACCTGGATGGGAGCGTACGCCAAGGTCAGATTGCAAACGTTCTCCGGCAGCGTACAGACACCATAGACCACCGCTAGAGCCATGACCGTACAGTTGAGCTGCCGTTCGACCTGATGAGCGTGCTGAAGCTTTTGTTTTTTGGATGGGGATCGCTCCTCGGGCCGCTTGGGAGAACTTCCACTGCCGCCGGACACGTGACAGGTGGCCAGTTGACAGAGCAGGGTGAAGACGACAGGTAGACAGAAGTAACAGCCAAAGTACCACCACATGCGTGCGTCGTGGTAGTTGATAATGAGAGAATAGATGGATTCAGGGAGATCTGGATATGGACTCATGATGCAGGTGTCCACTTGGTCACCCAGAGTAGCTGGTGTCACCTGATGCAGCTGCCACAGGAGCAGCTCAGGAGCTGCAAGCACCATGGAGCCAATCCACACCACGGCCAGCTTGGCCAGGACCTTCTGACAGCGCTCAACTCGTCGGGCCTTTGGCAGGGAGCTTGTGGCAGCGTAGAAGCGGTCAATGCCCAAAGCACACAGACTGAAGGTTGTCACTCCAAGAGATGTTACCTGGAGGGTGTGCAAAAAACATTATTGCTATAATAGAGAGATACAGTCAAAATAAATTACTGGGCACCCATAATAAAAACTGTGGCCAATACCAATAAGGCAGTAATTATTTTGTCCATGTTATGGTCAATAACCATTAAATGCTACTATTATTAAATATTAAAAATATTACAATTGTTTGTCTAAATAAATTTAATGTAAAACACGTGAGAAATTTAACATTGTTATTTAATTATTTTACATTTAGAATTGTTATTAAATTACTTAAGTGAGTGTTAATTGATGACAAAGGTAATCAAATGTAAAAATTGGGGGAATGCACAATTAAATATACAATATTTACTGATAATGTGAAATCATAAAATCTGTAACATTGCCAAATATATAACCAAATATGGTACATATATAAATATTGTGTATCCCTCTTGATTATTATAAATAATAATCATAGATTTGCATTTTTAAAGATTTTTTTTTAGATGTGTTATGGGTGTTTATAATTGTTCATTGTGCGTGTTATATGAAAACATTGAAGTTAAAGGGATAGTTCACCCAAAGATGAAAAGTCTGCCATTTACTCACCCTCAAGTAGTTCCAAACCTGTATGAATTTCTTTGTTTGTTTGTTTTTTTATTTCTTTGTTTTATTTGTATTTATTTTTCCTACTACAGTAGTAAATGGGGGGCGAGATCTGCTTGATTACTGACATTCTTCTAAATATCTTCCTTTGTGTTCAGCAGAGCAAAGAAATTTATACAGGTTTGGAACAACCTGAGGGTGAGTAAATGATGACAGAATTTTCATTTTTGGGTGAACAATCCCTTTAAAGATAAAAGATTAGGTTGCACAGTTTGTAGTGTTAGTAATCAAAAACGATTCCTGTATCTGTCTAAATTTAACAGTTGCTGTGATGTTGGCACTAGCTTAACTTTGGTCACATTTATATTCTTCTGGTAAATTAGACCATGTGAAAATGATCAAGATTGAGACTTGGGCCTCACCTCTATGTAAGGCACAACTCTGCAGGAGAAATCCCCCAGCAGTCTCTTATTGGTGAGTTCGTTAAAGACCACCACTGGCAGACAGAAGCATAACACCAGAAAATCCCAAAAAGCCAAACTCGCAAGAAAGTAGTTCCACGCGCTCCTCATGAAGTAATTTTGCCAAACAATGCACATTACCGCCAGATTACCCACGATGCCGAAGGCAAACACCACAAAAGCCAGAAAAAGAATCCCATAGGCACTGTAAGAGCTGTCAGTGATGGGAAACAAAGGATTGTGGATTTTTGTGATGCTCCTTTTTGTTGGAATGCCATTAGTGACCTGTTCAGTAGTCATGTCAGTGATGTTTCCAGTTTCAGCCAGTGAAGAATTGTGCATATCTGTGAAGGGCACAGGACTTGTAGTTTGTGTGTCCATGGATTCTTCATCTTCCAGAGGGAGGACTTCTTGCTGTGTGCTTTGTTGTGAATCATCTTGATCAAAAGTATCCTCTTTTTCAGGTGTCTTGTCTTGCTCTTTCTGCCCTGGACTTTCTCTTTGTGCTTCTGAAGCACAAGCACTCAGAAGCAAAGCAAGAGTCATAAAATAAATCAGTTTATAATCTCTCATCCCCATCTTCAATTCAAAGTCCAGTAATATATAAATCGGAGGAAAATACTTTAAAATCAGTACCTAAAACAGACTGCAGAGGCTGAAGAGAAGACCCTGGTAAAGGCACTGCTGCAGTTTGGGATCCCTTGTGCCAAAAGGCTCTGTTTTCTGCAATCCTGTTGGCCACAGACAGCTCCCTTTGCTGAGCTATGGATGGCTGCTCCCTCTCAATAGGGGTCTATGGAGTCACACCCCCTTTTACTGTTGTCTCTTACTGACTGATGGGTGTTATTGCCCTCTGCTGGCATCAGAATAATATTTTAAAGCTCTATCTATCTATATATCTGTCCATCTATCTATCTGTCCGTCCGACCGTCCGTGGGAATAGTTTTTCATTTTTTTAAGATACATATTGCAAATAAATACACATCTACATCTACAGATTTTGAAACAAAATGTCTTGGTTACAAAACTACACAGTCTCTCCTTTACAGAATCACATATTCTGCCCTGTATTACACTGAAATGTTTAATTCTGCATGCAAACAATTGAGATAACAGACTGACAAACTTGTATCAGTGTATCCACACTGAACTTTTTAGATACAGATTTCGGCTGGTAAAAATTTACTAGGAAAAGTCAATACTGTACGCAATAAGAAAATGAACATTTGGTCACACTTTATATTGGGTGTCTTTATCAACTATGTACTTACATCAAGAAATAAGTACAGTGTACTCATGTTGTATTGCAAAACACTTGTGCTGCTGCGCTGCTACTGAGGTGGATACACCTCAGATAGATAGATAGAAGGTTCAACAGTGTAATTACAGCTGTATTTTTTAAGTACAATGTAAAAACATGTATCAGTATGTGCACAATAAATCAAATGATTAATTTACAGTAAATGTTTGTACAAAGTAGTTAAAGACACTTAATATAAAGTGGGATCAAACAATTTAGTTTGTTTATGGATTTAGATGTTCCTGCATGTTCATAAATGGCAGTGATTGTGCTGGGCAAACTTTACATAGCCTACTGTATGCTTCCAAATTTGATTGGTTGATTGGTAAAATTGTTATTCCTATTTCATTACAATGGCAGGCCATTTGCCAGTTCAGCAAACATTACAAATATGTTATTATACATGCATGTCTGACAGATTTTGATAACTGAATGGATCATTTTGCATGTGGAGGCTCACACAATGAAAGAATGTTTAGAAGTTGTGAAGAGTTTGGCAGTTTCACTGAGAATTAACTCATCAGTTTTGATCAAAAAGCCATGTGCATTTAGATTTTGTGCAAATTGTAGACAATTGTACTTACACTTTAACACATGCAAATTGCTTAAATCAATAAGAAATCCAAATCTGATGTGAACAAGAAACTAATTGTTCAGAGACCTGAACTTATAGTTTTGAGAAAAAAGGTCTCATTTGAGAATTTAATCAAAGTGAATTGAGAAAAACTGTAACATACAGGAAGTGACACTGCACTGTATCTCAAACACTAGATGGTGTTAAGAATTTGTTTAGAATTATTTTAGAGATAAATAGTAAATGTTCAGACTGAGAATGTATATGATTGTGTGTGTGTGTGTGTGTGTGTGTGTATGTATAACAATAATAATTATTATTATCATCATCATTATTATTTTCAGAAGTTAATAACACCACTCCAAAAATGATTGCAGGCTCAACTGTTTAATGTAACACAAAAGTTATATTTCCATGTGTAGATTATGCCTAAAACATCACAGTCAATGCTTCTCACAGAGTTTAGCAAAGACCATTTAAATCAATCATACACAATAATCATAAAAGAGACAAAGACATATTCACCGGTCACCCTGAAAGAAGCCAGTAAATTACAGTAATTAATAAAAAGTTTAATAAAACAATAAGTAGTTTACTCAGTAAACAGAATTCTCAGTATTAGATGTTGGTTTGTTGGTCTGCAGATCCCTTGCAAAGTTTGAACCTGCAATCTTTTTAATGAACAACACTACACCTGAGAGGAAGTTTAACATTTAGGATACGGCCTCTTTTTTGAATGCATTTATTCAGGAAACATGACATTCCATTTGCAGTCAGACTGTCAGATCTGCTAGATGGAGATCATTCACTGTCAGACTCGTCTTGTGTCTGTATGGCGTCTCGTGGAGCAACATACTGTGCAATGTAGCGTATTTATATGTGTTTTTTCAAGAAAATCTATTTCATACATTATTTTTCTATACATTGAATCACTGAAGTTCTAACCTGCAATATGCCCTTTAAGGTGGTGGGTGTAAATTGTAAAGTGCACCGCGACACTCTGACCGCTTCACATTGTATTCGTAACATCGTACTTGATGCTGTTTCAACTGTTCTCTCTTCTTAATCTAATTGTTATGACAGCCCCTAACTGAGCATATAATACTCATCTACCGTTACAGCTATAGGATTACCGCTACCGACTAGCTTAGGTCCCTCAACCGGAAGTAAGATGACAAAATGAACGTAATGTCACCACCCTTGTTGTCGCGGAAAATAAGGTGAATATCGATACTGACGTTGAGTATCGAAAGTATTGATTTTTCAAAGTATTGAAAAATATTGATTCTAAGGTGTGTTTTTTTTAACCAGTGATTTTGTTTAATTAACAATACATTTAATGCATACAATATGCATTGAATTGGACAAATAACCTATGTTAGCGAATAATTGTGTTGTAGAACTATTTTCCTGCTCATCTGGACACACGCAAATGCTGAAAGTCAGAACCAATCAATCACAGAAAGCGTTCGCTCACTGCCGAAACTACATTCAAACGGCTGCATTCGTTTAACATTGTATGAAACCATTGATGCTTTTGGGAAACGCAGCCCAGAACAATGCTTAACAGAAGACAGAACAACATAATATGTTTGAGTTATTTCACAACAAACAACATGAAATAGTAGCCTACATATTTTTTGCAATGAAATTTATTTAAAATGGACATTAAGTTCGTATTGATGTTCTGTTCTGTAACTACACTTTCAGAATACAAAGTTTGCATTTGATGGGTGCAACAGCCTGTCACTGGCAGTCCCTTATGAAACCTACCCATTACTACAGTGACCATAGTTCAGCTAGGCCTACAGTATTTGTAGATTTCCATGGTTACCACAAGTAAACATTTTAACTATGTGTAAACAAAAATATAATCTAATAAGTCAAGTCAAGTCAAGTCTGCTTTTATTGTCAATTCTTCCACATATACAGTACATACATACAGAGAATCGAAATTGCGTACTCTCAGACCCGCGGTGCATACAGATAACACTAACAGTAGAGCTTAATAATCTACAAAATCAATGTAAATATAATATAACTATACAATAAGGAGATGTAAAAAAGATATTACAAGAAAATATATATAAAAAATAAGTTAAATAAAGCAGCGCAAGGCACATGGCAGATAGAGTGCAAACCAGTGAACAAACAGTGCAGATAAAAAGATTGGCTTATTCATTCTGATTAAGTGACAAAAAGGGCTCAAGAGCAGTTATTATATTTAAACTGACTGATGAGGTGGTAGAATGTCATCAGTTCCATGGTGAATGAGGTAAATGGAGACCAATGCTACACAAAGTGACTGGTGCATGTCATCATATTTTAGTGGGGGGGGGGGGGGGGGGGGGTTCATAGTTCAGTGGTGCCTGAGGCAAAAAAAGGACGGGGGGGCAAGTTCGGGAGCGAGTTCAGCTTCCTGACAGCCTGATGGATGAAGCTGTCCTTCAATCTGCTGGTCCTGGCCTGGAGACTCCGCAGTCTCCTCCCTGATGGCAGCAGACTGAAGAAGCTGTGTGACGGGTGTGTGGGATCACTTGCGATGCAGAGGGCTTTGCGAGTGAGACGGGTTCCGTAAGTTTCTTCGAGGGAGGGGAGAGAGACACCAATGATCTTCTCAGCTGCTCTCACTATGCGTTGCAGAGTCTTCCGGCAGGACGCATTACAGGCGCCATACCACACAGTGATGCAGCTCGTCAGAATGCTCTCGATGGTGCCTCTGTAGAAGGTGCACATGATAGGGGGTGGGGCTCTGGCTCTCCTCAGTTTGCGGAGGAAGTAGAGACGTTGTTGAGATTTCTTGGCCAGTGCTGTGGTGTTGTCGGTCCAGGAGAGGTCCTCTGTGATGTGCACACCCAGGAACTTGGTGCTGCTCACTCTCTCCACAGTCACACCGTTGATGGTCAGAGGAACATGCTGAGTGTGCGCTCTCCTGAAATCAACAACGATCTCCTTCGTCTTCTCCACGTTCAGAGAGAGATTGTTGTTGCTGCACCACCCAGCCAAGCGCCTCACCTCGCTCCTGTAGTTTGTCTCATCTCTGTTGCTAATAAGACCCACCACAGTCGTGTCATCCGCAAACTTAATAAAGAGGTTGGAGTTGTGTGACGGTATGCAGTCGTGGGTCAGCAGAGTGAAGAGGAGGGGGCTCAGCACACATCCTTGAGGGGCCCCAGTGTTCAGGGTGATGGTGCTGGATGTATTGCTGCCGACCCGTACTGCCTGAGGTCTTCCAGTCAGAAAGTCCAACAGCCAGTTGCACAACGAAGTGTTAAGCCCCAGCTCAATCAGTTTGTGAATGAGCTGTTGAGGGATGATTGTGTTGAATGCTGAACTGAAGTCTATGAACAGCATTCTGACGTATGAGTCTTTTTTCTCTAGATGTGTGAGTGCTGAGTGGAGGGTAGTTGAGATGGCATCATCGGTCGACCGGTTGGAGCGATATGCAAACTGGAATGGGTCCAGGGAGGGGGGGAGGGCAGACTGGATGTGATGCTTGACTAGCCGTTCAAAACACTTCATAAGGATGGGAGTAAGTGCAACAGGACGGTAGTCATTGAAGCAGGATGGAGATGGCTTCTTCGGGACTGGAATGATGGTAGTGGTTTTGAAACATGTGGGAACAACAGCCTGACTAAGTGAGATGTTGAAGATGTCTGTGAAGACATCAGTGAGTTCTGCTGCACAGTCTCTCAGTACACGCCCAGGAATGTTGTCAGGACCCGGAGCTTTGCGTGCATTGATCCTGCTAAAGGATCTCCACACGCTGTCCGGAGTCAGAGTCATCACCTGGTCACCGGGAGGGGGTGGAATCTTCTGTGCAGTGGTGCCGTTTTGCTCCTCAAAGCGAGCGAAGAAGGTGTTCAGCTCATTCAGCAGAGAGATGTTGTTATCACAGGTCCGTGGTGGGGGCTTGTAGTCCGTAATGGTCTGTATCCCCTGCCACAGGCTACGAGTGTCTCTGCTGTCCCTGAAACGATGTGCTAACCTCCTGGAGTACTGTCTCTTAGCCTCCCTGATGCCACGGGATAGGTTGGCCCTGGCTGTTCTCAATTGTAATAAATTACAATTAAGGCGTATTAAATATTAAAATACCTTTTAAAATATAACGTTAAGTGGGTACCATTACCCATTTTACTCACAGTAATTCAATAATTTATGGACTTAAAATAATAATTTAATAACTTAAATTTAATAACTTAAATTCAGTATCGTAACGGTATCGATATCAGCGATTTATTTTGGCCTTGAAAGTATCAGTATCGTATCGAAAACAAAATAAGTGGTAGCGTGAGGCGGATTTATGAGGTTTGATTGACAGTTTGAGGATCCAATGGAGTTACGAGGTTTTGGCACAGGCTCTTTAAAATCCTTTTCATTCATTAAATATTTGTAAAAACCCACATACAAGCGTAAAGGGTGACCTATATCATTGTTATTTGTTTTTGTTTTTTAAATAAAACAAAAATTAGGAAATATAAAGACAAGGTGTAGCATTTATTTATTTATTTATTTATTTATTTGCATTTGGTAATTATCCATGGCACACTTGACAACCGTCACGGGCACAGTAGTGCTTTATGTTTGACTGAACTGTAGAATTGTGTTTTTTTTGTTGTTCAATAAATATTATTTTATATAAATATGTCCATTAGCGCGTAATCATAGACTGTAAAAAAAGATGGACGACGCGACGCCGCTTCCTTCCATTGTATTGAACTGAAGCCAAAATGGGCTGATGAATGGGCGCTGACACGTTACGCAATACGTCAAAAAAAAAAAAAGTTTGGAGCCTGGGCATGCGCAGAAGGAATCGTCAGTGGAGCCGGAGGCGGAGTCGCGGTATCAAACTTCCGCCCAGACGACTGCGTCATCATTCATGTATTTTAAATAGACTATAAAAATTATACACAATTTAAAAGTCTACCTATAAAATAATAGGCTATTCTGTTTCTAGAGCAATAATATTTTTGAAACAGCAAATTCAGTAGATAAAATCAATATAATATGCCACTAGAAACAACTCTAAATCGTCAGAAACGGTCCTGCCATTTTAAATCAAGTTCAACTAACGTTACAGGAGATCGATTGCTGTAATTAGAGTAAGCTATCATTAGTTTTGTCCTGCTAATTATTATTTTATACCCATAAAAATAATAAGTAACTGCCAGATAACGATCACCTGCTTTTTCCGACATGGTTAACATTAGGTGCGTTATCTTAACTAATAACATTTATTAATTAGCTTATAACGCCCACATTTGATGTTACAGAAAAAAAGTTCAGTGATCTGTCAGATCCTGTAGGTCGGTTAGTACAGTTTACTGCTGAACAACTCATTTTGTTGGTGTTAAATAACAAAGAAATCGAAAATTAACAGTTAGTTAATACATCTTCAATCTCCCCTCGAAGCTCCGACAGTCCTCAGACAAGCTGTCAATCAACTTAGAATCATGACGACATGCCCCGTATTTATAGCATCAAATTGCTAGCTAAAATCTAAATCATCACAAAAACTAACAATTGAATATATATCAGTGTGATAACAACTACCTTAAATGACCAAAACCATCTTTCAGAAAGTTTTATTTGAAGCAGAATTTATTTTTAAGTTTTCACTGAAGTCTCATTCGACTGCATTGAGAGGGCGGGGTTTATGACCTGTACTGCATCCAGCCTCCAGGGGGCGATCAAAGAGCCCGTGGCTTCACTTTTCAGAACGTATGAGACACACCCGTGCGTAATATGGATTGAGTGAAAGTTACATTAATACGCCATTAGATGGCGGCAACACTTTACAGGTGAATGAGTCAGTGAGTCACAAGAGACTTTTTAATTGACAGGAACTTTTGCAAAGGAAGTTGTTTTAGCGCTGTATGATATGGAAAATTCCCATATCTGTAAAAAGGACAAATACAAGATCGATTTCCTCAGCGGACATTCAAACGGACTTTTATAATGGATATAATAGTATGGACGTCGACTTGAAGAATGAATGCAATGCAATATATCAGACACAGGTAATAGCCTACTCTCTCAGGCAATCTCTCTCGCTCTCTCTCTCAATAGAGGCTCTGAAGGGTATGCATCAACGTCACTTTCCCGCCGAAAACGCGCCCCCTCAGCTGGACTGAGTGGCAAAAGAACCTGCTGCGTGACTGGATTTAATAGGGGAACTGCGAAAACGAGAGTAAAACTAATGAATTACACTAAAGGTTGGAATTGAATGTGTTCCTTACAACTTGTCAAATAAACCTGATCCATGGATATTGACATACAGCCAGAAGTCGTGTTTCCTTGACATTTATATGCCTGATTTCGACGCCGGGGAAATACATAAAGCAAATCTACCTGTGAACACTTTATATAACTCCAATATAGGTAGGTTTAAATCCGCGTAATCACTTATATCAATGTTATATATATCGTCATATTGTCCAGCCCTAAAACTTATATAGTTTTATAGTATAGTTTTTGTCAGTGTTTATTTAAAAACACCCAATTATGCAGAATATAAGATGGAAATATTTAATCGATGATTTTTCAAAATAATATATAACAATACAATATATACGGTATGATTTTACCTCAAAATCCAACAATTTGACACAAAATAAAAACTGCAAATCCATGTTTCTCTGCCTGGAGTCCAGCTGTTTCTGTGAATTGCAGCAATCCATTTGCTTTTTTTCCCACTGTTGCTTTCTGCAGTTTTTAAATATAAACCTCAGGTTTTGTGTTAAAGCTGTTTGTACAGTCAGTCGCAAAGCTCTTTCCCGTTTTGGATGTGTTTTGTGTGTTTTTCGCGACATTCACGCTGAAAACCAATGCTGCCGCTGAGTCTTGCAAAATCCTACGGACGAATCACAGACGTGCTGATATACAGTGATATCGCACGGCTACGAGTGTGATATTGCTCATATTTTATATATATATATAAAATATGAGCAATTATACACATCAGTGATACTTAACACTGACGTGTGTGTTTAATACTCACAGCATACACTAGATCACCATAAGCAACACCCCTGCGGCATCTTCTCATGGGAGCGATGAGAGTCCACTGGTCTGTTTCAGGGTTATAGCTCTAACCCAGTAGAACCACCACAGACATAAACCTGACAAACACACACAAATATAACATGCATGATGTTTGTGCACAATCATCACAGATTGTTTACAACATTCAGAATATTTTATATGACATTCCATTTTTCTTATTTACACTATTCCCATGTTCCCAAAATCCACCATTTCACCTCTCCTTCTGCTTTACAGGCATCAAGAGTCTCCAGCAGAAGAGCGTGGATTCATGGATGAGTGTTCTTACCCTGCCCTGCAGTGAGGTGGCGCTGGCGTTACTCCTCACTACATTCGGGGGCGCCGTCAGTGTCCACCGATCGGTGTTTGGATCATAGTGCTCAGCTGTTTTATGATGTTGGCGTCCATCAAAACCACCAGTGGCATAAATGAGCCTGTCCAGAACAGCAACACTAAGAAAGCATCAGTGTTCATGCATCAGGGCCACCTACAACACATCAGTGTCCAAACACACATCAATACAAAATCGCATTAATTCTGTCCTGTCATTTGCATAAATTACAATGGTATTAACATTACATTAACTTTTTTTTAATAGTACTTGGAGTACCATTATTCAATACTATAATGCATATCAAAGTAAAATCTGATACCATAGCTGTACCACAGTCCTTTTTGTAAAGGAAATGGAATTAAAAGTTATACATGCTGACCTACAACATTACTCACCTCATGCCAAGTCTTAATTCCATCCATCCATCCATTTTCTTCCGCTTATCCGGGGGCCAGGGTCAGCAGCCTAAGCAGAGACGCCCAGACTTCCCTCTCCCCGATACTTCCTCCAGCTCTTCCAGGGGAATTCTGAGGCATTCCCAGACCAGCCGAGAGACATAGTCCCTCCAGCGTGTCCTATGTCTTCCCCGGGGCCTCCTCCAGGTGGGACATGCCCGGAACACCTCCCCAGGGAGTCGTCCAGGAGGATGCCCGAGCCACCTCAGCTGGCTCCTCTCGATGTGGAGGAGCAGTGGCTCTACTCTGAGCTCCTCACCCTATCTCTAAGGGAGCGCACAGCCACCCTGCGGAGGAAACTCATTTGGATCAAGTCTTAATTATAAGACCGTCAAAAAACACCAACACAGTAAACAAACTCATTCAGGACCGCTGCACCATGATAGGCTCTGGGAAGCTCATTCTCTTGAGTCACACTGACCCAGCGGTCTGCCTTCGAATCATATGCCTCAATCACACCGGTGAGATTGTTGCCACTCCATTCTCCGATGGCCAGTAATATTGCAGAGGGCAAACGTGGACGTCTCAGTTCTGATCTGATGGGTTCATCCGTGTCGAAGTCAAACAAAGTCTTCATGGCACTGATGATAAAAAAATTTATTAAGTTTGAAAATAAACAGCCTATTAAGACTTTAAGTATTTAGGTATTTGGTGCTGAGATGAACACCGTTGTGAATACAAAAATCTGAATGGCTGTTTAAAACATTGCGGTCTGGGGTGACGGGATGGGGGGCTTCTATGATATTAGACTGCGTAGCCTATAATAAAAGATAATGAATTTCAAACCTAAACAAAACAGATTTTTATTCAAAGATCAACGGTCTGTCATTAGTCTTTAGTCTGCCACAAAAAACAACATTAAAATCATGTGTTGGTCTGTACTATCGCGGTGTTGGTACAGTGTAGTTTGACTTCGGTAAAGTTGGTTTTATATCCGCACATTCGGACATCCGTATTCAATAGTCTTGTTAATCACACTACATTGGACATTCAGTGGACATTCAGAAGTAAATATGCCATTAAAACAATACTTGACTATTTTGATCGACTGTGAAAAATGTGTAAGTTGACAATCGTTGGTTGTCGATATCATGTCGCTGCTTAAAATTCGCAAACATTAATTTATTGCACATTTATTGTAAAGTCTGAATTTATCAGAAGTCCGAATGTGCGAATATAAAACCAACTTCACCGAAGTTGTAGTTTGCTGCTAGCATGCAGTCTAACATCTGCCTCCCCTCCGTGAGAAACACCAAACTCTTTCCTACACACTTTGCAGAACGCTTTACTTTCATCGCTTAAGGCTGTGGCAATCCATGGATAAGTTACTTCCTCACTAGGGGTGTAACGATACGCTCAGGTCACGATACGATACGTATCTCGATACGGAGTTCACGATACGATACGTATCACGATATTTTGAACAAAATGAAACTGAAATTCAAACAAGATTTATTAAAAAAACATGAACAAATTTCAATAATTTTCCTTGTTGTACATACAAGATCACATTTCAATAAAATAAATAAATATAAAATTTTAATAAAAACCTTCTGTATTCAAATTAACAGTTGAATAGGGCTGTCTGTCACTGAAAAAAAATGTTAAATTTAACATGAACTTAGAATTATGAATAGGGGCCGTTCACATGTCGCGTCTAAAAACGCGTGGAAGGCGCGGCCGCACCGCTTCTCCTTTCCAAAGCGCTTGCGCTCCCGTGGCGTCGGTCGTTGCTATGCAACCATGAACTGAGCTCTCCAAGAGGATCAGGATGTTTCTGCAAAGGATAAATGATTTCTAGCCCTTGCATTAGTTTTACGACGAGATATATTGATGGAGATAAGATATAAAAAACCACCATGTACAGCTATGATCAGCTGTTCGGCTGAGCTTTTGATGTTTTGTTACGGAAAGGCCATAGCTGATCGGTTGATTCTTGTCACACGACCTGCGGTGCGCTTGCGGCATTCTGAGAAGTTGAGAATTGCATGCGCGTCGCGACCGCGTTGATCCCATTATGAGCGCGCCTGCCGCGCGGCTACATTTGAAAATAATAACTGACTTGCACGCGGAAAAGACGCAATATGTGAACGGCCCCACAGAACTTCTTAAAGCAAAGCATCGCAAGCGTCTTTTGCTTTTCTGTGAGCACAGCTGGTGCTGTGCACTGCGGTGAAAGAAAGCCACGACTTTTCTCACGCGACCATGCAAGAGACTGACATGAGAAACGTTTAAACCTGCTTGCAAGATTCAATGTGTGCCCGAAACACTTACTGAACTAGAGAGCTGATTGAGACACACCATCTACGATAAATCGTTACACCCCTAATACTTATAGTAATTTAAAAATGTGGTAGCATTGGATCTGGACAGGAAGGATAACTCTGGGAGTTGGAAGGGGTGTGTCGCGATTCTGCCTTCTCACATCGCGATACAGGTTCGTGGACCTGCGTATCGCGATTTCGGTTTCATATCGCATATCGTTACAGCCCTATTCCTCACCCACTCATCCCGGTACCTGCAGAGGCGTTTTTGCTTTTTACGCTTGGTACACCAGCCATGCCAACGGAATGAATGAAAATTAGCATATCAATGCATATCTAAATTCGCGCCTAGCCGCCAACGGTATTTTTTTTAAAACTTAGATGAAAAAGATGCTGCAGCCAATGAGCAGCCGGCGGGGGCTGGTTGCAGGACGACTCAACCTCCGCAGACAGTTTTTAATGTTTATCAGACAATAACTAACGTTACTCAAGATTTTTGCTTTAGTATAATTTTCGGGACAATTAGGGCCAGATTCGGGATTCGGGACAACAGTTTAGATTTCGGACTGTCCCGAATTTTTCGGGACGTCTGGTCACCCTAGTCTAGATAAGTCACCTGAAATGGACGAAACTCCATGGCACTTCACCACAAGGAGAACTGAGTTCCACTATCGCAGTCGCTGAAGTGCAGATGAAGAAACACTCGAATGATAATCCAAAATTCGGGTCAGATAAACCGTGGCAGAAGGGCTAAAATGGCCGCTTCGTGAAAGCAGAGAAATCTGAGGAGCAGATGGCGCGTTCGTCAGTATAGGATGGCGACGTAAGAGCGTCGGGGCGGCGCCCGCGCCATCAGCCAATGAATTGGCGTGATTCTATACGGGCTTCAGACAATCGGCACACTCAGAGGGCGTTCCCATTGCGTCATAGCTACGCAGCGTCGAGTGAACCTACCCTGTGTCTCAATCAGCTCCCTAGCTCCCTAGGTCGTGAATCAGTATATAATGAAAGTGAATGTGGCTGATACCCTGATCAGTGCCCTGACTACTGAACTAGGGAGCTGATTGAGACACACGCCAAGAGATTAGACATCACCAGAGTGAATTTGGTTATATGATGATGACAATTGTTGTTATTGTTTTTTTTGTTTGTTTGTTTGTTTTTCTTCTGTTGAACATTTAATAAAAAAACAGAGTGAATTTGGAGGAGATTACAGCCATTCTATGTGAAACAGAGGGGGGTATCAGATTTCGGTGACCTTTAAAACAGCCTTGTTACAGCCATTCTGTGTGAAATTGTCATTATTAAATTATTATTATCCGGTGCCTTAATGTAAATAATTATTTTAATAAAAAATGGTATTGATAAACATTCTTTTTATCATTATTAATTATTTTTTCTTCTTATTATTATTATTATCATCAATATTGCAACCACTGTGCTGCTTAATATTTTGTATGTAGGGGTAAATCGTGACATACTTTTTCAGGATTCTTTTATTAATAGAAAGTTCAAAATGTGAGCTTAATTAGTGTGTGTCAGTGAAAACAAAAGAGAGAATTCCTAAGCAAACAGAATGTTTGATTGGAGAAACAGACTGAATTGGGGCAGGGTCTCTAAACTTCTATTAACTGTGATTAGAATTTGTTTTATTTTTATTTGATTAAATATAAATTCGAATCGGATTACTTTGAGTTAAATTGGAATGGAAAGACATGCATGCATAAAACATTAATCTAAATTTGTGTTTAGTCTCAGTCAACATGATATCTGTTAAGCAGAGTTAAGCGACATAGACTGTCTTCTTATGGATACACTTCCTTTTGCCTGATAAATACATTGTGTGCTGCAGTTCCTCTTTTGTTCTAGGGAGGGCGCAGTTTGCAAAATAATGCAGACTGCAATGACCATATAGTTTACAGGCCACAAGTATTAAAATGTGTAGTCCGTGTTAAATTAACACAGTCAAATCCACTGTGTGTGCCAAATTTGTCATCTACACATTTTCAAAATCCTTCTGTTCGGAGTTAAACCGTTTTCACGTGTATAGCAACACTTCCAACAACGTGAGTGTTACATGTTGCTACATGTTGCTAGTGATTCAGAAATGAATTCCCTTTTGGGTTGTGCCTAATGTATTTGCATGACATCATTCATTAATTTTTAAATATACCTAACACCAAAATCCATTAGGTTACCAATGATATTCACATGCAGAAAGATACATCAAGATTATTTGCTCTAGATAGTAATACTTAAAGGGATAGTTCACCTAAAAATGAACATTCTATCATCATTTACTCACCCTCCATCTGTTCTAAACCTGTATGAATTTCTTTCTTCTGTTGAACACAAAAGAAGCCATTTTAAAGAATGTCGGTAACCAAACAGTTGATGGGCCCCATTGACTTCCATAGTATATATTTTCCCCCTATACTATGGACGTCAGTGGGGCCCATCAACTGTTTGGTTACCCATATTTTCCAAAATATCTTCTTCAGTGTTTAGCAGAAGAAATTTATACAGGTTTGGAAGAACTCAAGGATGAGTAAATGATGACAGAATTTTCATTTTGGGTGAGATTACATCCCTTTAAGATTACAACAGAAATAGCTGATTTTACTAATATTGTGTGGTATATGTTCTCAGTGGCTGCTCAGCCAATAGTTCACATGAATAAACTACTACTAATGTGTGACTGTAAATTGTAAATGTAAGATGTATAAGTGTCATCTCACAGTTCTTTGCACAGCATACTGCTAAACTCTGAAACTTGATGCTTCATGGGCAGCGATGTTACTGAAACAGGAAGGAGTGGCACATTTACACATTTTGTGGGTATGGGTGGAGAATAGATTATCTATATGGATGATATCTCACAGTACACTCACACACATGCATTTAAAAAAGCAAAGAGCATCTAAGACTTCTAACAAAACATTACAAAAATGTTAGCAAGCTTGCACATCTGTCAGAAAGAGTTAGGCCTGCATGGCAAACATCCTTCTATCAATATATTTTATTTTATTTCATTTCATTTATTTATTTATTTTTTAAAATAGGAGCTTTACAGAAAAGCTTAAGTATATGTATATTGTCATATTTATTTAGACGATAATATCATCATAATGATATACAATTACATCACAAAACATTATAAGGTTTTGGTGTAGGAACTGCAAAACCATAACATATAAAATCTAAGTGCTATGAAACATCTTACAGCAACAGGAAATGCCATCTAATACTAATGAGGTCAGATCATTAGTGGTTACTGTGATGAGAGAGTTAGAGAATTTTTCTGGGCTTTTACTCTGCTCCATTTACAGGAAATGTGTAGCGTTTGATATCCAAGGGGGGAAATGCTAGTCTTATTAGACTTTGTTTCGATTTTTCATTAAAATGACAATGTTTTAGAGCTTAACAACAAATTGATGTTTAAAAATTGACAGAGGGCCTTTTTTTCAGTAACGAAGCTTTCATCCTGTTTGATTAGTGGGCTGAGGCGTTGTAGACATCTCCCTGTGTCAATAAGGATATGAGGAACAAACTGTAGGTAAAGCTTGAGGATCCTTAGATCATGTGCCTTATGTTAGCATAGCATGCTTAAAATAAACACTCACACTTCCTATAGTGATCACACTTTTTTTTTGTCTTTGCTATTCTCAGCTGTTATTTGTTTTATTGGCGAATATTTGAATTATGCAGTCATTTTCAGCTTGTGCAAGTTTCCTCAGACTCACTGTCTGTTGAGTCAATGTGTCATTAACCAAAATCTGTCTATGACCTTGCCCATGTAGGGAGATTTGACCTAAAAGCAAGATTTAACTCAGTGGAGCCTGTAAAATACTGGGCTTGAAGATAATGTGAATATATCCAAATGAGGCCATAACTAAGGCTTGAAAATCAAACCTTCTATGGTGTGAGAGATTTTGTTGTGGTTGCATGTGATGTATTCATTGACTGAAGTGCTAATTAGAAAAGAGTCATGCTCACCTTTGTTTACTTGTATTGCATTTTAAATAACTGTAAAGTTAAAAGCTTTGCTAATGTGCAAAGTGGTTTTAATGAATCCTGATTGAAGAAGGTGCTGCTCGGATTCTTTGGCTTCAGAAACGCATTTGTCTAAAAACCATTGTGTGCCTACATTCCCAGAATGCAGCAGTAGTTACTTGAGCAGAGTTTTCACATTTTAATCAGAAATATGGGGTTACGTGAGGAGAGAGCGTGGGGAAGTCATAATAAACTTCTAATTGACTTTCAGTGCCAGCCCGCAATGCAAATCCAGCCACAATTGCATCCCTACATTCCTGAAGCTTGATTTGAATGCAAATTTGCCTAGACATCCATTTTTGAATACGTAGAAACTCAGCTCGACATTTAGAGCTAGTACATGTGCACAGATGTGATTTTGCATGTCGCAGATTTGTGCACACCTTTTCTTACTGATGCTGGCGTTTCCATGGCTCCTTTTTGTGATAAATGGTTTTATATACCAACTTGGCATGTTGTGACCTTGTTTTCAAGCATAAATGAATGGAAAGATTGATTGCACCTTTCTCAGCTGTGAATCTAAAACCTCTCAGCATAAACCCAGTGCTTCCCACACATAGACTTTACCTGGGCGGGCCGTGCATGCGCGTGTTTGTGTGATCATGTTCGTTACACATTGCATTTATAAGAGCAGTTGGCCACATCCAGAAAAATGAATGGATCTCTATGTGTCCTCTGCTGGATGTACATGGTAATTACAAAAAAATTTATTCAGAATTCAACAGATCAATACCCAGAAACAACTCATATTTAATTTTGAGCATCATTAAAGTGTTTTTCGTAAAAATGTAATATTTCATATACGCATGCTAAAGGTGTTGTTGAGGAATTTTGCAGTAAATGGATAAAAAGTACTTCATATACCCCAAAACACAGCATAATCTGTATCAAAATGAATTTTGAGTGAAAACAGTGAATGTAAGTGAGTAAATACAGGAGAAATATGGCAAAGTCATTTCGACGTGCCACACTTCCTGCTTCCAACAGGTGGCGATTTGACTATAACTGAATATTGCCATGTAGTTGTCTTTAGGTCAGGACTATTACAACGTAATAAACGTTAAGTTCAGAGCAAATCGGACACTGTATGCCTGAGTTTCAGCAACTTCCCGTTTCGTTTTGTTAATTGCATACATTAGCACTTAGCCAAGTGTTGCATGATTTAACATATTTCTAGCATGTTTGGTGGTACTTACAAATACAAATGTGTTTCTGGGAGTGGATTACAGTGTAAAGCATGCCATTTCCTGTTGCCAGCAGTTGGCGCTATGACTGTAACTGAATATTGGCATGTAGATGTCTTCAGGCCAGGACTCTGATAAAAAATGTTAAGTTTGGGGCAGATCGGACATTGTATGCCCGAGTTACGACGACTTCCTGTTTCATGGCGAAACATCGAATTTTGTCAGGCCGCCACGGACACGCCCTTCTGTAAAAACTCTAGATCTTCACAATACGCCGCAAAGGCCTTTAGATTAGATTGACCAAATATGATGTTGATCTGATTACAGCTCTAGGAGGGGTTGGTAAAAGTACAAAGTGTGGAAATGCAAAAAACTGCAAAAATTTTGCAGAGAAAATTCAAAATATCTCTCCCATTTTTGTAGGTATTGTGCTGTTACGTGTCTACCGAATTTCATGTCCATGAAACGTAGCGCAAAGGGCACTTAATTAAAATTTGTAGGTGGTGTTATCGAGCCATTTTGCCACAACTAATTCTGAAACCCATATCAGATGTAAATTTTCACCACTTCTGACACGTGTGCAAAGTTTCATGAGTTTTCAAGCATGTTTAGGCCCTCAAAAATGCGATACATTTCGGAGAAGAAGAAGAATTGACTGAGCTCACACTCACACTATCGGTGCTCGGGCCCTAAAAATATTGTTAAAAGTCACACAGTATTTGTTGTTTGTCACAAGTAGTAAATTATTTTTGTGCCGTGGGTAATGGGAGAATTTTTCACCTGGCTATTACAGCAAGCATTTCAAACCTGTGGGAAGCACTGATAAACCACAACACATCAAAGCGTGAAACCTTGTTGCCTGTTTATACAGTAACTGCAGTACTACATTTAATAATATACAGCTAAAGCATTAAATATTGATAATATTATATTCATGAAGCTTTTATTGTTATTATGCACAAAGACATACTTGGTGGAACAGATTGATATGACTGAACAATTACTCAGAAGCTGAACTGACCTATCAAAATTATAACAAAATTAGGTTGTGCGTCCATATTTAAAGCAGGTGCCTCTTGTATTGTGTTGCTAAATATGAATGTTTTGTTTTATGAACTGAAACAGGAAATTTAGTCCTGGTTTTTAAAATGAGAGGTCGGGTGGGTCTGTTTTCATAGAGGCCTTTGCGTCTAAATAGTGTTCGCATTTGTTCTGGCACTGTTTCAATTCATTCTTTCTGCTGTTTATTTAACCCCGCAACCACACATTAACCTTCTGGTGCTGTTCGGTCATTTTTGACTGAAATATTTTACGTTTAGTTTTTTTAGAATATTTTACTTCATTGGAATGGTACGAAAATTAGTAAAGGTTTTGGTACTTGCTATGTGAAAAAAAAAATCATGGAAATGATTTGAAAAAGTTAAATGGTCACACTTGTATTGTTCACAGACAAAAATGACCGCATTGGAAATGAATGGGAGATGAATTTCATCTAGTGGAACATTTGGTACTGCACCCAAACTAAACTTACTTTAAACTCATTTTTTGAGAAATCATCCTCAAATTTGGAGCACAACTTGTTTAGATTTATGGCTCACAGTTTTAGAGTAAAACATGTTTTGGAAAATACATATTTCATATAAAATTAATTTAATATTAAATATTACAGGTTTTTTTTCAATTGCTAACAAGCGTTCACCAATACATAAAGTACTTTTTCTAAACTCTTAACACAGCAACATACATACATCACACAATTAGCCAAATAGTTAATTTTCTGTAAAAATTAGTAAATAAACACAAACTCTACATTTCAAAATGCTAAAAACCTTTTTCAACATAATACTAACTATATCAAAACACAGCAAACCTGATTCAAAATCGAGTCGTTCTGTCAAAACATTAGCAATAGTTTTCTATCCAACATGAACATATTGCGCAAATGACTGTTAAAATACTAACAGTTGATGGCATTACAAAAACTGCATTACTTGTCATGTTTCAGTTCTACCTGCAGAAAATATGACATCCATTGTTTTTATAATTCAGTTTCCTTTTACTGCAGTAATAGTAGAATGCTTACATGTAAGCCATTCTACATTTTTGGTTGAGTGTTGAATGTGTGCATTCTTGGCAACATAAATGAATGAGTCATTACTTTATAGAATGTGCAGTAGAAAAAAGAAGAAAGTAACAGAATTGCTCAGGGCAGCTACTGGTCAAATGAGTCCCCTATGCAGAACTTCAGTTGGCCCCTTGGTTGAAATCTCTTTCTGAGGGTGGGTGTGTGGTGTTGATGGTGCCCTCATAGAGGGTGGGATGGTGTCCCCTTGGTAGTTAGTGCCCTACGCAGACCACATATTCTGCATACATGGAACACTGGTAGTGGAATCGTTGTAGTAAAAGCTTTACATGAAGCTTTTACTGAAATGAAAACATGAAATTGCTGCCATTGATCAACAACAAATACAACATGGCCTTTGGTTACCGTTAAAGCTTTTTTTTTTTGCAATTGTAACTTTATATCTCAGGAATTCTGACTTTTTTTCCTCAGAATTGTGATATATAAACTATAGGAATTGAGAGAAAAAAGTCAGAATTGTGAGATAAAAAGACATATTTACCTTAAAGGTGCCGAAGAACATGTTTTCAAAAGATGTAATATAAGTCTTAAGTGTCCCCTGAATGTGTCTGTGAAGTTTCAGCTCAAAATACTCAACATTTTTTTTAATAACTGCCTATTATTATAAATGCGCCGATTCAGGGTGTGCGGCCCCTTTAAATCTTGTGCTCCACGCCCCAAGAGCTCGCGCTTGCCTTAAACACCATAAACAAAGTTCACACAGCTAATATAACTCTCAAAATGGATCTTTACAAAGTGTTCGTCATGCAACATGTCTAATCGCTTAAGTATAGTATTTATTTGGATGTTTACATTTGATTCAGAATGAGTTTGATAGTGCTCCGTGGCTAAAGCTAACATTACACACTGTTGGAGAGATTTATAAAGAATGAAGTTGTTTATGAATTATACAGACTGCAAGTGTTTAAAAAATGAAAATAACGACAGTCTTGTCTCCGTGAATACAGTAAGAAACGATGGTAACTTTAACCACATTTAACAGTACATTAGCAACATGCTAACGAAACATTTAGAAAGACAATTTACAAATATCACTAAAAATATCATGATATCAATGATCATGTCAGTTATTATTGCTCCATCTGCCATTATTCGCTATTGTCCTTGCTTGCTTAGTCTGATGATTCAGCTGTGCACAGATCCAGACGTTAATACTGGCTGCCCTTGTGTAATGCCTTGATCATGGGGTGGCATATGCAAATATTGGGGGCGTACGTAACAGTTACGTAACAGTCGGTGTTATGTTGAGATTCGCCTGTTCCTCTGAGGTCGTTTAAACAGAGATTTATATAAGAAGGAGGAAACAATGGAGTTTGAAACTCACTGTATGTCATTTCCATGTACTGAACTCTTGTTATTCAACTATGCCGAGGTAAATTCAATTTTTGAATCTAGGGCACCTTTAAGCTTTCATAGGTTCCACATGTGTCAGTGAAAAAAACAGATATGCACAGTCCAGCACACATTCTTCCTCCTCTCCCATACCTCTTCTTCTCCCTTGTCATGACCAACTTCTCATGTCCAACTTCTCCTCTCCTCCTTCATCTATTCCTCTCCCTTACCCAGACTTTTTTTTTTTTTTGCTCCTCTGTGTTGTTCTTCATCCACACTGAACAAATCCGATTCAAAGAGTCCTATTTTACTGTATGTGCATGTAATGGAAAGAACTTCAGCACATGACTATGCCTCCAACTGAGATTGGAATCTGCTATTTCTCAATATTTCAGTGATCTGCTAATTAAAAATGCTTATCAATTGTTTCAGTATTTTTTTCAAAACTTTTGAGCTGCTGTTGTTGCAAAAGTATAGGTTTTATACTATATTTAATGATTGTAACATTGGGTCTTCATTTCTGACTTGCTGTGTTTAAGCATTTAAGATGAGAAAGATCCATGATTTTGGTATGAGGTAAGCTTATATGAAAAGAAAATTTAAACATTTTAGAAACGTGTTAATTGACTGCATTTTGTGTGAAAACGACATGAATTGTGTTAATGGTATGGTCACAACAGACGGATGTTCTGCTAATTGTGTTTAGAGTTTTGAAAATGTGACTACAGATTTCTACAAATGTATGTTAGCAACTGAAAAACACTGTAATATAAAAATAGTATTTCTGTGCATATTTCATAATAACAAACTTAAACCTATAGGCTAACTTTTTTTAGTTTCACCATTTTCTCCAGTTTTTTCTTTAAAAAGAGACCAAACTTAAGTCTGTGATTCAAGAGTTTAAGAATTTTCAAGATTTACGACAGTTTAAGTTGGAAATTTAATTTTCAGGTCTATAGCCTACTCAAAAAGTGGTTATAAATGGGTCATAAATATAATTTATTACCATAAAATACCCTTAAAATACAACATACATATTAAATAATAATAATAGTAATTAAAAAAAACATTATCGAACAAAATAGGCTGCCTACATTCGTTTAATTGAAATAGCCTAGTAAAAAAATCGGTCATTTTTGACCGCAACGTGAGCAACACTAGGGGGTTAACTTAAATGAACAAAGCGACAGGCCAAATAGCTCATATTACAATAAATGAAGCTATCAGTCCACCAGTCTCATTCATTGTTTTACTTGTGAGCTTTCTCCTTCTGTCAGGTCTCTCGCTTACAGTGTCGAGAGGGTATTAGCGAGTCTCATCTGTATTCTTCCACGCGGTGCCCTCCTCCCCTACAGGCGTGTTTTGACTTGACAAAGTTGCGCGTGCTTCCTGGTTTGAAGCACTATGACCTCAGGTACGTCGCAAAACTCCAACAACAACTCACTTCTGCTTGTCGGACCTCTGTGCTTTACATTTCTAATTGCACATCCAACCAGGGATTACATTTTTGTAGTTTTTTTCCCCTTTGCGTGATTCTCAACTCTACCGAAATGCATTTATACTTCAACTGTGGGTGAAGCGCGTGCCTACACCCGCTTTATCAGGAAGAGTCTGCAAGAAAAGTGTCCGGGCTTCCTAAGACCAAACTGAAGCATCCAGACTGCGGCGTGCTCTAAATAGCAAAGATGTCTGATTCAGCGTCCAGTTTTCTGCATATAGGGGACATTGTCTCGCTGTATGCAGAAGGAACTGTCAATGGTTTTATAAGCACACTGGGGTAAGTCTTTCATTGACTTCTCTGTCTTCCTGCCTTCCTTCAACTCAGCCCAAGACTCTGCACCAAATAGAGTTTAATGTTCATTTAAAATGCAGTAAATCATAGCAATCAATGCAAAATTTCACTTCACATCAGTTTATTATTATTTTTTGTCAAATAAAATAGGATTTCTAGTCTTGAGATTGCATGCTTTGTTCTTTTTCTCTGCTAGTTGGTTGTACTGTGGCTTACTTTTACACTCCGCTTTGATGTGTTTGAGTTTTTGGTTTGCAAAGAGAGAGAGAGAGAGAGAGAGCTGCACACAGGTGTGCTGTTAAGTTACAGAGCAAGTTAGCAGCCTGTATGTGTATATTGTGAACATACTGTAAATATGTCTGTATATTTCGCAATATAAGTCAATAGTGAGGACATCTCATAAACTCTTTGGGTTTTATACATGGGTGGTTGACTAAAACTTTTTGCAAAAACATCAGTTCAGTCAGCTTCATTTGATTTCTGTGTTTCTAAATAAAAGCACAATCTTGAATTTACCTGTTATGAAACCAATGAAACCTGTTAGTCACTGTAGAAACCTTGTTGAATGTTATTGTCGTTGAATGAACTTTTCAGCCCAAACTGTATTGTTTTAATGTCAGGAGGAAATTCCACCCCTTTTTTGGATACAGGCCTAATACAAGAACAAAAAGACTAAGACAGTTATCTTAAAAAGCAAATGTTTTGCAGGAATGGCTCTCTAAACAGCACACAGAAGCGTCCAAGTTTTTTTTTCCTTGGGCTATTTCAGCTGTTCTATTCACTGAGTGTCTTATTGAACTGGCCTGGCAACCTAAACACGTTTTAACCTGTTCATTAGAAACCCTGAAAGGCTGCTGTAGTCAGATGCAGGTTACCCTAGGGATATTGACAAATATAATATATTGGATATATAATATAATTAGACCTTTAAAGCAACTTGGCAGAGCATTTTGGACTTTATAATTTAAAATATTTAGCAGGATGTCCATCACAAGTTTGTAGAAACAAGGGCATTCACACTCCAGGCCAGGAATGAAGCACTAGAATTTGTGACCCATAATTCTTTATGACCACTGATACTGATGTTCCTTTCAAAGACTTTTGAAGAATTGTTTTATTGAGATGACTCTGTGTGTTTACCTTCCCAGGCTGGTGGATGACCGTTGTGTCGTGGAGCCAGCTGGTGGAGATCTAGACAACCCTCCCAAAAAATTCAGAGGTATTTTATCAATTTTAAAATAATCTTTCACATAGCTACATGTACCTCCAGAATAATTATTGCATAGCTAGCTCTTTGGAAGTCTTGATTCTGATTGGTCAGTTGCACATATAATCTTGATTGATAGCTTAAAGTTTGAGAGGTCTCCAGAGAGAACTTAAAAGACAGACATGAAAGACATGTTACATTTTAGCTAAATATGCTAGCTAACTTGTCTGTATAAAAACTTAGATTGCAGATTAATAGTAATGATATATATAAGGCAATATTGTAATATTGTTCTAGTGTTTGTCTTTTTGCTAGGCTAGTTGTTTTGTGCCGGTTTTCCACCAAAATCACCCGGAACAGTATTTCCCAGGAACTTTTTTCCCCCCAGACCTGTTGCTGTCTGTGTTTCCATCGCGGTCTAAAGTACCGTGAAGATTAATTCTGGTGACGTAAGACTGTGCGCAATATTCCAGTCCCCTCTGGATTTCATCCTCTATGTATAAGCTTAAAGGATTAGTCCACTTTTAAATAAACTTTTCCTGATAATTTACTCACCCCCATGTCATCCAAGATGTCCATGTCTTTCTTTCTTCAGTCAAAAGAAAATTAAAGTTTCTGATGAAAACATTCCAGGATTTTTCTCCTTATAGTAGACTTGAATGGGCACCAAACAGTTGAAGGTCCAAATTAGTTTCACTGCAGCTTCAAATTGTTCTACACGATCCCAGATGAGAAATAAGGGTCTTATCTAGTGAAACAATCGCTCATTTTCTGAAGAAAATTGAAATTTATGTAAGTTTTAACCAGAAATGCTCATCTTGAACTAGCTCTCTTCTTCTTCTCCTCTATTTGAATTCCAGCAGTGTAGACGCAGCTAAATGTATTACTGCCCTCCACAGGCCAAAGTTTGAACTAATTTTTATATGCAATATGCTAGTTCAATAGTATATAATAGGGGTGTGACGAGACCAGTATCTCACGAGACGAGACGAGACTCGAGATTGAGTTCACGAGACGAGACAAGATGGCGAAATACATGACTAGAAAAAATATTCTGCAGGTGTATTTGAAATGTTTTAACTAATCATTTTGTAATGAATGTCATTTCAGTTCTACTTTCTGAGTATGAATTATCATATGCAGTAAAAGACAACAATACTCAAGTAATGTAAAAGGTTTTGCCACTAACTCAACTGACTGACTTCCCTCCTGTATGATTTCAGTCTCTTCAGATCTTACTGTACATGAATTATGAGCTTCTACAGCTTTTGACCTCCTAACTGAACTCCTCTCCACAATCTGATCACAGAAATAAAAACAGTATAAATAAAAATGGTAACACTTTACAATAAGGTCTCATTTATTAACATTAATGTATTAACCAACATCAACTAACAACGAGCAATATATTTGCTACAGTATTTATTAATCTTTGTTAGTTGATAAAAATAGTCATTCATTGTTAGTTCATGATAGTTCACAGTGCATTAACTAATGTTAACAAATGAAACCTTATTGTTTGTACTAGTAAATAATAAGAAGAGAAAACTGTTATTCATTTTTATGGTAACACTTTACAATAAGTGCAACCATAATTGCACTCTCTCAATATTCAAAGATCAAATAAGACCAAATTTTTCTTTGATACAGAGCTGAGAGATGGTTACAACTACACTGCCCAGCCTAAAATAGCTTTCATATTGAGAGATATCTGTATTCATCAGTGAGCCGCTTTCAAAATGCGGGGTATTGAAATCACGTTTGAATGCGCGCGCGCGTTTACTTTCACTTTTAAACGGTCGCGCGTACTCTGTAAATATGGAGCGGCGGCGACCGTTATCCAACTGAATTAAATGTTTTTTTTTTATTTAAATACAAAGCAAAACGACAGTGGAGGCAAAATGTAAACCTAGCGGTGGCATATTCTTTCCTAATCATCCTAACACTCTGTCATGGCAACATCACGAGACTACTTTTCGCCTCGACGAGAAATATCGTCTCAGTTTAGTCTCGCGAGATCTCGTGCCACGAGATCTCGTCACACCCCTAGTATATAACAATTAGTTCAAACTTTGGCCTGTGGAGGGCAGTATTATTACGCTTAGCAGTGTCTACACTGCTGGAATTCTAATAGAGGAGAAGAAGAAGAGAGCTAGTTTCTTTTACTGTCTATGGTTCAAGATGAGCATTTAAGGTTAAAACTTATATAATTTTCAAATTTTTTCAGAAAATGAGCGATGGTTTCACTAGATAAGACCCTTATTTCTCATCTGGGATCGTGTAGAACAATTTGAAGCTGCAGTGAATTTAGTTATGACCTTCAACTGTTTGGTGCCCATTGAAGTCTACTATAAGGAGAATAATCCTGGAATGTTTTCATCAAAAACTTTAATTTCTTTTTGACTGAAGAAAAAAAGACATGGACATCTTGGATGACATGGGGGTGAGTAAATTATCAGGAAAAGTTTATTTAAAAGTGGACTAATCCTTTAATAAAGCCTGAACCTTGTCGTCGGTCCATCTGTCGTATTTTTCAAACTCCATTGTTGATTCAAATAGCAAACAACTCTTACTGCACGCACCACAACAAACTTTTAAAAATGGTGGTTGAAATAAAATTCTGCGTCTGGTCAACCAATCAGCATGTTCAGCACACAAATAAGTTCCTGAACTTAAAAAAATACTACCTATCGAGCAGGTACTTTCTGAGGGGGAAATTTTTACCCAGAACCTCATTTAGACCCTGGTTCTTGTGGTCGAAACACACCGAGCACCACCCCAGCGTCCCTAGTTCCTGGGGAAAGTTCCTGCGGTGGAAACGTGGATTATGTTTTCAACTCAAATCAATATTTCATGTATATATTTATTTATTTGGTAGTGGGATAATATTATTATTTTGACATTATTTATAATATACTTATATTATTGTTTATATTTTTAATTAGCTTTTATTTTAATTTTTTTGGTTTTAATTTTAAGTTTCCTTAAAATAACCCTTTTAGGGTGATACAACCTGTTTAGCAAGCTGCTATTTATATAAGTGTTGGTTTGTTTGTACTAACGAGGTCAACAATGCAGAGAAATAACCTCAAACCATAAACCCCCCAAACCATTAAACCATCATTGATCTGATCTGCAGGTGATTCAAAAGTTTGATTGAGATCAAATGTGAGCGAATACGAAATTCTTTTTTTTCCTGTTTCCTGTGAAAGTGAAATGTTTCAATATTTCTCTTATTACTTTCCCAAAATTGATTTTTTTTTCTTTCTCGGGTCTCACAAGCATATTGTCTACAAAGTATTTTTGGAGATCGAATCACATTCTCCAAATATAACCTTATTTAATATTAATGTTATTTAATTGTTCTTTTTGATCTAGACTGCCTCTTTAAGGTTTATCCCATGAACCGATATTCTGCCCAGAAGCAGTTCTGGAAGGCTAAACAGGCAAAGCATGAGAAGGATAAGATTGGAGATATGGTGCTTCTTCAGAAATTACAAGTATGTGACAAACAATTCTATTGAATTTCAATCATGAAGCAGAATATACCTTTGGTTTTTAATTACAGCTTTGAGCAAAGAAGAATTGGAAGTATTCACTAGGTTTGATAGCACGCATTTCATATGTTGACATTTGAGCCTTTGAGCTGCTTGCGGTTCTTTGATAATAATTTGTTTTGTTTTTTTCTCGTACCAAAGCATGCAGCTAATTTGGAACAAAAACAGAATGAGGCTGAGAACAAAAAGGTCCATGGGGACGTGGTAAAATACGGCAGCGTCATTCAGGTGAGAACTCACATTTAGTAAAATTATACCTGTTAATTAGCATTCATTGTGATCTGATGTTTTTACAGGGTGTTTGTCTATAAATACATCTTAGCTGATGTTTTATTTTTTATTTCACATTTCACATTATAAAAGTATTAAAGTATGTTTTTCCCCATATTGATAAATTTCTTAAGGGCATCATTACCCCATTTAATAGTTATGCTGAAACATACAAAACCAGGAGTAAAGCTCTATCAAACAGCAGTGTAGTCCTAATTGTCAGACCTAAGTGTAAAACCATTTAAGCCCTTTTATAGAGGAGTAGAATGTCAAAATTGTGCACTTATGTGGCATAAACCTTGTTTCTAGAAACAAAAGATTAGGAGTTATCCTAGTTACGCAAAGTAATCATGCATTTCATTCAAGATTCAAGGTGCACCACCAGCGACTTTAAAAGGAATTATGTGACTTTGTAACCACCTCCCGCCCAAAAAAAAAAAGCTGGTTTGGTAACGTCAAAATGAAAGTCATTTCGATTAAAGATAAGGAAGACAAACTTTTTGTTTCTTTGGAATGCATCATGCAGTATGTTTAACATGTTTAATATTATTTAACTTATATGACACTTGGTTTTATGTTGATCTTTAAAGGCAGAAAAAGTAAAATAACATGCTGAGTTTGTTAATGGGGTCACAACTATACCCGCACATCTTTATCGGAGTCAGAAGAGTCAGAAAAGGCAAAAAGAAATGTGTTTCCTCCCTGTTAGTGACGTCAGTTACAGATAATGTGCTTACAGCAGTGCCACACTATAGGAAACAGGGCCTTTTCCTGATACTATAGGGTATCCTAAAATAAAAAATGTGCTTCCCATGCCCTGTGATTCCTATGGGTTACAGCTTCTGCTTACAAATCCAGCCAACATGCTTGTCTGTATATATTTAAGTTCGCCGATTTTCAGCCTGTTTTGTATTGCCGTGACCAAAGACTATAGATTTAGAAAGATGGTTCACTCCTATTGTTTATGAATTGGAGAAACAGCAACACGCAATATGGCAGAATACGTCCTGCCTTCTAAGTAAAAAAGCCAATCTCTGATTGGAAGAGCCAATCTCTCATTGCATCACTGCAGGTGCCGTTAGAAGCTCCGATTCCCATAGAAACCAGAGACTCGCACTTAGGAATGCGCATGGGCATTAGCTGGTATATCCTGAAAAATTTGAGCATATAAGAAAACAACATTTATGGGACAGTTCATGTCAGATTTTGTTGATGATTTAAAATTTTATTTATTTGGATTCAGGATTCCCCCATTCAAATAGATATGACTTGGTCTTGGATGCCCAAAATATGCCCAAAGGCGTTGCAAATATGGCCACCGAATGAACAGACTTTCCTTGAAAGGGACTGTGATTGTTACAATGTCAGTTGTATATGTAAATTAACAATGTGTACTCTTTCTCTGTGATACCTGGACTGAGATATTCCCATTTATTTGTCATCAAAAGTCTGCCTTTTGACAGCTCTAGGGCTTTCGTGAAAACTACAGATTATACTTCCGCATTTTTGTATACCTGTCCATGGACAGTCGGATCGACGGAGGGTTATTAACAAAACAGTTATTGTAAGAGCAATGCTGGGTAGAGTACTTATAAATTGTAATCAGTTACTGATTCAAAATTACGTGACAAAAATTGTAGTTAATAACGTAATCCATTACATTACACATTTAAGGTAATGTATTCTGACTACTTTTACTTTTGACCAAACTTTTCTTTCTTCAAGCTTTTCCAAACATTCCTTTTCTTCCTAATTAACTGACGGTTAAACACTGAGGCGTTTCCGATTTTCTGTTGTGGTGTTCTCTCCGTATTTACAATTCTTTGCTGCCATTAGCCACTGACTACAACTCTCTGGATCCTTCATGGAAACCGAAAATAACTCACTCCCGCTAAATGTCTACTTTTTGAATTCTTGCATCTGGGAACTATACAAGTCGACATTGTGACTAATAGTTTGCTAAGAAGTATTTCCTACTCAAGCAACAGCTCTTTTTACTGGCATTCAGCAGGCACGGTAACACCTCCTCTGACACAGTGACAGAGGAGGTGTTACCATACTGCAGCGTACCCATTCAAGATATTTGCAAATCTCTCTCTCTCTTTTTTTTTTTTCAAAAAGGAAGTACTTTCTTATTAATAAACTATATAGTAAGTGCAGCGCTGTTGAAAAAAAGCAATAAGCCACAAGAGGTTTGTTGTTGGCATGACAGTCTTGAGTGACTTGCATTTATAAAAAGTTGGCAACAATATGATTTAAGACACAAATGTTCAGTTTAAATTTCAGTTGATTCTAATAAATGCTGATGTGTTTTCAGCTCCTGCACATGAAGAGTAACAAGTATTTGACGGTGAATAAGCGTCTCCCAGCATTGCTGGAGAAGAATGCTATGCGTGTCACTCTTGATGGGACGGGGAATGAGGGCTCCTGGCTTTTCATTCAGCCTTTCTGGAAACTCAGAGCTAATGGAGACAATGTAATTAACACACACCCATACAAACTACTCAACAGTCACACAATATTCACAAGCTGTATGGGTGAATCTCATTAAACCTGTCAAGAATATGTCTGGGTCATATTTTACCCCAAAATCAGAATAAAAAACAAAGACATTTGCATAAAGTTGAAGCCTGTTTTTAAATCCATTAATATTTTTGCATTATGATATTATTTCCATTACAGTTAAGCACTACCCACCACAGCTGTCTTGACTGTAATGCAACAAATAAAAAAAAAGAAATTATACACATTAAATAATATACCACTATATAAATACCACCATTAAAATTATTATATTATTTACTATTTTTATTATTTAAATTATAAATTCACTGTACATGATGGTAGTATTTTTTGTCATGTATGCTGAAATTATTAAACTTACTGCTGTAATATTTTTGCTGTAATGTGCTAAAAAAAACTGTATTATATTATAATCAAATGAAATTCTTAGAGAATAATGAGACTGAAAATAAATCATCTGGATGCCTTTTAATCAGAATTTGAGGGGAATATGTATGTAATTGTCATGAGAATATCACAAATTCAATGCAAAAATTCTCAATGATCTTTTCAAAGAAACTCTACTTTCTTTATGCAAATTTTTCTGTAATTTTGGTTTTGGAGTGCAGTATAACCTTGAAAAGCTTTTATACCTGCATACACAAACACCTATGTTCTTTAAAGGCATACATTTACCTGCACACCTAATTTTACATATTATAGTCTATACAAATATAGACACTCATACTCCGTGCACATAGCCCACATACAAACTCACAAAGTTAGTTAAATGCATGCAAATGATCCTCTTACACATTTAAACAGGTTTACCGAGCTAATCTGTGTTTAAATGTTTGTAGATTGCTTCCCCCTTGTGTAAACTGATAGAGATGTACATATTTGCTTTTCAGATATCTCTGTTCGTGACAGTCATATTAAGTCCCTTACTGAATTGTTTGTACTCCATTTCAGGTGGTAGTTGGAGATAAGGTGATCCTGAATCCTGTAAATGCTGGACAGCCTCTCCATGCCAGTAATTATGAGCTTCCTGATCATCCAGGGTGCAAAGAGGTGGGCATGTTCAAGAAAACATGATTGGTTTGCCTTGAAGTTCTTTGTCAACATGAATCTGAAGTAAACAGATGGATTGTGGGTGATTGAAAGTGGTCCAAATGATTATTAGACACATTTACTTGTGGCTTAACTTGAGAACTGTTGTTGCAGCCATCTCCAACATGTGTATCTGAGATTAGTAATGGCTCTTTGAAGAAAAGTGAGCAAAATAAGCTGAAAAAAATAAGTGCTGTTTGCCATTGTCTTTAATAACGTAAGACTGCCACCTACAGATCAACTCAGTGAACAGCAACACCAGCTGGAAGATCAATCTGTTTATGATGTTCAGTGACCACAAAGATGAAGTCCTTAAGGGAGTAAGTGCAACAGACACATACAAATCTGTACTGTGTATCATACCAACAAATCCATGCATTTATTTTGTTGCTTTTAAAATAAATGCTATAGCATATTCACACATGTGGGGACTTCAACTTTTGCATACATCATAGCCACAGACATTTTTATCAAGTTTTATCATTTTTATCATTTTATTTTTTAAGTTTTATGATATATATCCAAAGTCAAGCCAGTTATGTTAACATTTCATAATAAAAGTCACGGATGACTGGTATTCTGTTCATGCTTAGGGAGATGTGGTAAGACTCTTCCATGCAGAACAGGAGAAGTTTCTGACCTGTGATGAGTACAAGTCAAAGCTACATGTGTTCCTACGCACAACTCTACGTCAATCTGCTACTTCAGCCACCAGCTCCAATGCATTATGGGAGGTGGAGGTAAGAGTATCCTCATACGTTGATTTAGCAGATTTTCTGTATTTAATGGTAGGATTTAGATTTGAAAAGAGCCAACATATATTACTAAATAAAAATGTATTTGTATCATATTTAGAAATGTATTCAAAATAGATTCCTGTTACTGTTTATTATTTTCTTATACTTTTATTTATGTATTATGGCATGCAATATGTTATGTGTAGAAGCCTGGATTACACTTTATTTTGTGTCCTTGTTACAGTGTAATTATACATTTAAGTACTTATAGTATTATAGTATTATAGGTTACACTTTTTTTAAGGTGTCTTTGTTACACTGTTATTATATATTTAAGTACTAAGTAATCTTAAGTAACTACATGTACTTACTATAGGGTTAGGATTAGAGTTTAGGGTTAGTTGCATGTAATTATGCATAATTTATAGTTATTACTATAGTAACTAAATGTAACATATGTAACAACGACACTGTAAAATAAAGTGTTACCGTATTATATTACAGTATAGTTATTATTATAGTACCTACATGTAACGTAAACAAGGACACTGTAAAATAGTGTTTCCGAAGCCTGTTATCTCAATCTTTTATATAATGTGTATTTATGTAATAATTGTGTATATAATAATTATTAAAGAAAATCAAAATTTTTTTATTGTGAGGTGGAGACGTGCTTCCATATTGACATGAAGATGTTTGTTTGTTGTTTGTTGTAGGTGGTTCACCATGATCCATGTCGTGGAGGAGCAGGACATTGGAACAGCCTCTACCGATTCAAACACTTGGCCACAGGAAACTATCTTGCTGCTGAGGTAAAAACCCTCCACATTTATAGAAATCTGTTATATGGTTTAATAATATTAAAATGATTTATGTGATGTATTTGTGTTGCAGGAGAACCCAGGCTACAAAGAAAACATCAGTGATATAGAGGTAGGTTAAATGGCATTTTCTGTATGACTTGTTGCTGTATGTCATGATAACACTGATGAAAAAAGCTTTGTGATAAAACTTTACTCAGGAGTTGTTAAACATTAGTGTCTCACTGGTACTTTGTCCATAGGTGGACAGTAGCCGTATCAAGAGAAGCCTTGGAGAAAGGATAAAATACAAGCTCGTAGCAGTGCCTCATGGGAATGACATTGCCTCTCTGTTTGAGCTGGACCCCACCACACTGCAGAAGACTGATTCGTTTGTGCCAAGGTATTCAATTATCTGCTCTACTTTCTCTCTCTGTTTGTTTCCATTCTGTGGGTCGAAGGACTTCTCTTGATTTATCCACTGAATATTCATCTTCTCGATTGCCAACAGAAATTCCTATGTCCGATTCCGTCATCTGTGCACAAACACTTGGATCCAAAGTACCAACATTCCCATTGACATTGATGAGGAGAGGCCCATTCGATTAATGGTGAAAAACTCTCTCTGTACCTACAGTATAATCTGTTTGACCTTAACTTCTTAATGTCAAGAATTCTTTATATATCTGAAATATTTCATTCTGACTTAATTCATTTACTCAATTTTAAAACAGTAAGAAATAAAATATAAATCGTATGTTTTACCACAGCACTCATTTTTTACAATAGAAATCAATTGCAACATCATAAATGTTGTTACTGTCACTTTTTATCAATTTAATGCATCCTTGATGAATAGAAGTATTCATTTCTTAAAAAAATTAAAAAAAAAAAATCTTACTGACCCCAAACCTTTGAATGGAAGTGTGTGTGTGTGTGTGTGTTTTATATATGTCCTCTCCTCCTGCTAGCTGGGAACCTGTCCCACTAAAGAGGACAAAGAAGCCTTTGCCATCGTCTCTGTGCCGGTCATGGAGATTAGAGATCTAGATTTTGCGAATGATGCCAGCCTCATGTTGAGCACCGTAGTCGACAAGTTCAACTCTGGTTTTCCCAGTCCTAATGACAGAAGGTAGAGTTGACACGAGACATACTGTAAGCACCAAACCAGAGTCTCAGCCTGAGATTTTATACTTTGTTCTGGGTCCTTAATGGCTGTGGATTAACTTTGTAAACATTTGTAAAGTAAACCTATTGTCAGAGATTTGTGTGCCCTCTCTATGCACAGGTATGCCATTAAACTGCTGGAGGATGTGGTTTTCTTTGTTGTCGATCAGTCTAATAATGGCCAGCCTGCCCTGGAGGTGACGATGAGCAAGCCCAACCGAGAGAGACAGAAACTTATGAGAGAGCAGAACATTCTTAAACAGGTCTGATTTTCAATAATTGGAAATGTATGGTGTGTTTACAGTTGAAACGACTTGGTTGGTGAATGATCTAATCTTCATGCCCTTCAAACCAATCTTGCTGTCTATTTTTCTGCTTAGATATTTGGGATCATTAAAGCCCCATTTAAACAGAGGGGCACCGAGCCTCCTCTGCTGACACTGGAAGAGCTGTCTGACCAGAAATACGCCCCCTATCAGTACATGCTCAGACTGTGCTACAGGGTGCTGCGTCACTCACAGGATGACTATCGTAAGAATCAGGTACTCCAATCCATACTAACACAGGTGCTTAAGAATGGTTGAGAACACAGTGATATTACAAGAAATAGTGATGTTGAATGTTTACATGGTATAAATGGCAGTCATACTTTCTGTCACACTGGAAACAGCAACTAGACAGCATTCAAAGATGTGGATTTGATCAGTCAATATGATGTTCTGTGTGCCATTTTTCTCTTGTGCCTTATAGGAGCACATAGCCAAGCAGTTTGGAATGATGCAGTCACAGATCGGCTATGATATTCTGGCTGAGGACACCATCACAGCCCTGCTACACAACAACCGCAAACTGCTGGAGAAACACATCACTAAAACCGAGGTGGAGACCTTTGTCAGTCTGGTCCGTAAGAACAGGGAACCCAGGTTAGTGTTTCCATCAGATGAAAACTCTTTGTAAGTAATTACTTATTGATGAAACTAAGATAAACACTGATTGCTGCAACTATGTCAGATATTACACAAATTAGCTATGCGTTTAATACTAATTTAACTGAGATGTTTACATATTAGTGACAGTTGATGGGCGCCTACGCAGACCTGGAAATATCATAGAATTTTAAAATTGTAATTTCCAGGTCTGGAAAAGTAATGAAACTTAATATAATCTTGAAAAGTCATTTAAATGTATACAATTAATAATTTAATAGGGTTACGAAATGCTTATTTTGAGTGCAGTGTTAATAACATAATTCTTACAAATCCTTATCTAGTAATTATGAATTGCTGAAAAAGTAATGGAAAATTAATTGGTCAAATTATTTGGTAAATTTTGAAGTTCCTCCCTGAGTCTATGTCCTACAAAAATTTTCTGCTTTGTGTAACAAAAAATAGAAAAATGATATGCAGAATATATTTTTTCAGATATTTATTCAGATATTTTTTTTTTTTTTTTTACACATCGCATAAATATAAATAATGTAAGAAATGTATAGGTTTAAAAAAAATCACCTTCTGTAAAACCCTGGATGGCTTTAGAAACTCAGTGAGTTAATAGGGAGAGGATAGAAGATAAAAATGGCCATGAGAAACAAAATTGTGACTTTTTTTTTATTGGTATTTACCAAGACAGGACATAATTGTACATGTAGTGAATATTAAAAATTACAGATAGTCTCAAATTAAACATTTCGACAGCCCTCCCACTCATAAAACAGTTACCCACATCCTATATTCAAGGGGGGAAGGGGAAAATAAACAAACAAACACATACATACATTCATACATACATACATATAAACAAACACTCTCTCCAGTATGTATCTTTCCTCTTCCCATTAGGTACCAACCAACTTTTTAAATAACCATGTATGATATTACACTTTTAAAGTGCCCCTATTATGCTTTTTTCGAATATTACCTTTCATGCAGTGAGTAATACAGCTGTTTGTAAATGTAAAAGGTCTGCAAAGTTTTAAAGATCAAAGTGCACAACAAATAAAGTTATTATCTCCTAAAAGTAAGAATCGAATCTGAACTGCCGAAATGAGTCATCAGCAATTTCAGTTTTACTTCCTGTTACATACCTATGTAACAAATTTGCACAATGCCAAAAAGTCTTCATTGGCTGCCCGTTAACAACGTCTACTTTGACCCTCCCTCAAACACTGTAGTTGTAGCTGAGGCCTAGAAGAGTTTGGTTTGTGTTGTCGACATGTCAAGAAGATGCTGTTTTCTGAGCTGTGAATCCTCTTTGCATGCACTTCAAAAGAATGAGGATGCTGGAATTGATAAGAAAAAAAAATAGACTCTGTTGTTACTGTTCGTATCACTGTATACACAAGCGCTGAGGAAGACTTTGGAGCTGAAATTCAGATATGGTAATGGGAGATTTGTTTTTGACAAACGCTGTAAATGGTAGATCAATCATAACAGATCAGAGGAGAGTAGACTCGTGGAAAGGAGGGGTTTAGAGGGACTGAATCTTCAAACAAACCATTTTTAGACTCTTTCAGAAATGAAGTGATGTGCAGTGTATATTATGATAAAATTAAAGTGTTTTTGACCTTTGATGCATGTAAATCTATTGTAGGAGACCTTCAAAACAAAAATAGGAATCTTGAAAATAGTATAATAGGGCACATGGAAGACTAAATCAAGCATTGACCTTTCTTAATCTGATTGTCTGTAAATGTCTGTTCTATGTTGTTTGTTTCGGTTTCCAGGTTTCTGGACTATCTGTCAGACTTGTGTGTGTCCAATAATGTTGCAATCGCAGTAACTCAAGAGCTGATCTGTAAATGCGTGCTGGATGCCAAGAACCAAGATATTCTCATGAAAACTGAGTAAGTCTACAAAAAACCGTGATGTGTGTCTGTTTTGGGTTATGTGCTTGTGTGAATGCATTTTGTGTGTTTGTGAAGGCGGCGAGCCGCTAAGGACACACAGCATACCTCTGAGTACATGGAAGAATTTGGAGAGGAGGATGAAGTTTGGCTGATCTGGTCTGAGAAGGAGAATGAGACCCATGAGAAGAGCATTCGACAGCTTGCCCAAGAGGCCCGCCAAGGAAATGTGCATGACGAAAATGTGCTGACATATTACAGGTACTTGAAAATTTTACTATATAAAAATTGACAGCTGTGGAAATAACAAAAAAAGATTTTTAATTATTGCTGGACAATAATTGTTATTAGAAATGTAGCAATGTTGTCCTCTTCTTACATCCATACAAATATATTGTTTTAATGTTTTTTTTTTTTTTTTTTTTTGTAATCCAGGTACCAGCTCAAACTATTTGCACGAATGTGTTTTGATCGTCAGTATCTGGCCATAGACGAGATCTCAAAGCAGCTGGATGTGGAGCTGATTTCCCTCTGTATGATGGATGAGGCTCTTCCCTTTAACCTGCGGGCGTCTTTCTGTAGACTCATGCTACATGCACACGTTGACCGTGACCCTCAGGAGCTTGTGACACCCATCAAGTTTGCACGCTTGTGGGCTGAGATCCCCACCTCTATCAGCATCAAAGAGTGTGTTCACATACCCACACAATCATATTATTAAATATTATATATGACTTGCTATATGACTTGCATACTTTTAGTCTCTTACGCTTCCCAAGATTGCATTTATTTGATCAAAATGACAGTAAAAACCGTAATATTGTGAAATATTATTACAATTTAAAATAACTGTTTTGTATTTTAATATATTTATAATGTAATTTATTTCTGTGATGGTAAAGTCATTACTCCAGTCTTCAGTGTCACATGATCCTTCAGAAATCATTCTAATATGCTAATTTGGTGCTCAAGAAACATTTATTATTATTATTATCAATGCTGAAAACAGTAGTGGAAACTGTAATACAATTTTTTTCAGGAATTTTAAATAAATAGAAAGTTTAAAAAACAGCATTTATTTGAAATGGAAATTTTTTGTAACAATATAAAAGTCTTTGATCTATTTAATGCATCCTTGCGGAATAAAGTATCAATTTCTTTCAAACTTTTGAACTTTAGTGTATGCAAAGACATTTTTTTATATTGCATTATATAGTCTTTATTTAAACAATGAAAGGTGTAATCATGCTGTTTTATGTTGCAGTTATGACTCTCACCTGGACTATTCACGTGACAATAAAAAGAACAAGTTTGCCAATACGATGGCTTTTATGGAAGAGTACCTCAACAACGTTCTCATTGATGACCTGCCTTTTGCCAATGAGGAGAAAAACAAACTAACATATGAGGTACAGTTGCATATTATTACAGTGAATTGTCAAGACGACACAAGTGGTTCTCACTGCAGAGAAAAATGGATGTAATGGGTGGAGCTTGACCTAATCCAGCTTCAGCTCTGTGAACCTAACTAGGTGTAGAGATACAGGATACAGTTATGGGTAGGGTTAGGATGTGGCTGGACCTTCATGCTCCACCCATTATGTTCAGAGAGGGGAAGCTGGACGTCAAGCTCTACCCATTATAGAACCACTGGTAGAGCATTGCAGCAGTGATGGGTGCAGTGTATTGTAAGTTACTTTGAATAAACCGTCTGTCAAACATGTAAATGTTACATATATTCCCAAATCGCATTCACATATTTGCTTTATTTACATTGTTTGTAGGTGGTGAGCTTGGCGAGACATCTCATCTACTTTGGGTTCTACAGTTTTTTCGAGCTCCTGAGGTTAACTCGTACTCTCCTGGGAATCATAGACTGCACTCCAAGTAATGCTACGATCAACCCACTGTTTAGTGATGACGGCAGTGGTTAGTATTCAAGAACGAGAAAACGTGGTTCAGATGTACATAAGGCTCCAGACGGCAACTAAAATGGTCGCAGTTTCTCACCTAAAAATAATATAATAATAAAAAGAATAAAATTATCTTACAAAAAAAAAGAATTATTAAAAATAATGATTATTAGCAAAAGTGAATTGTTATTGCAGTTATATAATTTGTCTCCTAAAGTTTAATTTTAAGGTCCATATTATTTATTTATTTATTTATTTGTGTATAAATTGATCAGTTGTGTTGTATCCACAATGACAGAACTAAACTTGCTAGAATTCAAGTGTCCAAAATCTTGAATCATTCTTCCTAGGTAAGAACGTCAGGCGCTCTATTCATGGCATGGGGCAGATGATGTCCACCATGGTGCTAAACAGGAAGCCGTCCCTTTTCTCCACCCCTGGTCGCCCTGGTGTTCTAGACAGCCAGGCTGGCAGTAAAGATAGCATTGACACACAGGACATCACTGTCATGGACACCAAACTGAAGATCCTGGAGATATTACAGGTAGATGTTGTCGAATAAGATGGCAACAGCTTTGTGCTGTCAGTGCTGGCAAGATCTAAAACTTCTGGTTTTGTGCAGTTCATCCTCAGCGTACGCCTGGACTATCGGCTTTCCTTCCTACTCTCCGTCTTCAAGAAGGAGTTTGTGGATGTCTATCCTATGGGTGATGCGGATGCAACACATCATACGGAACATGAGGGTAACTGATGTTTAGAAAAATGTACAAAATGAAACTGTTGTATGAATGTCAGAACCTACCTGCTAATCAAATAATCAATTAACAATCAATAAAATGACATTATAATCAAATAACAACATAACTATTCTTCTATTCTTCTGTGAACTAATCCCTCTATTCTATTTTTCATTTTTGTGTTTGTCCCAGAGCTTCGTTCTGGTGAGAGTGGCAATGTTTCATCATTTCTTGATTCTTAAAATGAATTCCTTAAAGATGAAGTGTGTAATTTTGTTTTTGATGTTAAAATACTTTCTCCTGTCGTCACTTAATATTCTTAATTTGCAAGACAACTATTAGTAAGCCATTTATATTTTGGAAAACCTATTTGATTTTGTGTAGTTCCAATTGATGACGCTAGTGGCACAGAAATAACACACTTCACCTTTAATGGAAGAGCATTTTAAATCTTATTAAATTTAGATTAGAAGTAGTCATGCTTGAATTTGTTTTCTGATTGTGTGTACTTATTAATTATTTATTTTTTTAAATATTTAAAATAGCTTCCATCAACCTCCAGCACATTGGAGAGCAGGCCGAGGCCATGTTTGGAATTGGGTATGTTAATGAGCAATTCATTCTATTTCCACATTACTGCTCATCAAAGTTAATACAGTGCTTGTGACAAATGACCTTTCTTTGACCTTTCTCTGACCGTACAGTAAAGGAAACAGTATTCTGGAAGTGGACGACGAAGGGGGACGAATGTTTCTGCGTGTTCTGATCCACCTCATTATGCACGACTACCCTCCATTGGTTTCTGGGGCCTTGCAGTTGCTCTTCAAGCATTTCAGTCAAAGACAAGAAGTCCTCCACACCTTCAAACAGGTAGAATGTACAGCCCGCTCAAACATATACAAACATCTTGCTTTTATTGGTCAAAGGATCAGGTCAGATCAAACATTTTCAGGTAAAGCACATTCCCAGATGTGCAACCATGCAGATCATACAATTCACATTTTATTGCTCATATGCATGTAGCAAATCACAATCCCAGTGCCACAAAAGTAAAAAAAAAACTCTTTCAATTGGTTGAAATGCAATCAGTTTTCAAGATCAAAATTGCTGATGACAGTTCTTCATCCTGCTGTTTGTTCTCTTCAGGTCCAGCTCCTTATTTCAACTCAGGATGTTGAAAACTACAAGCACATCAAACAAGATCTGGATCTTCTGCGCACCATGGTGGAGAAGTCTGAGCTTTGGGTTATTAAAAAAGGTAGCTCTGGGGGAGATGGGAAGAAAGACAAGAAAGACAAAAAAGAGGCTGCACCGGTGAGTCATGCACTGAGGTATGTGGGATTGTGTTTATCAGAATAATTAGGTGAAAGAAGCTCATGTTTCTTTTCTTTTTCATGCAGGTGTCTCCAGAGGAGGAATCAGATACTAAAAAACAGAAGGTTGAAAAGAGCAATGAAAGCTACCAGAATGTCAAAGAGGTGATGTTCTTAGTGTATTTCTTTGTTGTTCAATAATAAATTAATTACAGTGGGAACCAAAAGTCTGAAACGTTATATTACACCACCGTTTAAAATTTTGGGGTCAGTAAGAATTTTGTTTGGAAAGAAATTTATACTTTTAGGATGCATTAAATTGATCAAAAGTGACAGTGAGTATCTACAATGTTACAAACGATTTCTATTTCTAATAAATGCTGTTCTTTTGAACTTTCTGTTACTCAAAGAATCCTCGAAAAATGATTTCCACAAAAATATTAAGCAGCGCAACTGTTTTCAACATTGATAATGATAATAAGAATCAGCATATTAGATGATTTCGGAAGAATAATGTGACGCTGAAGGCTGGAGTAATGGCTGCTGAAAATTCAGCTTAAATTTAGAATAAATCACATTTTAAAATGTATTAAAATTGTAAAAAGTTATTTGAAATTGTAATAATATTTCACAATATTACTGTTTTTTTTTTTTTTTTTTTTTTTTTTTTTTACTGATAAAATAAATGCAACCTTGGTGAGCATAAGAGACTTCTTTCATAAACATTAAAATAATTTACTGACCCCAAACGTCATTCTATTCTATTCTATTCTATTCTATTCTATTCTATTCTATTGTATTATATTATATGAAAGACTTTTGTATACACATTTATGTATACGTTATATATATATATATATATATATATATATATATATATATATAGTACTCAATATACAGTAGTATACAGTACAGTCCAAAAGTTTGGAACCACTAAGATTTTTAATGTTTTTAAAAGAAGTTTCGTCTGCTCACCAAGGCTACATTTATTTAATTAAAAATACAGTAAAAAACAGTAATATTGTGAAATATTATTACAATTTAAAATAACTGTTTTCTATTTGAATATATTTCACAAAGTAATTTATTCCTGTGATGCAAAGCTGAATTTTCAGCATCATTACTCCAGTCTTCAGTGTCACATGATCCTTCAGAAATCATTCTAATATGCTGATCTGCTGCTCAAGAAACATTTAATGTGTACAATTGTACAAAATATTTGTGTACAATATTTTTTTTCAGGATTATTTGATGAATAGAAAGTTCAAAAGAACAGTGTTTATCTGAAATCTAATCTTTTGTAACATTATAAATGTCTTTACTGCCACTTTTGATTGATTTAATGCATCCTTGCTGAATAAAAGTATTCATTTCTTTAATTTCTTTTCAAAAAAATAAAAATAAAAATTCTTACTGACCTCAAACTTTTGAACGGTAGTGTATAATGCTACAGAAGCTTTGTATTTCAGATAAATGCTGTTCTTTTGAACTTTCTATTCATCAAGGAATCCTGAAAAAAAAAAGTACACAACTGTTTTCAACATTGAAAATAATCATAAATGTTTATTGAGCAGCAAATCAGCATATTAGAATGATTTCTGAAGGATCATGTGACACTGAAGACTGGAGTAACGATGCTGAAAATTCAGCTTTGCATCACAGGAATAAATTACTTTGTCAAATATATTTAAATAGTACACAGTTATTTTAAATTGTAATAATATTTCACAATATTACTGTTTTTTACTGTATTTTTAATTAAATAAATGTAGCCTTGGTGAGCAGAGGAAACTTCTTTTAAAAACATTAAAAATCTTAGTGGTTCCAAACTTTTGGACTGTACTGTATATAAATTTGGATGCAAAATAATGGCATAGATGGGTGGAAACTTGTTAAATGAACAAACCAATATTTAAATCTTTTCTCTGATCTCCAGATTCTAGAGCGTTTGAATAAAATGTGCAGTTCAGGTGTATTTAAGAAGCAACAGAGGCTGTTGAAGAACATGGGCGCCCACAAAGTTATGCTGGACTTGTTGCAGATCTCCTATGATCGGGTTTGTAGTCTTTGTAAAACAGATACAATCTGTACTAGATATGAAGCAAGGTCTTGAAATTGTCCCTAAACTCCTAATTTTTTTTCTGTTAACAGAATGACACCAAAATGCTGGAGATCATCAAGTACACGCACCTGTTCCTGCAGAAGTTCTGCACAGGGAATCTGGAGAATCAGACACTCCTCCATAAACACCTCAACCTCTTTCTCACACCTGGGGTGAGTGCAAAGCAAGGAGGATAAAAAAAAACATATCTTAAAATAGCCTAAGATGTTTTTCATTTTTGTTCATTGTGTTCCTGTTTGTTTTTCTCTCTCTCAGCTCCTAGAAGCAGAAACAATGCAGCAAATTTTCAGTAATAATTTCCAGCTCTGTTCTGAGATCAGTGAGTCTGTGCTGCATCATTTTATCCATTGCCTGGCTACACATGGCCGCCACATTCAGTACCTCAACTTTCTGCACACCATCATTAAGGCAGAGGGGAAATATGTGAAGAAATGTCAAGACATGATCATGACTGAGGTTTGTGATTTGTGACTAAAATAAAGCAAACTTGAATTATTGTACAGTATGTATTCAATTTAACCATTTGTTTAACCATTTAACTTAAAATAATAAAAAACAGTACTGAATTAAAATGTACATATATTGGAGACCATTTGTTGTAGGGGATTTAATTTATTTATTTGATGGGTTGGTATCATGTTATATAAGGTGCTTACTGTTATTATGATTTACAATGTATTTTGTTAGATTTATCATTTTATGATATTCATTTTTACATGTTACTATTCTTATTTATGTAATGATTCCAAGGAAATGTCAGTTCAGTTCAACTGGTGGTATATACTGTCAGATGACTTCTCTTTTCACCCTTAGCTTACAAGTGCAGGTGATGATGTGGTCGTCTTCTACAACGATGACACGGCATTCGACACCATGGTGGAACTGATGACACAGTCGCGGGAAGGGGTGAAGGACGACAGCCCTCTGCGGTACCATATTTCTCTGGTAGAGCTGCTGGCTGCATGCGCGGAGGGCAAAAACGTCTACACTGAGATCAAGTGCACATCTCTGCTGCCCCTAGAGGACATGGTGAAAGTAATCACACATGAAGACTGTATCACAGAGGTAAACAGATGATGGCAGACAAATTAATTGATTTATTTACAGTAGCATTTATAGCATGAACATATTTGCTAACAAAAGCCAACGCCTGTTGCATATTATGTATCAGAAAGATCAGGAATCTCCTCTGTGTCGTGCAGGTGAAAATTGCCTATGTAAACTTTGTGAACCACTGCTATGTAGACACAGAAGTGGAGATGAAAGAGATCTACACCAGCAACCACATCTGGAAACTGTTTGACAACTTCACTGTAGATATGGCCAGGGTGAGTCCACTGTAACACTGATGCTGTCTAAGATGTGTTTTACTGAGTGGAGTTTCATTTAACTTAGTTTCATTTGAATTTCAGGTGTGCTCCAACCGTGAGAAACGCATGTCAGACCCTGTGCTAGAGAAGTATGTGATTCAGGTGGTTTTAGACACTGTAACTGCCTTCTTCAGCTCTCCCTTTTCAGAGAACAGCACCAGCACAGAGGTGAGACATCATTCATAGTCTAATTTCTGTTTAATTTGTTGCACATCCCTCTTTTCTTCACTGTGAGTACCATAGATTATTAGGGCCCAAGCACTGAAAGTGAAAGATTCTGTCATGCATTCTTTAAAGTGCATTTTAAAAATTTAGTGCAACAAATTAAACTGCTAGAACTAAAATTTTTGGTCAAAGAATAATGGCATAAAATATCTCAAATATACCCAGAACTAATCACACTTAATTATAGAATGTTTCAGGTTTCCCATTTTAAAAATTAATGATATTCTAAAGGTATATTTGAATATCAAATATAGTAATATAACTTATAATATAGGGTATATTCTATTCTAAAATAAACTAATTTATAAAGTATTTTCTGAAATAACCAGAAACTGTTTAGAAACGCAAAAATGTTGCGACACTTTTTTCAGAGAAAGACCTCACCCACAGGAATTGCATAACCTAAAGTTCATCTTTTGCTTTTACAAACTGGAGAATGAGTCTACATTTTACTGCAGAATATTTTCTGTTATAGTTACTGGCAGTGTGTCACAGATGCTGTGGACAATATTTAACACAGAATATTACCTCCTGTTCAAAGGTTTGCGGTCATTAAGATGTTTTTAAAGAAGTCCTTTATGCTTATTAAGGTTACATTTATTTGATCAAAAATACAGTAAAAACAGTAAAATTGTGAAACATTCTTACAATGTAAAAATAACAGTTTTTCTATTTTAATATATTATAAAATGTATTTAATTCTGGTAAAAGCTGAATTTTCAGCAGCCATTCAGTATCACATGATCCTTCAGAAATCATTCTAACACTGATTTGGAGGACAAGAAACATTTCTAATTATTATCAATGTTGAAAACCATAGTGCTGCTTAATATTTTTGTCAAATTTTTATTTTCTGTGTTGTTTTAATAGACAGTTCAGAAGAACAGCATTTATTTGAAATGGAAATAAAGATTGTAAATTTCTTTACTGTCACTTTTGATTAATTTAACGCGTCTTTTCTGAAAAGTATTCATTTATTTTTAAAAATCTTACTGACCCTAAACTTTTGAACAGCATTATAAATTTGACTGTATGCAAGTTATTTTTAGAGAAGTAGATAACTTTATTGAAGGACTAATAAGATAAACATGACAGCTGAAATATTATGTCTATCATATCACATAAAAATGACTTTCCGATTTCATCATGTCTTCTTTCTCTTTCTCATTTTCTCTTTCTTTTGTCTCATTCAGGCTCATCACACCACTGTAAAACAGCTGCTACAGTCTACTATGCGTCTGTTAGATTGTCCCTGGTTACAGCCACAACAAAAAGCCCAAGTAGAGTCATGCATACGAACTCTGGCAATGACGAGTACGTCAACCTGCTCTCTAAGAGAATAAATCAATTCTAAGGGCTTTTTTAATTATTTTACAAGCCTAAAATGTGGCATGAGTTTCTGTTCTTATACAGTTTTTGAAGTATGATGAGACAACTTATTTGTTTACCTGACTGTCCACACAGTAAAGAGTCGCTCCATTCCTCTGCCAGTGGAGTTGGAGGCTCATGTCAACATGATGTTGAGTCACAGTAACTCCCTCTCACTGTCCCGCTCCGGCCACAGCAACAAAAACCTGTCACGCCTCACACGGGCTGCTGCTCCCACCAATCCCTGGGACTACAAAAACATCATTGAGAAACTACAGGTACCTGTGTGTGTGTGTGTGTGTCTGTGTGTATGTCTGAAAAAGAAGCATCATGCCCATTCAAGCTACTTCAGATTTTGGAAACAGGTGACTTCCAAAATAAATTATTTTAATCGTTAGAAAATTAAGTTGCTAGATAGATAAAAAAAAAAATACTGAGATCTTGCCTAGGGCACCAAGTTAGCACCCTCAAAAAAGGTGCATGACACCCCTGGACTGTAAAGCATTCAACACAATTCATGCTTGAATAGATTCTTTGGGTCATATTTCTATCAATAAAAATGTATTAATGTTTCTGTAACACTGCTGTTAGGATATCATTAACACACTTGAGGAGCGTGTGATGCCATTAGTTAATGCAGAGCTGTCAGTGCTGGTGGATGTGCTGCACCAGCCTGAGCTGTTGTTCCTGGAAGGCACGGATGCTCGAGCTCGCTGTGAATCAGGAGGCTTCATATCTAAGTGAGTCCCTAAACTATTAGGGATCAGTCAAAAAACAGAGATTATATTGCATCAATGCAATATTACTGTTTGTGAGTATGTGTCTTCATCATCTCACTCCTTTTACTCTGTCCAGATTGATTCAACACACAAAGGCCCTCATGAATTCAGATGAGAAGCTCTGTATCAAAGTCCTCAGAACCCTACAGGAAATGCTCATTCGTGATCTGGATTTTGATGAGAAGGTGAGATTAGATAATAAGGTAACACTTTACAATAGGGTTTCATTAGTTAACTACATTAGTTAACATGAACTAACTATGAACAATACTTTTATAACATTTATTAATCTTAATGTTAATCTCAATTCATTTTTAAGATAAAAAATTATATCTGTTAACATTAGTTAATGCACTGTGAACTAACATGAACATTTTTATTAACTGACATTACCATAGTTTAATAAATGTTGTAATAATATATTGCTCATTGCTGGTTTGTTAATGCATTAACGTATGTTACAAATGAGACCTTATTGTAAATTGTTACTGATAATATTAATAATAATATCTTAATGTAATCAAATAATTTCTTATGCAAATGTAAATGATCAAATTAACTAATATGAACTTGAAGTTAAAAAAATTAATGTATACATTCTAAATATTTATTTATTTGTTTATTTAAATTTGTAAAGTATTAAACTTTATATTCTAAATGTATATTTTAAATATTAAATATTAAGTGTAATAGTATGAATTAGGATATAAGGTATATTCTAAGTAAGCTAAGGTATATTCTTAAATAATCAGAAATATTTTAGAGACATAAAATTATTACAGCACATTTTACATGGAGAAAAACATCACCTACAGGAATTGCATAACTTGAAGTTCATCTTTTGCTTTTGCAAATTGAGGAATGAGTTGAAATTATTTTCTGTAGTAATTGAAAGTGCACTGAAAAAAAATTGTTGTAGAAACAATTTTCACTCAGAAATTGCCAAACAATCTTACTTCAATAATCTTTGTTTTATTTACAACTTTGAAAAATCTTTCTTTACAGTGTTTATCTCAGATGCTGCGGACAGATTTTAACCAAGAATATTCCTTTGTGCTATTTCCAGAGGTTAGCAAAAAAACAACAACAAAAAGAACAAAAAACAAAGAACAAAAAAAAAAAAAAAAAAAAAAAACAAAACAAAAAAAAAACCCTATTGTTTCTGACTATAATTGGTTTAATTTTACAAGTCAAAGGGAAGTCACTGTTTAGATGGGTAAAGGTGTGTGTGAACAGTGAGCATCTATTAAATCAATGTTGTCTTTTGCAGGGCTTTGCCTTAAGAAAGGTGTTACTCCAGAATTACCTCTACAACAACAAAAAGAACATAAAAGCAGAGCTTGTTGAACACGGAGGAGGTAATTTTAAATACTTATATATAAATAATACATTTATATAAAATATATCTTGTGTAAGCTTTAAATTTAGATTTAAATATTAAAGAAAGTAAACGAATGAATGAAAAATGGATAGAATTAAGAAATATCACGCGAGCAAGAGTGCCGACTTTTGACTGGTAGTGAAATTGGATCAGCAAAAAACATTCTTTGTGGACTTGCTTACATTTTGTGTAAAATGGTGGTGTCTGTGTATGTGAAGGTGTAGAGGGAGAGAGAGACTGGCTGGCAGTTGCAGCATTACAGTGTCGTCTGGACAAAGAAGGTGGCACCAAACTTTTCACAGACCTCATAACCAGCAGTAAGAATGAGAAGATCTTCCAGGAGAGCATTCAGCTTGCCATCTGTCTGCTAGAAGGAGGCAACACAGAGATCCAGGTAGGGAAGCCGCTGTCATAACAATATTTAGTTATACCCATTTTTCTATATAAATGTTTTCCTGTGCATATTTATAACAGAACTCCTTCTACAAACTCATGATGGGAGACAACAAGTCAGAGAAATTTTTTAAAGTGCTGAATGACCGCATGAAGAATGCACAGATGGACGTCAAATCCACCATCTCTGTCAATGTGGGGGAAATGACCAATAAAGCCAAAGATGACAAAGATCTTGAGACAGGTAATTAAAAATTAAAATTTCAATATGCATTTCTAATAAATGAAACAAATGAGTCTATGTACATTGCTGGCTCTAACAATGGTTTCCTTCAGGTGTAGTACCTTCCTTTGGCCAATATGAGCAGCAATTTCAAGCCGAGCAACAGGAAGTAGAAACAGAAATGGGCCCCTCTGTCACCATCATGAAACCCATCCTGCGCTTTCTACAGCTGCTTTGTGAGAACCACAATCAGGACCTTCAGGTCTGAAAAACCCCAGATTAACAATAAATTTAGAATCAGATCCAATGATCATGTCATCTAGGATGATTTGAGAATGATCCGAAGAGAATCTTGTGCTTCGATGTAATCTGGAAATTGGACCTTTAGAATAAAGTAGTTCACATGCTCAGTGTCACAAATTGTTTTTAGTCGCCTAGAAATAGTGAATAATTTAAAATATTTCTGATTTTTGCTCTATAATGTTTTACATTTTTCACAGCCCTAGATCTTTGTTTATTCTCAGGTTTAGACAAAAAAATAATCCCAAATGTTTAGTGTAGTCCAAAGACTATAGAATAACACAAGATGCGTCACTCGTATTGTTTTGAATGGGAGAAAGTGCAACGCGCAATATGTCGGAATAAGTCCCGCCTTCTAAATAAGAGTTATCGCGTCACTGCAGCTGCCATTAGAAGCTCCGGTTCCTATAGAAACAGTCAGACTCGCGCCTCCGAAATGAGACACAAGAGACACGCACTTAGGTCTGCGCATACGCATTAGCGTGATCCAGCCTGAAAAATACAGTTTTTATTTTTGTCATGATTCGAGCGTTTAGAAACAAAATTTATGAGACAGTTGATGTCACATTTCATTGGTGATTTCAAATATGAATTTTAATTGAAAGCTTGGTGAACAGCTTTGGAGAAATTTATGTTTCCCCATTCAAAGAGATTGCTTGCATGCCCATGAAATGACTTGTCTTAAAGGGACTTTGGTGTAGTCTCAGGCTGTTGGACCCAACTTTACATAAATTATTAACCCCATTCTATGGGGTATCTTTTTAGTATTTAGTATTACTTACAAAATAATACTAAATGATTTATTATTTAAATTATTTATTATGTCATTTAATTGTTCTGTTTGTTCAATTTAAAAAAATCCTCATTCTTTGCTCTAGAATTTTCTTCGCTGTCAGAACAACAAAACAAATTATAACCTGGTGTGTGAGACACTCCAATTTCTGGACATTATGTGTGGGAGTACGACAGGTGGGCTGGGTCTGCTGGGTCTTTACATCAATGAGAACAATGTGGAGCTGATCACACAGACCCTGGAGACCCTCACAGAATACTGCCAGGGACCATGCCAAGAGAACCAGGTGAGATTATCAATTGCTAATACTGGAATTATTTTATATAAAAACATTTTTGGCCATAGATGCTTTTATTAATCCGTGGCTGAGAAGTTGCTTAATTAGTACTTGAAGGGATAGTTCACCCTAAAGTGAAAATTAATACCCTTCTTTCTTTTTTGAACCACAAAAGGAGAAATACTGACCTTGACCATTGGTCCTCTGTGCACGGCTATGAGACATGCATGTTTGTGAGACTATTATTGGCTCCAGCTCACCCCAAAAAAGCTTGTGAAAAAAATGTGACATGAAATACAATGCATTTACTTTCTTCTCTGACTGTCATCTGACAATCTGAGTTTCTCTCTGGAGATATTTAACTCGGTGAAGAAAATACACAGATTTCTAGGCATTGTATTTCATGTCATGTTTTTATTTCAGAGCACAAAAGACCAGTGGCCAAGGTCAGGATTTTGGTTAAAACATTACATTTCGTTTTTTTTTTTTTTTTTATACCAAACCCCATTGTATACGCCGAGAATACTTGGAATATACAGCATGTGCTGCATGGTATAACTCTGATACTTTTGTGTCTTTTTAAAAAGCTTGATTCTGGTCGCTATTGACTGCCATTCAGAAAAAATACTTACAATTCATAAAACCTTTTTTTTTTTGTCTCTCTAAAGACATGCATTGTCTCTCACGAGTGCAATGGCATTGACATCATCACAGCCTTGATTCTGAATGATATCAGTCCTCTCTGTCGTTACCGTATGGAGTTGGTGCTGCAGCTCAAGGTAAAGATGAAGTCATAATGCACAACACAGGCTCTGCTTTAATCATAAAAATCATTTTCATCACTCTTTATAACTAATATGTGACTTTTGTCAGGACAATGCTTCTAAGCTGCTCCTCGCTTTGATGGAAAGTCGTCATGACAGTGAGAATGCAGAGAGGATCCTGTTTAACCTTCGACCCCGCGAACTGGTCAGTTTGGCTGTGTCATGTGTATTAGGTGTATGAAGTTTAAAAGTAATATTTTAACAGTACTGTGTTGCATGTGTTTAGGTGGAGGTGATAAAAAAGGCTTACCAGCAAGAGACTGAATGTGAGGATGGAGAAGTGTCACCAAGGGAAGTTGGACACAACATCTACATCCTGGCACTACAGGTGGACCACTGCATCATAATGACATACTGTTTGCTTTTATAATATATATATATATATATATATATATATATATATATATATATATATATATATATATATATATATACACAGTCAAACCAAAAATTATACAGACACTAGATATAATTTTTTTACTAGTGGGTGCAGGACACTATAATTCATTTATGTAAGTGAGGATAGCAAAATAAACTGTGACATATTATACCCAAACATTCTTCATACAGTGGACTACCTGTAAAATTGATAAAAATTGGGACCAAAAATTATTCAGACACTTAGACCTGACCATGATTTGCTTAAGTGTTATCTGACATAATTATGATTAATTTTTTCTGACACAGTTTAACTCTGAGATCTTGTAATATTTTATAACCTTTTTTTAAACTATAGCGAATAAACTGTAAAAATGAATTAAATGTTCAAGGTGTCTGAAAAAACAAAAACCTTGAAATCAAATTGTGAAATGTAATTGTTTCTTTATAAATTATTTAATATTACTTTGGCTGGCAGTTGTAAAGACCATAAAGTTTCAATGTTGCTTTTTTTGCAGCTTGCCCGACACAATAAATCACTCATCACACTGCTTAAACCACAAAAGAAGACAAAAGAGGAAGAAGAGGAAAGCATCTCATCTATGGTAACTTATGGACTGTACTTTTTATGAAGCAATTTTTTAATATTTACCAAAAAAATACATTTGTGAAACATCTCAAGTCTGTCATTTTCTGTTTTTGAGTTTTTGCTTGTTTCTATTGCAGCTCAACTTGAACAAGCAGCAGCAGGAGGAGCAACAGGAGGATCCATTAGAGCACTATGACCATCAAACTGCTCAGATTGAGGTATTTGGAAAAAAAGATATGTGTATTATATATTAAGGGTGTAACATTTAAATTTCTCACGGTTTGGTTGTATCATGAATAAATAAAGGTTTTGTGGTTATTTGGGTGGAGAAATTGAATAAATTACATTTGAAATAACACTGCATAGTCTTCGCTGTATAAATTAAATAAAGATTAATCCTTATTAAAATTTCAAAAGTTATTCAGTCAATAGCTGTGAGTGATTTCTTAGTGTTTTGTTGTTTGATTAACATTAAAAACAGACAGCAGCAGGAATATTAGGCTGTTGTCACTAAAACATAATGCATGGATCCCAATACTGTATAGTACTGTACATTATAAATACTGTACACATTCGTTGTCTTTCTCGACTGTTTACATCAGGTGCATTGAGTGTACGAGACCCGATTTCACGTGACGGTGTGCACTGCATTTTTTTAAAAACTTGTTCTCCCCTTCCAGCTAGGCGAAAGTATAAACAAGGCTTGAGACGCGGCTTTCCTTGTGTGCTCTTCGGATTTGTGTGCATACAAAACTTCTCACACAGCCTGTGCGAGTTCTCTTTCGTGTCTTCTTGCACTTGAATGCTTATATTGGCAAGGCTTAAAAACGCACAAATGGTACAATTTTGTGATGATGCAATGCAACACTGGCCCGATTGGAACTGTGACATTTCTGTCAACTGTCCAGAGTGTCTTTTAAGCTAGCCCCGGGCCATCGGGCAGTTCTTATTGACAAACCCCCCTGCCCAGCACTTTCATTATTGTTTTGTGTCTGTCCGAATTAGTACTGAGTGTCTGTTTAAACACAGAAGACAATGTGTGCTGTTTCAGTCTCACCTCAGTCAACACCCGGGTGATGCCGGCATAAGTGACTGGTCATGTAGGAGCATACGGCTCTCGCATCGAACAAAGTTTACAAAGAGTGACCGTTTTGTCCACGTTTTTTGACCATCGCTGTTATAACACATTGGGAAGCCAGAATGTTCTCAAACAGGAGATTTATATGATGCAGGCGGCGGTTGTGAAATAATTTTCGTTTGTATGTCACATGCAGATTGTGCGGGAGGACCGCAGCATGGAGCAGATTGTGTTTCCTGTTCACCCCATCTGCGAATTCCTGACGGAGGAATCAAAGTTCCGCGTGTTTACCACCACAGAGCAGGACGAGCAGGGCAGCAAGGTCACACACTTCTTCGAGCAGACCTCCTTCTTGCACAATGAGATGGAATGGCAGAAAAAACTTCGCAGTAAGTATTTGGCCTGGTGTGGTGTGGCTTAGTGTCTAAAGAGCTGACACCCAAAAATGATGGCAGTACAAATTAGGGCTGCACAACGATTAATTGTGATTAATCGTTTGCAAAATAAAAGTCTGTGTTTACGTAATATATGTTTGTGTTCTTTGTATAATAATTATGTATATATAAATACACACACATACATGTATATATTTAGGAAAAATGTTATATTTATATATAAAATATTTATATATAATATAAAATATATATAAATATATATATTTATTTATACATGCATATATTTCTTAAATTTATACATGTATGTGTGTGTATTTATATATATACATAATTATTATACACAGAACACAAACATATATTACGTAAACACAGACTTTTATTTTGCAAACGATTAATCTTGATTAATCGTTGTGCAGCCCTAGTATAAATTTCTACAAAAATGTGCTTGAGCAAGGAGCTTTACACCAGGTCTGATGTTTGTGTGTTTTAGGCATGCCAGTGCTGTACTGGTTCTCTCGCCGAATGTCTCTCTGGGGCACCATATCATTCAATCTGGCTGTGTTCATCAATCTTATTATTGCTTTGTTCTACCCACATGACTCTGGTCACTCTGGTATGTATACGTGTACATTACCTGTTGGTAGCTACAGACTATTGATTGTATTATATTAATAAATGCTACATTTTTGCATTAGTTTCAAAGCACTCAATTATTGGACCAACAGCTTTTCCATGTAGTTTTAACAGTCTCTTGTGCCTCCAGGCAGCATAGACTCTTCGTTGCTGATTATGCTGTTCTGGTGTTTCGCTGGACTGGCTGTTTTGGGCCTGTTGTTCAAGCGCTATGGGTTCCAGTCCCTCACCGTCGCCATCACCCTGCGCTGCATTTATCACTTCGGCATTGGGCCAAGTCTCATCCTGCTGGGTGCTCTAAATGTAAGTGTTAGGTAACCATAATACTGTATGTTTGCTTAAATAAAAATTAATTGTTTTAATTAATTAATTCGCCTCTTTCCCTTTTTAACCAGCTCATCAATAAGATAGTGTTTGTGGTGAGCTTTGTGGGTAACAATGGCACCTTCATCATGGGCTACAAAGCCATGGTGATGGATGTAGAGTTCCTGTACCACTTGGCCTATGTGTTAACTAGCACGCTGGGGCTGTTCGTCCACGAGCTCTTCTACAGCATATTGGTGGGTGCCTCAAAACCTATTTTATCACTCATACACCACCGTTCAAAAAAAAATTTTTTTCAAAGAAATTAATTTTTTCATTCAGCGAAGATACATTAAATTGATTAAAAGTGACAGTGTTACTGTAATGAAACTAAAAGAATATTTCAAATTAATGCATTTCTTTTGAACTTTCTATTCATCAAAGAATCCTGAAAAAGTCATTTTTGGTTGGTTTCATATCATGGTTTCCACAAAATATTAAGCAGCATGTTTGCTTTCAACTGTGATAATAATAAGAAATTATTCTTGGGCACCAAATCAGCATATTAAAATGACTTCTGAAGAATCATGTGACACTGAAGACTGGATTCTGAATGGCTGCTGAAATTTCAGCTTTGCCATCAGAGGAATTATCGACATTTTAAAATATTTTTAAATGAAAAACATTATTTAAAAAATAATTTAAATGGTAATAATATTACTGTTTTTTTGTTTTTGTGACCAGATAAATGCATCCTTGCTAAGCATTTCACTTGAATTTCTTTCTAAATCATTTAAAAATCTTACCAACCCTAAGCTTTTGAAAGGTAGTATAAACTGTAGCTTCTTTATTTGTTTGCTTTTTGCATTGCTGATTGCCATAAAACTCTTTCCAAACACCAAATGCAAGTACTTGTGGTGAATAAATAAAACTGAGATACTGTACATGCCAGTGGAAACATAATACATGGTTTCAAGCAAATTGTGAAACTGTGATGTGATCATTTACGACTGAAAGACATACAGATTATCTACTAATCATCTACTTCATCTTCTTCTTTTACCTCCTTCAGTTGTTTGATCTGATCTACCGTGAGGAGACTCTCTTTAACGTCATCAAGAGTGTGACACGTAACGGCCGCTCTATTCTCCTCACTGCTGTTTTGGCCATCATCCTGGTCTACCTGTTCTCCATCGTGGGCTTTCTCTTCCTCAGGAATGACTTCATCATGGAAGTGGACCGGCTTGCTAGCCCAGATACAGGTAAATTGCATACATCTCCATCTGAATAGTTTTTCGCCCAACAGTTGTTGCAGAGAAGGATCAAATCCAGCATTTATGACGAATTTAACTAAAATATGCCATTTATTATTCATTGATGCCACTTTGACAGACTTGGTGTAATTTGTCCTCTCAGCAGGTATAGATAACTCTGTCAGCAGCTGCAGTGCAGATGGATTGGACTGCACAGAGGAAACTGGGATGGTTGCACCATCAGAGGGTGAGTAGAACATTACAAACAAACCATACTTAATATCATCGAACTTAGCTGTTAATTTTTTTTAATGGCTGTGCAGAAGATGAAGACAACACAGAGAGAGCATGTGACACTCTTCTCATGTGTATCGTTACGGTGCTGAATCATGGGCTGAGGAATGGAGGAGGTGTGGGAGATGTCCTGCGCAAACCCTCTAAGAATGTATGGAGACCCACAATTATATAAAGATGTGCATATATTGAATACAAAATCTAACCAAACAACTGAACAATGTTGTTCATCTTACAGGAGCCTTTGTTCCCTGCTCGTGTGGTGTATGACCTTCTCTTCTACTTCATTGTCATCATCATTGTTCTCAACTTGATATTTGGTGTAATTATTGACACCTTCGCTGACCTGCGTAGTGAAAAACAGAAGAAAGAGGAGATACTGAAGACCACCTGTTTCATTTGTGGTAAGAAATCAGCGGATAAGTTATATGTTATTGCTACAACCTGATAATGTGACTGCTTGTCTGAGAGAAAAAAAAATCAGCCATTATTTCAGTCTACAGTCACATGATCCTATCTGATTTGGTTTCAGTGTTGAAAACAATTGTGTTTCTTAATATTTTTGTGGAAACTAAATTAATGCGGTCCCACTTTATATTAAGTGGCCTTAACAACTATGTACTTACATTTAAATTAATCATTTGATACAATGCACTTATTGTGTACATACCTGTTTTTTCATTGTACTTATATTTTTTCAAATGGAGCGCCATTTAATAGACAGAGCCGTAGATCACTGAAAAGCCACGCAATATCGCGTTCATATCGCAGATGAATCGCCTTCGATAATGAACGCGATATTGCGTGGCTTTTCGGTGATCTACGGCTCTGTCTATTAAATGGCGCTCCATTTGAAAGCAGGTGATGGGGATTTAGCGGTAATCAGGGAACCGGCTTTACTGACGAAATGCGCGTGACAATCTCATGCGATATATCGTGCAGCCCTACTGTTGACCCATCCCTTACACCTTACCCCTACCCTTAAACCTACCCATACCACCAAAGCTTTCCCTAACCTTACCCGTATCCCACCTCAATAGCAGCAAAAGTGTTTTGCAATTCAATATGAACCCAATAAGTACATTGTACTTATTTTTTGATGTAAGTACATAGTAGTTAAGGCCACTTAATATAAAGTGGGACCAATGCATCCTTGCTGAATAAAAGTTAAAATAAATAAATAAATAAATAAATAAAAGATCTTACTGAACCAAAACCCAAAATATTTTTTTTGCATTGTGACATTATTATGAAAATTATGCACATTGTTTCACTATATTTTTGCATAATTACTGCAATTCAAAACTGATTTTTGTTATGATATGAATTTGCATAAGCATTATACATTATAATGAAGAGAATGTGGGGGTAAAATATGCTAAATTGTCTTGAAATTAATGTCATGATTCACTAAAAAACTAAAATGGTCCTTAATGTATGCTTATGCTTATTTTCTTTATACAAAACATAGTTTCTTAATTTATTTTTTTAAATATGACCCTAGTATTTCTTGACAGGCTTTATAAAAGTCACCTAAATATAAATAATCTGAAATCAGAGGACATTACATAAAGGAATTGCTCTATTTTTGTATTTCAACAGGTCTTGAGAGGGACAAGTTTGATAACAAGACAGTGTCATTCGAGGAACACATCAAATTGGAGCACAACATCTGGAACTACCTCTATTTCATAGTGCTGGTACGGGAGAAAAACAAAACGGATTACACTGGCCCGGAGAGCTACGTGGCCCATATGATTAAGGTACATTTCAAAAATGAAAAGTTCCAGCTGATTGGACACTACCAGCTATTATCAGTGTCATTTTAGTATTGTAACCTGTTATAGCATTTATTAATGGCTTTTATTTATATATTTTTAGTTTTGGATATTTTATGTGCTTTTGTCCTTTTTGTTAGGTTTTTTATGTAGCTTTAATTGATTTGATTAATTGTAGCTTCCCCTTGCAATGGTTTTGATTCAGTCTTCTTGTCGCCTCTTGTTAGAATAAGAACCTGGATTGGTTCCCACGCATGCAGGCCATGTCTCTGGTTGTAACGGAGGGAGATGGAGAACAGAATGAGATGAGGAACCTGCAGGATCGGCTCTCCTCCACCATGAAAGTGGTCACACAACTCACAAGCCAGTTAATAGAGCTAAAAGAACAGGTATATTTCTCAATGGATATAATGAACTGTGTGTTTGCCCAGCATTAATAATGTTGGTACACTGGAATGAATTAATTTCTCAGATTCTACATTCTCAAGTGTATAAAATAATGGTTGTGTATCTGTTCATTTAGATGACAGAGCAGAGGAAGAGAAGGCAGAGGATGGGTTTTGTGGACGTTCAGTCTGGCTCAAACCCTGGGATGCCTTTGCCTCCTAGCGCTGCTGGAGGAAATCATCAGGTCTACAAGACCTAATTCCTCCATCTAACATTGCATTGACTTTATAGAAGCAATAATGTAATCCTGTGATGCCGGTGTACTTCTCAATGTGGAAAAGTTACATTCAACTGTTAAAACAGATTGGATCTACACACCCACAAAAGCACTACTTGACTCAATAGTCATTCTTTGAGGGGCTGATTACCTAAAGGTCTTATTATGCACACATTTTATATATTTAAAATATACGTTTTTATTTTATTTTATTTTATTTTTCTTTTTAAAGAGCATCTTTTGGTTAAGATATTTGATAGCTTATCTTCAAAAATATTGTTGGATGTAATGATAAATGTAGCATTACTGTAAGTGAGGCTGATGTGTTTTTAGATAATGAATAATTGTAGGCTAATATAGTCAAATTGTTTATTTTAAAGTGCACTGATGAGATTACACATGCTGTATTTATAGGGATGAGCATCATGTGTCTGGCTTGATGAGATGATTTGGGGAATATCATGATCTGTCTTAACCAAATTATGATGAATGGGAAATGCTACTATAGATGAATCTGAGGTGTATAACTGGCATAATGTATAGAGCCGTGGTTAAAGTTCAGCTTTAATTTTAAAGTCAAAGTGCCTAAAAATGACTCAAAAAGGACATAACTTTTGCTCAGGAAAATAACAAATTCTTATTTATCTTATCTGTCATTAAAAACCACAGTTTTGAGAACATCCTAATGGTTTTAATAGACATCCTGGATGTATATCTGTGTATTTCTCTATTTAATTATTGTGTGACCAGGACTAAGTTACAAGTCACGTGCATTTTTATGGCCACAAAAAGAATGCTGGAACATTTGGCCTTATTAACAGCCAGTGTGTAATTAAACTGTTTGATGTCATAATCCTCAATTTGTTGCTAATATTGTTTATGCTGGTATGAAGAGCCTCACCAAGTTTGCACAAAATACAAAATAAAGCATTTGGCCATTTCACCTCTTGTCTTGTGTCTCAAGATTTTTAAAAAGTAAAGGACAGAAAAAGAAAACAATTAGACTCAATAATACTACGAGTTTATTAGAATAAGTCGTTACAAAAATCAATAGAAACATTGTTCACAATTACATTTTTTATTCTTTTCACAACAAAATTAATGATGTCTTCTAAATGAAACAAAGTAAAAGTAATTTGTACTCGGTAATTAGTGCAGTTCTGTCCATGGATTCGACGTGTGTGAGATTACGTCCTTCTGTCACGCACAGTTCACAGTATTAGGGTGTGAGCAGAGTGACTGATGGGCTCAATTCCTTCGCTGTTCGTTTGAGCGTCGGTGCGTTCAGAAGTTCGTCCTCAGTGCAGGTCAACAGGTAGGTTAATGTTTTATAGTAATATAGCAAGTGTTTCTTTTCTGATTCTTTGATGCTGGCAAGTGATGTTGAGTGAAACCTCAGACCACAGGAATAGTCAACAGAGAAACTACATTTTGAATGTTTCTACCACAACTATAGCTTACCTCTGAAAGATAAATAGGTAAAAGGAAAAAGTGTGTGTGGTTTTGTAATATAATATAATTGTATCATATAATATAGGCCCACTAGTAAATTATTATTATAAGCCTATTATGATTATTAGCCTATTATTTTACCGATTATTATATTAACAACAATGCCATTATTTTTTATCATTAGGCTATTATTATTATAATTAATGTAAAGTAATATGAGTGAAAATAGTTTGTTTACGCTTTCGCAAATTCACTACGCAAGTTTTTTTTTTTTTCTTTTACTTTATTGTTGTTGTTTTTGGCCATTGTAATAATAACCTACTTCGTTTTATAGGGTTGAAAATTCTCGGTAAGTATAATCTAGCCTTTATCAATATATATGACGTCAGTTTTAAACTTTTAGAACGGGGTGATGTGGAAAGCCCGAGTCTGCGCGTTCCAGATAAGGAGCGCTATCGGCCCCGCCCAGGTGCCCGGCGCGCCCACACCTCCACTGCTCGAAATTTGGAATAGGGTTATTTGAGGGTTTATAAGGCACTTTATTATTATTATGTAGCCTAATCATTATTATTATTATTTTTAATCTGGGTCTCTTTCCTTTGAATCTGTTAATGTTGTTACATTATGGAAAAGTAATTTTGAAAATACTCACCCCACTGACCAACATTTCCATTGTTTACAGCTGTTAAAATCATGTCTGCTTTTCTGCATCACTGCCCATTCCTGAAGTCCACTCCAGGCCCTTCTCTAAGGAATGTGGCAGCATACCTCGGCTTGGCTGACAGATGTCCAATCATTGTCCGCCAGATATCTGTAAAAGCCACTCAATCCTTTGAGGGAAATGGTAATGCTGTTGTTTTCTATATTTTCTATAGTATATCATTGTAAGGTTTACTATACCAGACACAATAGTGACTATAATATTCCATATTTTTCATACGAATCTCATTAACACTGGCCAAGTAGGCTTATTCTAAATCAGTAGTCAGTACATTTGCTTATATTCATCTACTTATGTGTTCAGGTCTGCTCCCTCACAAAGAGCCAAAGCGACAGCTGGCTACCACAGCGACTCAGGTGGCAATCTCCATGTCCCAAAGCTGTCCTTTTGTTTCCTCTAAGATTGGACTGGTTAAAGCAAGTCCACAAGTGCAGGAGGATGTCCAGCCAAGTCTTGAGAATCAAGACACCTCAGGTAAAAAAAGAACTCAGTGTGATAGATTCATGGCTTGTGGATATGTGTATAAACAGTGCTAGATGTAAGTGTTTATATTGCTTAAGAAGCAGATATCATCTAGCTGACTGGCTGATATATCTTGTAGCATCTGATTGCCTGTATATCTCTTTTTGCCACCACAGTATAATTAGTTCACTGCTGAAGAGGCTCTTTTGTCTAAGCAGTGTATCATGCAGGGGTTGGTTGCATTTTTCATAATAAGACTCATTTTGGAGAGCATTCTCCTCTCTGCAATTTGCACCATTTAACTCCAATTTAAGAGACTCCTCAGCTGTAAATAGTAAGTAGATGATGACTCAGACTGCTGATGTAACAAAAGCTAGTCTTTAGACAATCACATTACAGATGAAACTTCACACAGCCGCATGTGTACTAGAAAATAATATCTAATTGGAAAATTGTCGTTTTTGGTTTTTTGAAGCATGGTGCATAGTTCATACTGCATAGCCTGTAATTTAAAGAAATATAAGACATAAACAGTGGCGTTAAATACAAAAGACTTCGTTTTGGGGATGCAATTAAATGTTAAAGTTGATGCCTTTTTTTTTCTCCAGGCTTGATGAGCTCGATGTTCAGTGGCTTGCAAAGTCATCAGTCCACTGGTCCTACACACCTTCTTCAGGACAATTTTGGTGAGTTCGACTGCATTTTCCTTAATGATTAACAGTACAATAATATACTATATATATCTATTCTGTGAACAGTATGCATATTCAACATCTAATTTTTGGCTCATTATTTGATTGGACTGCCAAAAGGTACATTTAAAAAAAAAAAAAAAAATCTGTTACTGAAATGAAATAACTGAACTAAGGAGTAATGAAATAACAATGACATAATGTGGAATAATGGATGGTGAGCAAAGGCTAAGTTATCAAATTGATCCAAGACGGTTTTATGTAGTGTTTATATTCTGCTGCACTTTGTAGTATCAATCTTCTTTCATTCCTGCCTTTCCTCCTCACTTATTGACTGTGGTGATTGTCTGTAATTTAGCCAGAGCCAGTTTCAACTACGATGACTTCTTCACTCAGAAGATTGTGGAAAAGAAGACTGACCATACCTACCGCATCTTTAAGACGGTGAACCGTTTTGCAGAGGTTTTCCCTTTTGCTGAGGACTACTCCATCCCTGGACGCTTGGGCTCCCAGGTGTCTGTATGGTGCAGTAATGATTACCTGGGCATGAGTCGACATCCCCGAGTTGTTAAGGCCATAAGGTCAGTACATAAAACAGACAATGAAACAAATGTTTGCCATCATCTGTTATTATACGTAGAGAAGAACAAATGAGGGTGCAGCAAAGTACACTAACTTATACTATACTGTGGGATTGTAGTTTTGCTAAATAAGACTGTATGCAAATGTCATAAAACTGTGAAGTTTGTAATTGTTTGCTTTTGGATATGCATATAGCTGCTAAATCTAACTGAGTAATCACAACTTTCATTGTTTCTTAGAGAGGCTTTGGAGAAGCATGGTGCTGGAGCAGGTGGAACCCGAAATATCTCTGGGACGAGTAACTATCATGTGGCCTTGGAGAGTGAGCTGGCCCGTCTACACCAGAAAGATGGAGCGCTGGTCTTTTCTTCCTGCTTTGTAGCCAATGATTCCACCCTCTTTACTTTGGCTAAAATGCTCCCAGGTATCAAACAAAACAGAATGCCTTTGGTTAATGAATGAATGAATTTAGGTTTTATATTGACTATATTTCAAAACAAAACAATAAAAAAAATTTTTTACTGACCCCCAATTTTGAATGGTAGTGTATCGTCTGAAATTCCTCTAAAAATGTCTTTTCTCTGCAAAGGCTGTGAGATATACTCAGACATGGGCAATCATGCCTCCATGATCCAGGGTATCAGGAACAGTGGGGCTAAACGCTTCATCTTTCGACACAACGATGCCAGTCACCTGGAGGAACTACTTAGCCGCTCAGATCCACTCACGCCCAAAATCGTGGCCTTTGAGACTGTGCATTCAATGGATGGTGAGTAGTAGATATCACATAATTGATTCAAAAGAGTTTGTTTTCTAGTATCATAATAGATATTAAAAATGCTTGTCCCATCACATTCAATTATGAATTCTGCATCAGTCATGAAAATTATAGGCTACTTCCAATTCAAAATAGCAAGATTTGACAAAAAACATTGCCAATGTTGTAGATTCGATTAGCAGGGAAAACATGCACTGATATGCCTTACGTAGAGTGGGTCGCCTCATTGGGGTGGCCATTTTGAGATCCCCTGAAGAGCCAAATACTACTCACTTTATCTTCTCGACCACCCTTGTATCAGACACTTTGGCTTGTTGAATAAATTAATCATGGCCAGCTGATAATAGTGCATTTCTACTCTGCTTCTGTAACTGAAAACTATTGCTTTTGCATGATGTTGCATCAGTCAATAATACTGAATCAGCTAAATACAGCTGATGAATGACAATCTCAATTTTTATGTTTCTCAGGTGCAATTTGCCCTCTAGAAGAACTGTGCGATGTAGCACACAAATATGGAGCTCTGACTTTTGTGGATGAAGTCCATGCTGTCGGACTGTATGGGGCTCATGGAGCAGGTGTAGGAGAGAGAGACAACGTCATGCACAAGATCGATATTGTCTCTGGAACTCTGGGTAAGAGAGATATGTCAAGTGCATGATTTTATCCAGTAGTCAGTGTAATTTCAGCTGTGTTCTTGCCCTAATCATTTTAATTAAGATGGTTACATTGTTTGAAATATCTGTAGGCAAGGCATTTGGCTGTGTGGGTGGTTATATAGCCAGCACCGCCGCCCTGGTGGACACTGTGCGCTCCTACGCCGCTGGGTTTATATTCACTACCTCCTTGCCTCCCATGGTGCTGGCGGGGGCTGTGGAATCGGTGCGAGTGCTGAAGAGTGCAGAAGGCCAGGCCTTGCGCAGAGCCCATCAGAGAAACGTCAAACACATGAGACAGCTGCTGCTGGATGCTGGGCTGCCTGTGGTCAACTGCCCTAGCCACATCATTCCTATACGGGTCAGTGTTTACAACTGTAGTGTTAATAATTATGGGCAGTAATGGGCGAGTTATTGGATTGTTCTGTAAATGCAATGATGAGTGTGCAATATGCATTTAATATGCAAGACTGTAACCGTCTTGAACACACTGGGGAAACATACAAATTCTATGTAGTGGGGGGATTAAAGGTTATTTAAAGGAACACTCCACTTTTTTTTTTTTAAAAAACTCATTTTCCAACTCTTCTAGAGTTAAACAGTTGAGTTTTACCGTTTTCGAATCCATTCAGCCGATCTCGGGGTCTGGCAGTACCACTTTTAGCATAGCTTAGCATAGTTCATTGAATCTGATTAGACCGTTAGCATCTCACTCAAAAATGACCAAAGAGTTTTGATATTTTTCCTATTTAAAACTTGACTCTTCTGCATCGTGTACTAAGACCGACTGAAAATGAAAAGTTGAGAATGAGGAATGAGAATATAGTTCCTAGCCATATCGGCGTAGAAAATCACAACTTTTCATTTTCCGTTGGTCTTAATACACAATGTAACTACAGAAAAGTCAAGTTTTAAAAAGGAAAATCTCGAAACTCTTTGGTCATTTTTGAGTGAGATGATAACGGTCTTATCAGATTCAATGAACTATGCTAAAAGTGGTATCGCCAGACCCGGAGATCGGCTGAATGGATTCGAAAACGGTAAAACTCAACTGTTTAACTCTAGGGAGTTGGAAAATGAGCCTATTTTCAAAAAAAGTGGAGTGCTCCTTTAATACAATGCAAATTCTAAGAAAAAAATGACACTACAGTTTATTTTACAGTAATGTTGCAATGTGTAAAGTATAAAGGTTTGAACTTTAAATCTTATATTTCAGGTTGGAGATGCAGCGAAAAACTCCAAGGTGTGTGATGTTCTGTTGGAGAAACACAACATCTATGTGCAGGCCATAAATTACCCAACAGTGCCTCGCGGAGAGGAGCTACTGCGGTTGGCTCCTTCTCCTTTCCACAACCCCATTATGATGAACTACTTTGTAGGTGAGTGGTCATGCAATTGGGCAAACTCTATTACTTTACAGTTTAAAGGTGAAGAGCTTAATTTCTGTAATGCTAGTGTCACTACACAGAATAGCAGTTTAGTTTTCAAACAGGTTTCTGCAACATTCTGATTTTAATTTAATTTGTTTCATGACATCTGCCACTGCCATATGAATATCCCCCGAGTTGAGAAAATGAGATCTGGTTACATTTTACACTGATAATGATTTGTATCTGTATTTTTAATAATATTTTATGTTGGACAGAGAAACTGTTGGATGTCTGGCAGGAGGTTGGACTACCGCTGAATGGACCGGCTATGGCCTCATGCACCTTCTGTGATCGGCCTCTCCATTTTGACCTCATGAGTGAGTGGGAGAAGTCCTACTTTGGTAACATGGAGCCAAGGTACATTACTGTGGCTGCACAGTGAGTGAGTTTCAGCGGATCAAGATGAAGATCTAATTTATCATGTTTGATTGAGTCTTCAAAAATTCCTCTCCCAATCCAGAATATTGTCATGGTATCTAAGATAAATGTAGAGGGTGCTCAAAATGTCCTAAATCAATTAAAGCAATGTTTGTGGCAAAAATAGTGTTTCTGTATTGTTTGCTGTGACTGTTAATGATGCAAGAAGAATTTGTTTTCACATGTACCACTAAAACTAGATAATTAATTTTAATGTGTGTCCCCTCTGCATGACAACAAACCTGCACATGGGCACTTTTTGGTAGTTTACTATTATTGAATATATGAATCTCGGTCATTGTTTTCAATAATAAATCAAGATGTTATTGTATGTAGGTTATACATACGCATGAAATATCATGTTTAATAACAGCTTACACTGAGACTATGCCACATGTCCTGTTTCTGTTTTGAACTGTTTTATTCTTTTGCAAATTGATGAATTTTAAAATTCAATAAATATGGTCAGTTCCAATAAAATGCCTTTGGTAACTTCTTACAACCACTTGGTTACAAATACCAACCAAAAGCAGTGGATATTTGTACTCTGAATCTGATGTATTTAATTTTAAAGTGAGAGACTGGAAATGCCAGAAGAACATTTGCAAAACACTAACAAATGGTGGTCAATTGCAACTTAAAATTTAAACCATGAAACTGACTTACTGAACTACGAGCACCACTTGACTAGCACCACTAACAACTTATGTCTCCTATGTGTCATAAGTGCATTTCAATCGTGTATTTATAATGTAAATAATGAAAAATAAATTAATGTATAGTGCAAATACATTTACACAACTTTCTTTTCATTTAATATTTTTATTGTTCAGGGCATCAGTGATACAAAACCCATTTTTCTGTTTGATCTTTAATAGCAGGCTATGTTCTGTAAGAGATTAGAAAGGGAAAATATTTTCAATAGTATTGCTGTATTTTCCATAATGACAAACAATATCCAAAATGACATTAGTATGTTTGTTAATATAAAACACTTACCTTGCTGATCCAGTCAATGTAGCCACTCAAATGAGTGAAAACGGTGGACTTCCTGGATTGGATGTAGCTCAGGCCTGAACCAAAGCACACAATACCATGGACCTCCCAAAGCGCCGTCACTACCAGCACAATTCAGGGGGCCACCAGCGTCGCACTGTGTTGTGTGACCGGCAGTTTTAATTAGCCTATTGTTGTTGTTTCCATCATAGTTTTTGTCTTTTGATGAAAATATCCAAAGATTTTTTTTTTATCTTCAGACTGATTCCATTCGGGCAGAGGATATCAAAAAAATACTGAGCTGATTTTAGAGCACTGTTTTCATCTGCCATTTGCCTCCTAGCCAGAATGCACGTTTCTGCATATGTTCAGAATGATGTGAAAGGTTGTGATCCTCAATCAATGTATAATGGCCAGTTTTTCTCTTTACAAAGTCAGCAAGTGTATGATACCTAGCATTTTAAAATCTGTTCAGATTTTGTGTAGTGTATTCAAGCTTTATTGAGCCTTCTGAACTTGCTTTCATTTTGGAATGCAACAAAGCGCAAAGATGATCTTGCCTGAAGTAGCCTATGTTTAGAGAGTTATTGTATGCCAATTCAAGTTAATTGTAATTAAAGATTACAAGTCACTTTTTTGATAAAAAGATATATAAGTCAGTAGTATCTCCTTACATTACATCCAGCAACAACACCATCAACTGACAACACAGTGACAACACAGTTAAAGCAAGAAGAGAAAAATTTAATGTTAAAATGTTAATCTTGAAAAATCAAGAGCCCATCTAAAGCAAACACTCAACTTCATAACGGTGACTTCAAACTTTATTATTTTCTATAAAACACCCACATAGAAGGCGTCGTTCTCGGGACCTGGTGCAATGTTCCCTAAAAGTTCTCTAAAGGTGATGAAAATTCTGAACCTTTACAGAACATTAGTGATGTTCATAAAACTTCCTCTTTTGGTAATGAAAGTGCTGGAGTTCAAGGTTCCTTATATGACTTTAGGGGGACGTTCCATTTTCATTATTTTATGGTGAAATCTCATAACGGGATCAAAACCTACCATCACTGAGATCTCGTGACCACCAAAACCGACTGTCATTGAGATCTTGTGACCCACCAAAACCTACCATTGCTGAAATCTCGTAATAGGATCAAAACCTACCATCACTGAGATATCATCACTACCAAAACCAACTGTCATTGAGATCTCATAACCCACCAAAATCTACCATCACTGATATCTTGTGACCCACTAAAACCAAACATCATTGAGATATCATGACCCACAAAAATCTATCATTGACATCTCATAACCCACCAAAACCTACCATCACTGAGATCTCGTAACTCACCAAAACCTACCATCACTGAGATCTTGTGACCCACCAAAACCGAACGTCAGTGAGATCTCGTGACCCACAAAAATCTACCATTGACATCTCATAACCCACCAAAACCTACCATCACTGAGATCTTGTGACCCACCAAAACCGACTGTCATTGAGATTTCGTAACCCACCAAAACCTAACATCACTGAGATCTCGCGACCCACCAAAACCAAACGTCATTGACATCTCGTAACCCACCAAAACCAAACGTCATTGAGATCTCATAACCCACCAAAACCTACCATCACTGAGATCTCGTGACCCACCAAAACCTACCATCACTGAGATCTCGTAACAGGATCAAAACCTACCATCACTGAAATCTCGTGACCCACCAAAACCTACCATCACTGAGATCTTGTGACCCACCAAAACTGACTGTCATTGAGATTTCGTAACCCACCAAAACCTAACATCACTGAGATCTCGCGACCCACCAAAACCAAACGTCATTGACATCTCGTAACCCACCAAAACCAAACGTCATTGAGATCTCATAACCCACCAAAACCTACCATCACTGAGATCTCGTGACCCACCAAAACCTACCATCACTGAGATCTCGTAACAGGATCAAAACCTACCATCACTGAAATCTCGTGACCCACCAAAACTTACCATCACTGAGATCTCATGACTACCAAAACCGACTGTCAGTGAGATCTCATAACCCACCAAAACCTACCATCACTGAGATCTTGTGACCCACCAAAACTGACTGTCATTGAGATTTCGTAACCCACCAAAACCTAACATCACTGAGATCTCGCGACCCACCAAAACCAAACGTCATTGACATCTCGTAACCCACCAAAACCAAACGTCATTGAGATCTCATAACCCACCAAAACCTACCATCACTGAGATCTCGTGACCCACCAAAACCTACCATCACTGAGATCTCGTAACAGGATCAAAACCTACCATCACTGAAATCTCGTGACCCACCAAAACTTACCATCACTGAGATCTCATGACTACCAAAACCGACTGTCAGTGAGATCTCGTAACCCACTAAAACCTACCATCACTGATATCTTGTGACCCACCAAAACCAAACGTCATTGAGATATCGTGACCCACAAAAATCTATCATCGACATCTCATAACCACCAAAACCTACCATCACTGAGATCTCGTTACTCACCAAAACCTACCATCACTGAGATCTTGTGACCCACCAAAACCAAACGACATTGACATCTCGTAACCCACCAAAACCAACCATCACTGAGATCTCGTGATCCACCAAAACCGACTGTCATTGAGATCTCGTAACCCACCAAAACCTACCATCACTGAGATATCATGACCCACCAAAACCAAACGTCATTGAGATCTCATAACCGCCCAAAACCTACCATCACCGAGATCTCGTGACCCACCAAAACCTACAATTACTGAGATCTCATGACTACCAAAACCGACTGTCATTGAGATCTCATGACCCACCAAAACCTACCATCACTGAAATCTCATGACCAGCAAAACTGACTGTCATTGATATCTCGTAACTCACCAAAACCTACCATCACTGAGATCTTGTTACCCACCAAAACCCACTGTCATTGAGATCTCGTAACCCACCAAAACCTACCATCACTGTGATATCATGACCCACCAAAACCAAATGTCATTGAGATCTTGTAACCCGACAAAACCTGTCATCTCTGAGATCTCGTAACCCGCCAAAACTGAACGTCATTGAAATATTGTAAAGAAAAAAGTTGACCATCTTTGAAATCTCGTAACGGGATCAAAACCTACCATCACTGAGATATCGTGACCCACCAAAACCTACCATCACTGAGATCTCATGACTGCCAAAACCGACTGTCATTAAGATCTCGTGACCCACCAAAACCTATCATCACTGAGATCTCATGACTACCAAAACCAACTGTCATTGAGATCTCGTAACCCAGCAAAACCTACCATCACTGAGATATCGTGACCCACCAAAACCTACCATCACTGAGATCTCATGACTGCCAAAACCGACTGTCATTAAGATCTCGTGACCCACCAAAACCTATCATCACTGAGATCTCATGACTACCAAAACCGACTGTCATTGAGATCTTGTAACCCACCAAAACCTACCATCACCGAGATCTCACGACCCACCAAAACCAAACGTCATTGACATCTCGTAACCCAACAAAACCTACCATCATTGAAATCTCATGACCCACCAAAACCGACAGTCGTTGGGATCTCGTAACCCACCAAAACCTACCATCACTGAGATATCATGACCTACCTAAACCGACAGTCGTTGAGATCTTGTGACCCACCAAAACCTTCCATCACTGAGATCTCGTGACCCACCAAAACCAAACGTCATTGAAAACTTGTAATGAAACAAAACCGACCGTCTTTGAAAACTCATAAAACTTGTAACGAAACTTGTAACGATACAAAACCGACTGTCATTGAGATCTCGTAACCCACCAAAACCTACCATAACTGAGATATCATGACCCACCAAAACCAAACGTCATTGAGATCTCGTAACCCGCAAAAACTGACCGTCATTGAAAAATCTTTAAGAAAAAAGTCAACCATCTTTGAAATCTCATAACCCACCAAAACCTACCATCGCAAAAATCTCATAACGGGATCAAAACCTACCATCACTGAGATCTCGTGACCCACCAAAACTTACCATCACTGATATCTCATGACTACCAAAACTGACTGTCACTGAGATCTCATGACCCACCAAAACCTACCATCACTGAAATCTCATGACCAGCAAAACTGACTGTCATTGATATCTCGTAACTCACCAAAACCTACCATCACTGAGATCTTGTTACCCACCAAAACCCACTGTCATTGAGATCTCGTAACCCACCAAAACCTACCATCACCGAGATCTCGTGACCCACCAAAACCTACAATTACTGAGATCTCATGACTACCAAAACCGACTGTCATTGAGATCTCATGACCCACCAAAACCTACCATCACTGAAATCTCGTGACCCACCAAAACTGACTGTCATTGATATCTCGTAACTACCAAAACTGACTGTCACTGAGATCTCATGACCCACCAAAACCTACCATCACTGAAATCTCATGACCAGCAAAACTGACTGTCATTGATATCTCGTAACTCACCAAAACCTACCATCACTGAGATCTTGTTACCCACCAAAACCCACTGTCATTGAGATCTCATAACCCCCCAAAACCTACCATCACCGAGATCTCGTGACCCACCAAAACCTACAATTACTGAGATCTCATGACTACCAAAACCGACTGTCATTGAGATCTCATGACCCACCAAAACCTACCATCACTGAAATCTCATGACCAGCAAAACTGACTGTCATTGATATCTCGTAACTCACCAAAACCTACCATCACTGAGATCTTGTTACCCACCAAAACCCACTGTCATTGAGATCTCGTAACCCACCAAAACCTACCATCACTGTGATATCATGACCCACCAAAACCAAATGTCATTGAGATCTTGTAACCCGACAAAACCTGTCATCTCTGAGATCTCGTAACCCGCCAAAACTGAACGTCATTGAAATATCGTAAAGAAAAAAGTTGACCATCTTTGAAATCTCGTAACGGGATCAAAACCTACCATCACTGAGATATCGTGACCCACCAAAACCTACCATCACTGAGATCTCATGACTGCCAAAACCGACTGTCATTAAGATCTCGTGACCCACCAAAACCTATCATCACTGAGATCTCATGACTACCAAAACCAACTGTCATTGAGATCTCGTAACCCAGCAAAACCTACCATCACTGAGATATCGTGACCCACCAAAACCTACCATCACTGAGATCTCATGACTGCCAAAACCGACTGTCATTAAGATCTCGTGACCCACCAAAACCTATCATCACTGAGATCTCATGACTACCAAAACCGACTGTCATTGAGATCTTGTAACCCACCAAAACCTACCATCACCGAGATCTCACGACCCACCAAAACCAAACGTCATTGACATCTCGTAACCCAACAAAACCTACCATCATTGAAATCTCATGACCCACCAAAACCGACAGTCGTTGGGATCTCGTAACCCACCAAAACCTACCATCACTGAGATATCATGACCTACCTAAACCGACAGTCGTTGAGATCTTGTGACCCACCAAAACCTTCCATCACTGAGATCTCGTGACCCACCAAAACCAAACGTCATTGAAAACTTGTAATGAAACAAAACCGACCGTCTTTGAAAACTCATAAAACTTGTAACGAAACTTGTAACGATACAAAACCGACTGTCATTGAGATCTCGTAACCCACCAAAACCTACCATAACTGAGATATCATGACCCACCAAAACCAAACGTCATTGAGATCTCGTAACCCGCAAAAACTGACCGTCATTGAAAAATCTTAAAGAAAAAAGTCAACCATCTTTGAAATCTCATAACCCACCAAAACCTACCATCGCAAAAATCTCATAACGGGATCAAAACCTACCATCACTGAGATCTCGTGACCCACCAAAACTTATCATCACTGATATCTCATGACTACCAAAACTGACTGTCACTGAGATCTCGTGACCCACCAAAACCAAATGTCATTGGAAACTTGTAATGAAATAAAATCGACCGTCTTTGAAAACTCATAACGAAAAAAAGTCTGACATTGAAAATCACTGTCATTGAGATCTCATAACCCACCAAAACCTACCATCACTGAGATCTCTTGACCCACCAAAACTGACCGTCATTGAGATCTTGTAACCCACCAAAAACCTACCATCACTGAGATCTCTTGACCCACAAAAACCGACTGTCATTGAGATCTCGTAACCCACCAAAACCTACCATCACTGAGATATCATGACCCACCAAAACCGACCGTCATTGAGATCTTGTAACCCACCAAAACCTACCATCACTGAGATCTCTTGACCCACAAAAACTGACTGTCATTGAGATCTCGTAACCCACCAAAACCTACCATCACTGAGATATCATGACCCACCAAAACCAAACGTCATTGAGATCTCGTAACCCGCAAAAACTGACCGTCACTGAAAAATCTTAAAGAAAAAAGTAAACCATCTCTGAAATCTCATAACCCACCAAAACCTACCATCGCTAAAATCTCATAACGGGATCAAAACCTACCATCACTGAGATCTCGTGACCCACCAAAACTTACCATCACTGATATCTCATGACTACCAAAACCGACTGTCACTGAGATTTTGTGACCCACCAAAACCAAATGTCATTGGAAACTTGTAATGAAATAAAATCGACCGTCTTTGAAAACTCATAACGAAAAAAAGTCTGACATTGAAAATCACCGTCACTGAGATCTCATAACCTACCAAAACCTACCATCACTGAGATCTCGTGACCCGCCCAAAACCGATTGTCATTGAGATCTCGTAACCCACAAAAACTGACCGTCATTGAAAAATCCTAAAGAAAAAAAGTTGACCATCTTTGAAATCTCATAACCCACCAAAACCTACCATTGATGAAATCTCATAACCCAGCAAAACTGAAAGTCATTGAGATCTTGTAACCCACCAAAATTTACCATCACTGAGCTCTCGTGACCCACCAAAACCAACTATCATTGAAATCAAAACTGACCGTCATTGAGATTTCGTAACCCACCAAACCGACCGTTATTGAAATGTTGTTAAGAAACAAAGCCATTGAAATTTCATAATGGAAAAAACGGCCTTTATTTAAATATTGTAAAGGAACAGTTCATTGAAATCTCAAAATGGAACAAAACCAACTGTCATTAAAATCTTGTAAAAGAACAAAACATACCATATTGAGATCTCCTAAGTAAACAAATGAAAATTTGACTGACAATGAAAGCAGACTCCCACGTAGAAGGCGACATTCTCGTGACCTTGCGCAACGTCCCCTAAAAGTTCTCTAAAGGTGATGAAAATTCAGAACCTTTACAGAACATTCGGGATGTTCCTAAATCGTCCTCTTTAGGTAATGAAAGTGCTGCAGTTTAAGGTTACTTATATGACTTTGGGGGATGTTCTCTTTTGGTTATTTCATGGTCAGAAAAAGAATGTTACAAAGAGGACATTTGGGAAGTTATCAGAATGTCCTATAGTAACAGTCCCCTAAACATTCCCAACATGTCCTGAACGTTCCCCAAACCTTAAATTAGATCCACATCATGACCGTCTCTGAAAATTCTGGGAACGTTACTAGGTGACACGTTACCCCGCTAGAAATTTTATGTTCCCAGAACATTCTTAGAACGTCCCCACTGGTGTTAAGGACATTGTGTAGTAACGTTCCCAGTACATTCACAGACAGTCACGATGTGGAGTTATTTTAAGATTTGGTGGGAACATTCAGAACGTTTTGGGAATGCTTAGGGGACTATTACTACAGGACATTCTGTCAACTTCCCAAATGTTTTCTCTGTAACATTCTTGATTGACCATAAAATAACCAAAATGGAACATCACCCTAAACACATATCAAAAATATTATTAAATGACCAACAAAGGACTGTGTGGGAACATTCAGTTAATATCCTAATAAAGTAAAGTCAAAATATCAAGGGTTAGGAGACCAACTAAAGCAAGCGCTTATCTCTGTAACGGTGACATTCATACATTTTGATAAAACATCAACAGCTTATTAAGAAGATTTGTATGAAAGAAACAAAGTCAGAGTGGTTTGTAATAAGTGAAGATGCAGAGATCTCGAGAGATCTGTTAGTTTTTAACGTTCTGTTTCTGGTATCTGAGTTTTGTGAGGTTACCATTGTGCTGGAGAGTAGAGCCTGTGCTTCAGGCAGTGATGATCCAGAAACATTGACGTTTTGCTGCATGTTGCTTTATTTAAAGGCAGTAGCTGTGTAGTTGTTTTGTTATGTCTTTTAGTAGCTTTTTGTGATGTCCTTAGCAGTTTAGTTTTCAAACAGGTCTCTGCAACATTTTGATTTTAGTTTAATTTGTTACACAAAATTTGCCATTGTTATAGGGAAGTTGAGAAAATGAGATCTGGTTACATTTTACACCGATTATGTTTACAGTGCCACTTGAAAGTTTGTGAACCCCTAGCAGAATCTGTGAAAATGTGAAAAATTTTGACACAATAAGAGAGATCATACAAAATGCATGTTATTTTATATTTAGCACTGTCCTGGTTAAGATATTTTACATAAAAGATGTTTACATATAATTCACAAGACAAAAAATAGCTGAATTTATTAAAATTACCCTGTTCAAAAGTATGTGAACCATTGATTCTTAATACTGTGTGTTGTTACCTGGATGATCTATGGCTGTTTTTTTGTTTTGTGATGGTTGTTCATGAGTCCCTTGTTTGTTCTGAGCAGTTAAACTGAGCATCTTTTCCAGCATCTTTTGCATATTTGAACCCTTTCCAGCAGTGACTGTATGATTTTGAGATCTATCTTGTCACACTGAGGACAACTGAGGGACACAACTATTAAAAAAGGTTCAAACATTCACTGATGCTCCAGAAGGAAACACAATGCATTAAGAGCCGGGGGGTGAAAACCTTTTGAATTTGAAGATCAAGGTGAATTGTACTTCTGTCTTCTGGGAAACATGAAAGTATCTTCTGTTGCTTCCGAAGAGCAGTACTAAATGAAAAAAAAAACAACAACAACAGATATTTAAACAAAATAAAAAAAAATGTGGACTTCTTCATCCTGTTCAAAAGTTTTCACCCCCTGGCTAATGCATAGTGTTTCCTTCTGGAGCATCATTGAATGTTTAAGCCTTTTTTAATAGTTGTGTTTGAGTCCCTCAATTGTCATCAGTGTGATCAGATGGATCTCAAAATCATACAGTCATTGTTGGAAAGGGTACATTTTAATAAATTCAACAATTTTTTTGTCTTGTGAATTATATGTAAACATCTTTTATGTAAAATATCTTACTCAGGACAGTACTAAATAAAAAAACAACATGCATTTTGTATGATCTTATTATTATTATTATTATTTTTCACATTTTCACAGATTCTGCAAGTAGTTCACAAACTTTTTCTTGCAACTGTATTTGTAATAATATTTTATGTTGGACAGAGAAACTGTTGGATGTCTGGCAGGAGGTTGGACTACAGCTGAATGGACCGGCTATGGCCTCATGCACCTTCTGTGATCAGCCTCTCCATTTTGACCTCATAAGCGAGTGAAGGTTTCAGCAGATCAAGACGAACATCTGATTTATCATGTTCAACTGAGTCTTCAAAAAATCCTCTTCAAAAATCCAGAATATTGTCATGGTATCTATGATAAATGTAGAGGGTGCTCAAAATGTCCTAAATCAATTAAAGCAATGTTTGTGGCAAAAATAGTGTTTCTGTATTGTTTTCTGTGACTATTAATGATGTAAGAAGAATTTGTTTTCACATATTCATGTAAGTGTACCACTAAAATTAGATATTAAGACTTGATTGTGTGTCCTCTCTGCATGACAACAAACCTGCACATTGGCACTTTTGGTAGTTTACTATTATTGAATATATGTATCTCAGTCATTGTTTTCAATAATACATCAAGATGTTATTGTATGTAGGCTATACATACACATGAAAAAGTATGTTTAATAACATTTTATACTGAGACTATGCCACATGTCCCATAGCTGTTTTGGACTGTTTTATTCTTTTGCACTCAAATTCATGAATTTATAAATTCAATAAATACGGTCAGTTCCAATAAAATGCCTTTGGTAACTTCTTACAACCACTTGGTTACAAATACCAACCAAAGCAGTGGATATTTGTATTCTGAATCTGATGTATTTAATTTTAAAGTGAGAGACTGGAAATGCCAGAGGAACATTTGCAAAACACTAACAAACATCAACTGTGACTTAAAATTAAAATTGGCTTACTGAGCTACGAGATCTCATAATTTTAACTAATACCACTAACAACTTTGCACAAAGATTACTAAATCATGTGTCACAAGAGCATTTCAATCTTATATTTATAATGTTGTAAATAATGAAAAAATAAATTAATGTATAGTGCAAATACATTTACACAACTTTTATGTGTTGTATAATATTTTTATTGTTCAAGGCATTGATGATACAAAACCCATTTTTCTGTTTGATCTTTAATAGCTGGCCATGTTCTGTAAGAGATTAGAAAGGGAAAAGATTTTCAATAGTATCACAGTATTTTCCATAATAACAAACACTACCCAAAATGACATTTGCAGTTTATTTAGCATATTTGTTAATATAAAACACTTACCTTGCTGATCCAGTCAATGTAGCCACTCACACGAGTGAAAACGGTGGGCTTCTTGGAATAGTTGCAGCTCAGGCCTGAACCAAAGCTCACAATACCATGGACCTCCCAAGCGCCATCGCTACCAGCACAATTCAGGGGGCCACCAGAGTCGCCCTGGGTTGTGTGACAGAGGCAGTTTTATTTAGCCTATTGTTGTTGTTTCCATCATAGTTTTTGTCTTTTGATGAAAATATCCTTTACATTTATTAAACATTTCGTCATGTCTTTCACTTTTTATATGACATGAAAGGCTGGAATACACTATACAACTTTTGCTCAGATTTTAGCCCAGATTTTGTCTGGACGCGTTGATGATAGTTGCTGAAAATCAGAGCCAGTCTGCAGGTTTGAGTCAACAGATTTAATAGACAATCGTGTAGTGTATGATGGGTAAAAGCTCAGATTGTTATTTTTTTCTTCAGACTGATTCCATCCGGGCGGAGGATATCAAAACATATTGGATATCTTGATCCGATTTCAGAACACATATTGTTTTATCTGCTATTTGTCTCCTAGCCAGGAGGTGCATGTTTCTGCATGACTATAGGATGTGATCCTCAGTGTTAAAGTATGATGCCCAGTTTTTCTCTTTACAAAGTTGTCAAGTGCATGATACCTAGCATTTTAAAATCTGTTCAGATTTCACATAGTGTATTCCAGCCTATTATTGTATGCAAATTCAAGTTATTTGTACTTAAAGATTACAAGTCTCATTTTTTGATATGTGAGGCAGTAGTATCTCCTTACATTACATCCAGCAACAACACCATCTCCACCGGCACAGACCATGTTTTGTGTGACCTGAGAGCCCCACCAGTCAGACTTAGAGCAGGTGGCGTAATCCACCACAGGCAGGAGAGCCTGCTGCAGGATATCAGCAAGGGGTCCATTGGCTAATAATTAACAATGAAAAAAGTTGGATGAGAAGAACAGAAGAAAAAATGTCTAAAATGTGGAAATTTTCTGTGATCGTGTTGCTTGTCTCAGTCGGTTGAGTTCGAAATCACAACTTGATCCATATCCATCAGCATTACTTACTGTAGAGACGTCCCCATCCAGTGACGTAGCAGGGAGCATTGTGGGGCAGAACAAGGCCATTCGCAGGAAGACATCCAGGTGTGATCTTGTCACTAGCGGTGACAGGACTCTCCAGTTTGATCAGGGCGATGTCATTACTGTGGTCCAGAGACAATATTAAAACTAAATTTCATTGCACAAGTGTTTACAATACGAATCTCTGTTCTTCATGAGGAGTCTTTTAGCCCCTGTACCGGATAGTGAAGGAATTCCAGCCCTCATGGACAATGATCTTGCTGGTGGAGATGGCGAGAGATCCGTTCTCCTCCTCCTTCAGGTTATGTTTTCCCAGATACACCCTGTAAGTTCTGCTACTGCTGCAAGGCCACAAGAGAAAGACAAAGCATTTCAGAAACATTTACAAGTGCTATCAAATGGTAAGTAATACCATGGTACTTTGATATATATGCCATGTAACTAAATTGTATAGTAATATTAAAATAGTACTTTTTTAAAATCCTCAGCCTTCAGACTAACCTGATGCAGTGAGCAGCAGTCAGAACCCACTCATTGGAAATAAGGCTGCCTCCACAAGTGTGGTACCAGCTACTACCACTCCTGTACTGGAGGGAGATCTGGATGAAGAACAGAGCAGGGGTCAGTTGACTTCCTTGTGTCCTTTTGTATTTTATATATATGAAAATTTATATGAACGCTTCAAATTTCTAAGGCCTCTAAATGATCAACATGATCAAAACTTTGCTGAAAAACATGTTGGACACAATCTACTATATGCCTTCTGTTGTCTGATTGATAGTTTATACTTTTTTAGTAAGCAAAAGGCCTTTTAGTATAATTCTAAATATATATATATATATGTTCATCTCTCAATCATCATTGTCAATGTTTCAATGTCAAATGAAACATCTGACATTGAAACAATAAATGACCCCCCACAATAAAAACTACAAAGATTTTATCATGAACCTAAGCATTTAAATATCACCTATATAGAGAGTGACAAGTGACAAGCCTCTTAATAAAATTTTTATTCCTCCAGTATGAGCTTCATAATCCCCAGTATCATAACATATGAGCCATAAAAAGCCTGATGCTTGATGTCTCATATAATTAAGAGCTGATTTGCTCAAAACGTCATATTATGCTATTCTGGTGAGCTTTAATAATAATAATAATAATAAAAATAAATAATAATAATAATTATTATATATATGGTGGGAGCAACAATGTGCTGACTTTGTTTTGCATTTTCAAATATGACAATAAAAAAACAAAATTGCAACCTTTTTTTGTTTTTAGATTTTTTTAAAATGTTTTGTCTAAAGGTTCAATAAACTTTTCCATTTAAAAAATGAATGGAATGTGCATTTACCTGCCAGGGCCAGCTGTTAGGGCGGACATCCACACCCCCCACAACCCTCGACACAATAGGAGGGTAGGTGGGCAGCCCACATCCGTAAGCTGAGGTCAAATATAACACATCATGCTTTTTTAAATAACAATAATTATTAGGCATTTTAAAAGAAATATATTTGTTAAAACTTTTTAAAATATTATCAATAAATAAATCAATAAATAAATAAAATGTAAAAAATATAAAGTTTTAATCATTTGAATGAAAATGAAGAACCAGACCTTAAATTAGTATATCAGTCTTTAAAGGTTTCTTACCTCCAACAACCAGAACAGCCAAGACCAGAAACTTCATCGTGGTTCTATCTTCAACGTTTGCCCTCTCTACTGTGCCTTATATACTGGCCAGTTCACTTTCAACGTAATGTATGACCAAAGTTAAGCAAACGTTTGGAACAAATGTCCTTGACTGCTTTAGGAAAAACAAATAAAATAGCACCACTTGGTACACTTTGACCTTGATATGTATTTCACAGGGAATAATCTAATCATTTAAAGTAATTTTTTGCTGTTGATTAACACGTTGAACATTTGTTATGTTCTCACAATTAATTTCATTATAGAATCACCTTTTACACAGTTTCCCACTTTTATTTGCACCAGTACTTTGGATAAATGTATTTAACTGAAGCCCAAATCAAAAAAGACATTATATTCTGTACATTTTATTTATACAGGCCTCTATTTTTGTCACAAATTCTTGTTAATAGCTAATTTCCACTCACAAGATTCAACAAAAAAAAAAATCAACATTTTTTTTGTCACTTTGTGCACATGATGTTATTGTTCATGTCAGCATGTCATCTGTGCATTTCACAGGCCACATACATACAGTGCCAGAAGATAACTGATATTTTGGGATGTTTTTCTACAAGGTTAAATGGTATTGACAATATTGTTGGTGGACTGCTACATGAGTTGTAACTGGTCTGTAGTGATGTGGTGCATTTCCCAAAGCCAACTATGGTCACAAGATCCATTGTTACCAACAGAGTTCAACGAAGATTGCAACCCCAGTTGGCTAATGATGCTTTTGTGAAACATTCCCCAGGTTAGTTTTATAAATGGTGTAGTAGACTGTAATCAGGCATCATGAAACTTGTAATCTTGGCTTTGCTTATTGCTGGTGGTAAGTTGACTATTTCTTTCTTCTAAACTCTACTCTAAATGAGAGTTCTTGTTCTTTGGTAAATATGAAAATATTAAACCAGAGTTAAATAAAGTGTAAGAAGTACAGCAGTGGGTCTGTTTCTATCTTCGTTGTGCATGTCTGAATCTGATATTTGCACATGTTTTCTCTCTCTCTCTCTCTATATATATATATGAGATATTTGATATGTCTAATTAAACTCAACATTAGTATGAGAAGTAAATGAGAAATGTTAGAAACATAGATTGTGTCAAAGTGGCCATTTACATGTCTCCATATCGTCCAAAAATGCAAATAAAAAAAAATGATTTTGTCATTTGCATGAGTATTACGTGTTCAGTGCATAGTGTTTCTTTGCAAAGTGACATCACCAACTACTGGCCTGGCATCCATAATACAGCGTTTTTAGTTGTTTTGTGGATCTTTGTGAACGGGCACAGTTTTGACAACAATGTCATTTGTATGCAAAAAACAAGGAAAAACTTTTATCATTTTTAAATTTTTAGTACATCATTGTCGTGTATATATACCTAAAGTTATTGGTTGTTTGGAATCATGTACATGTGCGTTAAACAAAATGTGTCTTATTTTTAAACAAAAAAAACCCATTTTGTCTCAGAGGTCACAGTCTTTTTGTCTATCTCTCCCCAAGTGCTGTCTACACTAGGTCAGATTTGTGGGGCAGTCTGGTGTGTGCCAGTGAAGATTGAGTTTGAAGATGGAATGTGGGTTTAATGCACATTTGTTATTTATAATCTAGTCTCTGTCATTGTCCTTGAAATATGTATTTATATTTTGATAGTTATAGTAAATTGCTGAGTGAACATTTAATTTATTTAGCAGTATTTATATCAATATCTAAGTTTCTAAAATGTGACTTGACACAAAGTTGTCTTGAGGATCCTGAGGAATGTGACTCTCTCCAAAAAAAAAACCACCAAAAAAACTGCTGCTTACTGGGCTGTAATGGAAATGCCAATAAGCTATAAGACCTCACAACAACAATCAGTTTTATGAATTCTGAATGAAAATAATGAGAAACAAACACACACACACACACACACACACACACACACACACACACACACACACACACACACACACTAAATCATACAGGGCAAATGCATTTAAACAGAGTATCTATGATGTTAAGCTGAATAAAAACTTTTTTTTTTTTTGGATAATTTTATTGTTCAAGCCATGAATGATACAAAATTCTGTTTGCTCTTTAGTAGCTGGCCATGCTCTGTAAGAGATTAGAAATAGAAAAAATAGTATTTGTTTCCATAATAACAAAAGGACATGAAGCTTAATTCAGGGTTTCTTTACATGAAAATGTGCACCTTGAATTCATTCAGTCGTGTTTGACAATCATTAAATGATCACTAAACCTTTGCAATGAAAATATTTTAAGGGCAATAGTCTGGAAACATTTTTTTTTCATAATTACCCAGACCTGAAAATTACTCAAATCAAATTCCAGACTTTTCCAAACTGTGTAGGAACCCTGTTAAACATGCAATATGTAATATTTTGTGTCCGCTAGAGGTCGCTAGAGGCCTATTCAAAACAAAGGCGTAGCTTGATGACACCAAGTTTGAGAGTGGAATCTTGGGACATGTGGTCTTCACCTCAACGACCAGTGGAAAAGAACTGGGATAGGACTTGGGAAGAAATCATGTTCATGGATGCGATTATTAACATTACTGTGGTATGAAGTAGAGCAGGACTGAGTGTTGTGGGAGCTGAACGAGGCCATTGGAGCGATTGTGCAACACACGCAGCTAGCAGCGGAACTTTTATTATGCCACAGTCGCCGGCACTGCTTCCGCTTTTCCGGTCATGAGTATGAGGTAACGCAGCTCTGTTTATCATATTAGATACATTTGAGTGTGTTAAAAATGTTATAATGTTACTCTGTGCGTTCGCTTGGTGGCTGCTGTGAGACATTTGTTGCACACTGCAGTAAGGTAGATTGATTTTAGTATATCATATTAAATGCTGGACGGCTTGTGTTGATAAATGGCATGCAATTAATTTTAAAACATATTGTATGATGGAGAAAATTCTGTATTGTTGCTAAAAATAAGCTGCACCTGATTATGCTATGTTAGCTACTTCACAAAATAAAAGTTTTTCATAAAAGTTATTCTCTGAGGCATTGTAAAGCATGGTATTCACAAAAAGAAAATCAAGAAAATTAGATTTAAACAATAATACTAAATGTGTTGACCTATATAACAATTAGTTTCCTGTTTATAAACATATCAAAACCGTTGTTCCCTTGCCTATTAAAACATGTAATATATTAAAGCGTCTTTGGTGTTTCCATGGTTTCTACAAAATAAAACCGGAAACCGAGTTCTGTCAGGACCACTATAGTCAAATATGATAGATAATGCATAGAGTTTGTATTGGCGGTATGGTTCTGTTCTGGGCAAGAACTCCCTGCGCATCCATGCAGCCTAGCATGGATAAGTGCAGGGAGAGCAGCAATAAACCCCCTTAGGGTAAACAGAACAGGACCAACATATGCAGATATCATTGAATGTCATAATTTAAGGAAGACATATTTGAGAATTAGTCTGATTAGGGGAATAATAAGGCCAATCCTGACTGAAGAGAGGAGGAGCTGGGGATGGAGGAGGGTAATTTGCTCCTGAGAATGCAATAGCTGCTGATAATACTGAGGAGCTTATATATAGATGCCGTGATAGGCGTCGTATTCCTATAGGTAGACACAAGTCACCTGGGAGTCAGCTGATGCAAGCTTGACTGACGTGACCTGCCAGAACTGACGCTACGCTAGATGGTAACACAGGTATGATGCAATTGACAGACGATTCCTCACACGTCCCAGAGCCTTGGTTAAAATGGCAATTTTCTCAAGACTTACGAATAGTTGCAAACTTTTGGGATGTTGTAAGTACTGAAGTGAACATATAACACTGGCCTAGTGGTTTTTGGATATTTTACTGCAAAATTCTTACATATTGCACATTTAATTTGTTGTTTGCTGACATAAACCACTAACCTTGCTGATCCAGTCAATGTAGGCACTCACACGAGTGAAAATGTTGGGCTTCTGGACATAGTTGCAGATCAGGCCAGAACTAAAGGACAAAACACCATGGACTTCCCAAGTGCCATCACTACCCGCACAATTCAGGGGGCCTCCAGAGTCACCCTGTGTTGTGAAAGAGGGTCAGAGTTTACATTTATTCATTTGTCAATGCAAAGTAAAACAATACGTCATTACGTTCACACGAAGGACGACAACTTTAACAACAACGATAAAGATACAGTTTTAAAAATAGTTCTAAATGTAGAGTCCATACTACAACTATAACGATAACGGCACAGGGAAATGGTATCGTTGGAATCACGTTTTTCTTCCCAACTGATAAACGATAAAAACATTGACAGCCAATCACAATCCATTATGAGTCACAGATACAGAATTGCAGCATGCTTATAATAAAAAGAACAATATCGTGCATTGGTGTGGATGCTAATATAGTTATCGTTCTTGCTGTCAACGGCCTTTAGACAATACAAGTATGATTCAAAATGATCATCAGAGGACTCCTTTGATTGAACTAAAACATTGATTCAACCAGGGCTTTCCTTAGGGCGGTGCAACTGGTGTGACCACACCAGGGCCTGTGTTTTATGGGGCGAGGGGGGGGCCTCGCTTCCTCTAACTAGCACTGGGCCCCGCCCCATGCTTGGGATGGCCCTAGATCAAACTCTCTCCTTTCGAAAAAAAAAATTCAGTGTTGAAACATGAGAATATTGGTCTAATTTTGAATGCACGCTTGTACACTTTAATTGTAATCAATGGTTAAATATTAGACATAAGCCACTTTCATAATTCACATTCTCAAAACATTTAGTCGGTAGTATTTCCTTACATTACATCCAGCAGCAACACCATCTCCACCAGCGCAGATCATTTTTTCTGTGACCCGAGAGCCCCACCAGTCTGGCCTAGAGCAAGTGGCGTAATCCACCACAGGCAGCAGAGCCTGCTGCAGTGCACCAGTAGTGGGGCCAACGACAAATTCTTGATATTGTAAAAAATGGGTGAGAAGAAATACTGAGAAAAGTCTAAAAAACAGTTTATGAACATTTATTTATAATCATTATAATTACTTACTGTACTGATGTCCCCAACCAGTGACATAGCAGAGAGCATTGTGAGGCAGAATATACCCATCCGTGGGGAGACATGCAGGCATGATAGTGTCACTTTGGGTGACAGGACTCTGCAGTTTGATCAGGGCGATGTCATTACTATCATGACATAAAAATGAGGATAAATAAGTACATTCACTGCACAAGTGTTCAAGACACTGGTGTTGAATAAAGTACAGTAGGAGGATGTATCCCGCTCACTTTTAATAAAAATAATTGATTCCCATTGTCATGTTGCAAATATATTTACATTCTTTAGGTTATTACAAAAAAATCCTCCCTGCAAAATTCTGGGAATGTTATTTTATGGTTAAACAATAAAACCTGATTGTACAATTGTGTATGTGTAAATGCAGATGTTCAATTCAGTGGCTGAATATCGAGATTGAAGGCTCAAACGCAAATGTACACTTTCAGTTTTTATTGTATAATATTTCTTTAGGGAAATTTTATAGTTTTTATTTTTTAGTTTAAGAAATTAAATTTATCAGAAGACCCTGATATATAAGCTGTGGTTTTCATTTCCTTCATTTTATTTTTTGTGTATTTCTGCTTTGTTATTTGGATTCTCTTTATGTTTTATATTGTAATTTTATTTTTGGCAATAAAAAAATGCAAATGTGGACTGGTCAGTGTTGTTGTCATGTTGTGGCCTTCGCACTTTACATCTCTCTGGAGCAAAGCTAAATTTTAGAATACAAATGTCTAAATTAACAAGAATTCAACCACAGGTGAGTCTAATTATTCATTACACAGGTGTATGAGAAATTCATTTTTCCTACACTTTTTGTAACACGCATGTTTTGGAAACACAGTTAAAAGAGCCAGAGAAAATCTAATGTTAAAATGTCAAGAATCAAGAGCCCATCTAAAGCAAACGCTCACCTCCATAACAGTGACTTCAAAATTTATTATTTTCTATAAAGCACTCATGTAGAAGTCGACATTCTCATGACCTTGCGGAACATTGTCTAAAAGTTCTCTAACGTTGCTTAGAAGTTCCTTTATAGCACTTTGGGAACGTTGCGCAAGGTCCTGAGAATGTCGCCTTCTACGTGGGTTAGTAAAACAAGGGAACTTTTTTTTTTGCACACGATTTACTTGTGAATGTGCAAACATATTAGTAATTCATGGCCACGATATACATATTTTTCCCCACATGTCATGTGCAGGGCTCTGTTTGCCTGGCAAGGTCAGACTGATATCTCTTCTACAAGATATATCAGTCTGGTCAGTCCGCCCTCCGTCGCGATTCGAGTCAACTCCAAACCGTACCGTGCAATCGGATTCGTTTATTTCAGTGACGCAAACAGCGTCACTCTAGTGCGGCGAAAGTCCCTTCAATATCAACAAAGATTGCGCACGGGAGACCTGAGAGTTTGTTCTGTTCAGCCGTGAATTCAGTTTTAAATGACCAAAAACACATTCATTATTTACTTTTCGCTGTTGACTCTCTTGTCGCTTTGATAACGTCATATCCGCCCTTCTCTGATTGGTTTACTCCGCTTTCTGTTTGCTCGGATTTGCTCCGCCCTAGAAATCGAATTGATTCAATGGCCGACCAGACTCATCCGCTGGTACAGTGGTGAGGCTGGATTTTCCAGGCAAGGGCTCTGTAATTTCTTCATTAAGCATTTTTATAAAATGCTGTAACTCAGCACCCCCCTGGTTAAATGATTTCTACATCCCTGATTAATTTCTGTTTAAAATTCTCTTTGGCCATACCGTAAAGTGTTAGAAGAATCCCAGCCATAATGGATAATGATCTTGCTAGGGGAGATGGCGACAGATCCACTCTCGTTCTCCGTCGTGTAATGTTTTCCCAGATACATTCTGTAACTTCTGCCACTGCTGAAAGGCCACAAAAGAAAAAAAAAACAGTCCAGAAACACTCCAAGTATGAAAAATTCACTTATAAAAAGTACTGTGGTGATACCACTGTGTAGTAATGGTATCATCAAGTGATAACCACACTTTTCTATAAAGAACCTTAAAGGGTTCTGTCAGGCGCTTCTTATATAGAACCTTTTAGGGGTCCTCATCATGGGATCATTTTATGGATTTAGATTTAATTAATTTAATTCAATTTTATGAATTAAACAGCATATAAACATACATTATCAGTAGAAAAAATGAAATAACCTATTAAACATGAATGTGTTATGGAAACATTTAAGACATTTTATATAGAACATTTTTGGCATAAAGTGTTCTTTAAAATTGAGTCAAGAAGAACCTCACTGAACCTTTTTTTCTAAAAGTGTGGTACTTTGGGATATACCATGATACTAAATGATTACCATATTCATATATTATTATATTTACATGGCACTTACAAGTCACTTCAAAGAATACCATATAATGCTATTTTATTTTTAACTAGGGCTGGCTTTTAAGATTCTCAACCTATTCCTCTGCCTTGCATCAGACAAAATATGACGACTCTGGCCCACAAAGCAATACTTACCTGATGCAGTGAGCAGCAGTTAAGACCCACTCATTGGAAATAAGGCTGCCTCCACAAGTGTGGTACCAGCTACTACCACTCCTGTACTGGAGGGAGATCTGGGTATAATAAAATAACAAGAATTCCTTTTGTTTGTAAGTGGGCAAATATTAAGTTTATTGTACAATATTTTAAGTGATGTCATTGAAATAAAGATATATGCATCTACCTGCCAAGGCCAGCTGTGTGGACGTGCATCCTTACCCCCCACTACCCTCGTCAGAACAGGAGGGTAGGTAGGCAGCCCACATCCATTAACTGAGGTAAAAAATATCATTTTTGTGTGGTCCTCTGTCATGTGTTTGTTATAAAAACAATAAAAAAAAATTTTTTGTTAAAAAATACTATATATGCTAAGCCCAAAACCCCTAAAAATGGATGCTCTGCCCTACATACAAATTTATTTAAAAAAAAGAAAAAAGAAAAAAAGAAATTCACATTTACTATAATTAGCATTAAAAAAAAAAAAAAACATTTCAGTATTAAAATTCTATTTTTTTTTTCTTCAGGGGAAGGGGGTTACAAAGTAAAAAAAATTGAAGGGTGATGCAATTGTCCTGATATAGTAAAGAAAAAAAATAGTTCATTATATTTGTAAAAATACATTTTACATAGAAAAATATAATTTTGCACCATGAGTCATTCAATTTAAACATTTTAAAAAAAGGGTCCCACTTTATATATTAGGTGGCCTTATGTACTTATATTTAAATTAATCATTTGATACAATGCACTTATTGTGTAAATACATGTTTTTACATTGTACTTATATTTTTAAAAATACCTGCATGTAATTACATCTGTAATTACATTTATACTGTTGACCCTTACACCTTAACCCACCCTTAAACCTGCCCATACCACCAAACCTGTCCCTAACATTACCCGTATCCACCTCAATAGCAGCAAAAGTGTTTTGCAATACAAAATGAACACAATAAGTACATTGTATTTTTTTTTAATGTAAGTACATAGAAGTTAAGGCCACCTAATATAAAGTGGGACCAAAGAATGAATACAATGAGTGCATTTCTAAGAACTTGACACATGTTCTACATTAGATTTTAGTTTAAAATCTCCTTTAAAAAGATTCCCTTTCATGCACTCTTTGTCATTGACCCATATACATTTTATGATAATTAATAATTATACTACTCTCCATATGGTTACTATAATAAAATAAAAATATTAATCAGACTATATTATCAGTCTTCAAGACTTCTTACCTCCAACAACCAGAACAGCCAAGAGCACAAACTTCATGTTTATATAGTGGTCAATTCACACTCAATTCGTCTTTTGAGTCAAATGGTTGCTTTAGAGAAAAACTAGTCAGAAAAAGTTGTTTTCTGTTGTACCTTGAACTTAATATGTCACAGGGTATAATCTAATCAGTTAAAAGTAATTTTGCTGTTGATTAACATGTTGAAGGTTTGTTTTCACATTTAGTTTGACTGCAGAACAATCTTTTTATAGTTTTTTTTCTCTTCCTTTTACTTCCACCAGTTGCATGTATACTTCAAGTACTGTTTTTCAATCAAGACCCAATCCAAAAGACATGACAGTTTTTGTCACAAATGTATATTAATAGTTAAATCCCCCCAAAAAACAAACAAACAACAACAAAAAAAAAACACCTTAAATATGCAGTGTTTGTGAAGCACAAAGGCCATCTGGCTTTGGCAAAGGATTACTGTTCATATCAGCATGTCATCTGTGCATTTCACAGGCTGCATTTATAAAACCTGTAAGATAACTGATATTTTGGGATGTTTATCTACAAGGCTAAATGATACTGGGAAAGCTATCGGTGCATTGCTACCGGAATTGTAACTGCCTGTAGTGCTGTCCAGGTTAGTTGCTGTCAAGGTTGCCAGGTCTGCATAAAAAACTAGTCTAATGGCCAATCAAAAGTAGCCAAACACTAGTCCAATGATCCTATCCCAAATATCAAAACTCAAAATATGCCACTCCCATACCTAAAATACATAGTTTACAGTCACTGTGTGCCCTTCCTCGCAAAACTCATCATATATAGCACAGATGTATCATTGTTAGAAGTGTAAAATGGGTAAAATATCTCAATACAAGCATTTCAGTCAAATAAACTTTTAACCCACTGGGGGAAAAAAAAAATCAACCTGTGGCGTCAGATTAAAAATAGCCCAATCCTGCAGGAAAACCACGGACTTGGCAACCCTGGTTACTGTATATAAGTGATGGGTATTTGCTTGTAGCCACTCCAATCAGGCATCATGAAATTGTTGATCTTGGCTCTGTTCATTGCTGGCGGTAAGATGATCATTTGTCTACAAGTGTTCAGAAATTCTCTTTGGTTCCTAAGCATCGGAATGAGAAGGGATACCTTTCACATTCACATGCGCTGCAGCTATAGAACCAGAGCAGACGTGTAATTTATCATTTGTGTTGTCCTGAAACAGCCTACGGATGTGGGCAGCCCACCTATAAACCTCTTGTCTCAAGGGTGGTGGGTGGAACTGATGCTAAACCAAACAGCTGGCCATGGCAGGTTTGTGAAAGCTATAGTTCATTAATCTCATCCTAAAACACTCTGCCATCAAATAGTAATTACAAACACAGCAATGCTATTTTTAAAATAATTTTGAATGTATAACTAAATGCACTGAAAAGAGCTCCAGCTCAACACTCTTTACCTCCTCAATATTTCAGGTGTCTTTCCAGTACCAGAGTGGCTCCAACTTTTATCACACCTGTGGTGCCATCCTGATCGCCAAGGACTGGGTCTTGACTGCTGCTCACTGCATTGGGTACATTGCTCCTTCTGTCATGAAACATATTCTGCACTGTTCTCTTTGGCATAAAAGGGATGCAATGAATGTGAGATGGACTAAAACTATGTCTTAAACTTTTGCCAAGCAGCAGCCGAACTTACAGAGTCTACCTGGGCAAGCACAACCTGGCCCTCAGCAGTGAGTCCGGCTCTCTCGCCATCTCTCCTTCCAGGATTATCGTGCATGAGAACTGGGACTCCTATAATATCCGGTTGGTCTTCCTCATCAGTTTTAATGTATACTACTGTCAAAAGTTTTTTTTTACATTTTTGAGTCTCTTATGCTCACAAAGGCTGCATTTAATTTAGCAACAATACAATAAAAACTGTAATATTGTGAGATATTTAAAATAACTGAGATTATTAAAATAATTTTTTATCTTTTAATATATTTTAACATGTAACTTATTCCTGTGATGGCAAAGCTGGTGTTCAGTTATTATTGGTACTCATTTATTAATAATGGTTCTTATTATTTAAAATTGTTTTTGCTGATTAATATTTTTGTTATACATTTTTTCAGGTTTCTTCAAAAGAACAGCATTTATTTAAAATCTTTCAGAACTTTATAAATGTTTTAACTGTCACTTTTGATAAATGTAATATGTTCTTGCTTAATAAAAGTATTCATTTATTTCTTACCCCAAACTTTGAATGGTAGTGCATCACAGTTTCCACAAAAAAATTAAGCAGCAAAAACTGTTTTCAATATTGATAATACTAAGAAATGTTTCTTGAGCACCAAATCAGCATATTAGATTGATTTCTGAAGGATCATGTGGAATAATGACACTGAAAATTCAACTTTGCCATCACAGGAATAATAATTTTAGAAAAAATTCAAATGATAAAATACATTTTAATTTGTAATAATATTTCACAATATTACTGTTTTTACTGTATTTTTGATCAAATAAATGCATCCTTGGTGAGCATAAGAGACTTCTTTCAACATTAAAAAAATCTAAGTAATTCAAAAAAACTTTTGACTGGTAGTGTAGGGGTTTAGACATCTAATCTAAGAGTGTTTTTGATGCATTTGTGTGTTTCTCAGCAATGACATTGCCCTGATCAAGCTGTCGACTTCAGTGACTTTCACCGACAAGATCTCACCTGCTTGCCTGCCTGATTCTGGCAGCATCCTGCCTCACAACTACTCCTGTTATGTCACTGGATGGGGACGCCTCTGGAGTAAGTGCGTTTCCACTGCAATGCTATTTACTTATTTTCAAGCAAAAAAACAAAGCAAAACCTTTTTGCTTTTTCTTTCTTCAGCTAATGGTCCCATTGCTGATATCCTGCAGCAGGCTCTGCTCCCTGTTGTGGACTACGCTACCTGCACTAGGTCTGACTGGTGGGGCAGCCTCGTGACCAACCTCATGGTGTGCGCTGGAGGAGATGGAGTTGTGTCCAGCTGCAATGTGGGTTTGATCCACAAGTTTTATTTATAGTGTTTGTCATTGTCCCTATAATGAGTGTGTAAATTTTTATTTTCATTATTAATAACCAGCATGTGTGAACATGCACCCAAATGATGTAATCTTACTCACTGGTGCAGGGTGATTCTGGTGGCCCTCTGAACTGCCAGAGAAGTGACGGCACCTGGGATGTTCACGGCATTGTGAGTTTTGGCTCCAGCTTGGGCTGCAACTACTCCAAGAAGCCCTCCGTCTTCACCCGTGTGTCTGGCTACATTTCCTGGATCAATAAAGTGAGTACACTTTACAAAACTGTTGGTCTTTTTCTGAGCACACACCATCTTTTTGTTGACATAAATTTAAGACATATTCGATATTTAAACTGGCCTCTTATTTTTCAGGTGATGACCTCTTATTAAAGTGTGGAAGGTGTGAAGTAGTGTACTTCAAAATCATCATCATCATCATCATCATCATCATCAACAACAACGAAATGTGGAATCAATAAATTTCTCTTAAAAAACTCTTTCTTTTGACTCTTGGCTTTAAGTAAAAAAAACATTAAAAAGCATTATTTACTGTAATCCTCTTCTTGTTGTGGTTATGTTATTATTGGCCTAATCAATACATGTTTCAAACTAAAATGTCTAATTTAGATAATTCATCAGCTAAATGTGCTGTGGGTCAAGGTTAGCTGATTATAACGTTAGAACTGCGGAGGAAACCATAGTTCGAGCAGGTCACTGTGATTTTGCCGAGTAAGACATGTTCCTGGATCAACATTTTGTTGATCCTAGAACATTCCTGTCTGAAAATTAAGTCTTAACCCAATTCCTACCCCTAAACCTAATCCTACCCATAAATTATTCCTAAAATCAGAGGGGAAAGATAGGTGAATAACATTAATATAGAAGCACCGATCCCTGGTTGCATATGGAGGACCACAAGTGTCACAGAAATAGTAATACAGCATATCATTAATTAATAACTAATTGTACAATAGAAATTTGCATTAGTAAATGTGTTTACAAATTAATTAATTAATCTAAAAATAAATAGATTAAATTGCAAAGTAATTCATTATTTTATTTTTTAATGGGCAATAAAAGTAATTTATAAATTAAATATTAATCATCAATAAATGGTTCAAATTAAAAATGGATTTACTAAAACAACATAAAACACTCAATAAATACATCATTTAAAAATACATTTATGAATTCATAAATAAATAGTGGAATTTCAAACTGTATTTGAGAATGCAATTTAAGGGGTTAGTTCACCCAAAAATGGCTCAGTGAGGCCTTCATAGGGAGCATTGGCAATGACACTTCCTCTCTCAAGATCCATAAAGGTACTAAAAACATATTTAAATCGGTTCATGCGAGTACAGTGGTTCAATATTAATATTATAAAGCGACGAGAATATTTTTGGAGCGCCAGAAAACAAAACAAAATAACGACTTATTTAGTGATCTCCGATTTCAAAACACTGCTTCAGGAAGATTCGGAGCACAAATGAATCAGTGTATCGAATCTGCTGTTCGGAGCGCCAAAGTCACGTGATTTCAGCCGTTGGCAGTTTGACACGCGATCTGAATCATGATTCGATACACTGATTCATTTGAGAGGAAGAGATTTGAGAGGAAGTGGCATTGCTCCCTATGGAGGCCTCACGGAGCCATCGGATTTCAACTAAAATATCTTAATTTGTGTTCCGAAGGTTAACGAAGGTTTTACGGGTGTGGAATGGCATGAGGGTAAGTAATAAATGACAGAATTTTCATTTTTGGGTGAACTAACCCTTTAAAAAGAGAAATAATTAATTGGATTCAGAAATTGAATTACAAATATAGGTTCTAATCATCCATTAAAAAGGGCAATTCAATTAACCATTTGCATTTACCCGCTGTTTTTCCTTTTTCTATTAGCTATTCGATTTGCTTAACCATTTAGCTACTCTTTTTAGCCTCTCCATTTAGCATTTCAATGACACTTTGGGCCTTGCGCGCTGGGGAAACGAGCCCTGCGTCTCAATCAGCTCCCTAGGTCGTGAATCAGTATATCATGAAAATTAATGTGGCTGATTCCCTGATCAGTGCCCTGACTACTGAACTAGGGAGCTGATTGAGACGCACCCGAAGTAAATGCGAGATGAGTGTAACAAGCTCTCTGATTGGCTATTACCTGGCAAGTCAAGTGCAGACGTATGTCACTGATGTGGAAAGGAGAAGGTGATTTAAGAAACAAGAAACAACAAGAAGAAACAATTTCCCGCACACGGGATAACACAATAAATGCCATAATTTCTTTGGCTGACTGTAATCGACAGTAATGTGCCAGTTGACTATGCTCTGACAACGTTGTTTCATCATAGGGAAAACTTGGAAGCATCCTGTCGGCATTTGGAGGACAACGTTTGATGAGGTGGAGCATATAATTCAACAAATGGGAAACATATCAGAGTTTCGGCCCTCTTGACATACAAAGAGACAATGTTCAGCAACAAATCTCCCTTGGAATCTGGCGCAGGGAGATAGCAAAACGCTATTTACTATCTGATTATTTGTAAGTGTGAACTCGTGAAATGAACGTTAGTCTGACAGAAATTCCTTAAACAGGTCGAACCAACCTAAAAGCCAATAAAAGTAATGTTAGCATAAAACGAGATTCAGAAATAAAATAATAAGTGCATAATATATATATATACGTTATAGGACTTAAATACAAAAATACTATAATTTATTTTGACAACCTGCAGAAGATTGGTGGGTAGAAGATTGACGTCTGCTCGCCCAGAGAGAACTGACTGCTCGCTGTGTTGAAGGCGGGGCTCCACGGCCCTTGACGTTACCATGACACTCGTACACAACCTAGTCAGAGGCAGCAAGTAGCCTAATATACCCATGAGCAGCAGGATCGTACACAGTTTGGACGAATTCAGATGAAAACTCATACTGGTGAGTTGTCAAGACAATCATTGCAATCTACAGTATAAAAATGCTGGTGCCTGTTATGTTCTGCACGTAACCGAGGTTTTCACGGACACGGAGACATTGAGTAAAGGTTGAATGCCAATTAAAAGTTTTCTCTGCTCTTCAGGTTGAAATGAGGGGTTACCTCAAAACTCTAAACTGGGTATTTAAACTCCAGCCCAAAAGAACTACTATAGGAAGACACAAAGACTCTGACCTCTGTCTACAGGTATTCAACTTTATTTCTTTCCAAGGTGTGTCCACTTAGTATGAGTTATTGATTTGACTTTTAATTATATTACCTGATGATTACCTGATGATGATCTGATAGTGGATATGACATTCTGACTCCTACTAGACACATCACTAGAAAGAACATTTTTTAAGTGTGTCTCATCTCATCTACTCAGAATAGTGGGGTGGATGAGTGTCATGCCACTATTGACTGGTGTGAAGCGGACAGCTGCTATGTTATTTGTGACTTAAACTCTGCCCACGGGACCTACGTCAATGACTGTCGGATACACAACGTCACTGTCCGCCTCTCTGCGGGAGACCAGCTTCACTTTGGCTACGGAGGACCAACCTATGAGCTCTCCATTGACAGAGAGAAATCAGTAAAAACTTTGATGTTTGAACAGATAAGAGAAATGACATTGTGTCTTTTTGTTTATACTATATGTTTCAGTAGCATTTTATATTACTGACTTAAGTTCAAGTTCATAAATCATCATAAATAAAACCTGCAATGTAGGCCTACAGATTCAAGTTTATATTAAACAATGATATAATAAATATCAATCAAATATTTATATAAAATACTTTTTTTTTGTCTCACTCCTAAACAGTTTCCTCTTCTGGCTGCCCAGTCTCCCATTCCCCAGGCCTGGGTACGAGCTCGGACCCCTTCTGTTTCACCTCACCCTCCCACCAGACCTCGCCCCATGAGCGCTGGGTCTAAACGGGGTCCAAATACACCTGATCGCAAAACTCAGTCTAGCAGACCAGGTAGCAGTTTTTTTTTTTTTTGTAAGTAAAAAATGAAGTGTTACCTTATTTTTTCATGATCCCAATTATGAACCAAAATAAAAATGTTGGTTTGAAAATATTAGATAATTATTATCTATTAGGTAATTATTAGTTAGTTAGTTTAGAGACTTTCTTAAATCAAGGTTATTATTATGCTTAACTATTTAAAAAAAAAGTTAATTGAAATAATGCTGAAATAAAATAAATGATAAATATTGGATGAAAAACATACAAACAAAAATGAGAAGATTTTGAATTAGAAGTTAAAGCATTAAAGGATTAGTTCACTTTTAAATAAATTTTTCCTGATAATTTACTCACCCTCATGTCATTCAAGATGTCCATGTCTTTCTTTCTTCAGTCGAAAAGAAATTAAAGTTTTTGATGAAAACATTCCAGGATTTTTCTCCTTATAGTAGACTTGAATGGGCACCAAACGATTGAAGGTCAAAATTAGGTTCACTGCAGCTTCAAATTGTTCTACACGATCTCAGATGAGAAATAAGGGTCTTATGTAGTGAAACCATCGCTCATTTTCTGAAAAAATTTGGAAAATTTGGAAATTATATAAGTTTTAAAGCACACGAGCTTGATTGACACTGCTAAGACACTCCTCCTGGCTCTGATTGGTTGTTTCTTACCGGGAGCGGTGCATTTCTGCAAATGGCAATAGGACCACTGGGAGGAGCCAGAGGAGCTTGATTTTTTTCACAGATTATCTGTCTCATATTCTACTGTCAGGACATAATGTCAGGTTTAACAAATATGTAAAAAATTTTTTTTACAAAAGTTACCTACAGCAGCTTTAACCTTAAATGCTCATCTTGAACTAGCTCTCTTCTTCTTCTCCTCTATTAGAATTCCAGCAGTGTAGATGCTGCTAAGTGTATTACTGCCCTCCACAGGTCAAAGTTTGAACAAATTTTTATATGCAATATGCTAGTTCAATAGTAGATAACAATTAGTTCAAACTTTTCACTAGATAAGACCCTTATTTCTCATTTGGGATCATGTAGAACAATTTGAAGCTGCAGTGAAACTAATTTTGACCTTCAATCATTTGGTGCCCATTTAAGTCTACCATAAGGAGAAAAATCCTGGAATGTTTTCATCAAAAACTTTAATTTCTTTTCGACTGAAGAAAGAAAGACATGGACATCTTGGATGACATGGGGGTGAGTAAATTATCAGGAAAAGTTTATTTTAAAGTGAACTAATCCTTTAAGATGACTAACTGGAAATAAATAAAAAATTAAAACTGAAGTAAAACTAAAACTGAAATAAAAATCAATCTAAATAGTAATATTAAAAACAAAAACTAATAAAAATGACAAAAGCACATAAAATGACTAAAAATTAAGTTAAAATTAAATTAAAATATAAAAATAAAAACTAATTCAAAATATTAATAAAAGTATAACTACTTCTTATATAACTACCACTAAAATAACACTGAACCAAACTGATGGGTAAGAGTTCAGGCAACAGTTTATTTCAAAATGAATGCATTTATTTTTTTTGCAGGAAGCTGGAGTGGTAACACAGGGAAAGGATGTTATCTAAGAAGTAAGACACAGCCTCACAATTCTCAAAGCATTAACTCCTTGCCACTGGAGGAGGTAAGCGTAACATCCTGTTAAAAAAACACTAGTGTTGCATGCTGGACCATCCATGCCATTGTTATGCTATCTCAAACAGTACTAAAAGGCTTAAGAAATGCACTGATAATGTTCTTTCTCAGGAAGAGAGGTTGCATCGGCTTGGAGAGGGACATCTTCGAGTGTCTGTGTGCTTTGAGGATGAGTCCCAAAGGAAGGATGATGTGATCGTGGCCCTGAAGGAGGAAGTGTCAGCTCTCAAGCTCCAGCTGTCTCAGAAGAAGCAGGGTGATCCAGATGTCACACACAGACTTCGCTGCCTGGAGAGTGACATCAAAGAGAAGAAAGATCAGATACAGCAGCTAAAGGAGCAGGTGTCTGCTTTGTTACATTGCACTTTACATTATTTACTGTTTTGTGACTGTTTTGTGTAACGGATAAAGCATCAGCCTCAGGAGCGGGGGAATGTGGCTTCAAGTCCCACCTGGATCATGCCTACCTTGAAGGAGTGTAAGAATAATTTATGAATATTAGCCTTCAAATCAACTAATTGCTAGCAGCATATTCAGTCATATACAAATACAGGATTAATTTTATGATACAAATAAAGTGCCTTTTTCTTGCTGTTTGAGTTACAATTTAATTAATATTGCAGTAAATTTACATTTGCTACATTTGTCTTAATCTGGGATTAAGACAAAACAAGAATGTGATTACAGAAAACATCTCATCTCCATCTCAAAAAAGAAACAGGAAATCTCTTATACATACTGCAATGACCCAGGTGGGACTTGAACTCAAAATCTCCAGTGCCATATGCTGAGTCTTACCCAGAAGGCCACTGGGCCCATGAGAAAGCATGCACTCTGTAGCTTAAATACCAATTATTGAATGTAATGTTTCAAGTTTCATTATGTATTTTGTGTTTTAAGATTAAGGCACATTTATTTGATGAAGCTATGTCTTCTCTCTAAAAATCCCATCAAAAATCTTTCACGTGCTATTTAATTATTAACTGCCATGCACTATTGTAAGATTCATCTCTTTAATGGATGTAGATGCTGGAACTTCAGAGATATTCTGGAGAGATGCTCGGACAGGCTGTTACAGAGAGAGACCAGAAGATCAGGAGTCTATCAGAACAGATGAATAAACTGAGAAATGAAAAAAATTCATCTACAGGTACTGTATGATGATGATATTATAGGGGTGACATGTGGATCATTCACTCTATTGTAATGTGAAAAGAATAATGATATATTGGTAATTTTTATGATATATGATATGATATATTATGATATTGTTATACTGTATATAATTTGTATGTGTAAAAATGCAATTTTAAGTACATACAATAGTATTATTTTTATACTGTCTTTGATATACACTACTGTTCAGTGCTGTTCTTTTGAACTTTCTACTAATCAAAGAATCCTGAAAAAATTTATCACTTTTCCACAAAAATTATTAATCAGCACAATGGTTTTCAACATTAATGATAATAAGAACATTTTCTTGAGCACCAACTCAGCATATTTGAAACATTTCTGAAAGTTTATGTGTCACTGAAGACTGGAGTAATGATGCTGAAAATTCAGCTTTGTCATGACAGGAATAAATTAAAATAATAATAATAATAATAAAAACCAGTTCATTTAAATTAAAATAATATTTTGTAATTTTACTGTATTTTTGATTGGATAAAAGACTTTCAAAAATATATAAAATTCTTCTGATTTATGTTATATTGTTGTAGTGAAATGATCAATAACATATTTGTTGTGTAAAGGCACCATCCTGTTCGATCTGAGCAGTTAGTCACTCTTTGTTTTATTTCAATTTTTGACTCAGCATTGATTAGCAGTTTGCAGAGAGATGTGTCTGCTCGAGATAAACAGGCTCTTAAACTAGCAACTGAGGTGGACAAGCTCAGAAGAGATGTGAGAGACAAAGAAGCCAAGCTCACAAGCATGATGGACAAGGTTCCTGCATCAGCACTTATGTTTTAATGATGCTGTTTTGATGGTTTACATTTTTTTTTTATATAAATAACAATTTCTCTTGTTTGGTGCTATTTTAAAAGTTGAAAGACACCCAGAAGCATCAGAATGAGCTACTTGCCAGGCAGCGTGAGGCAGAATCCCTCAAGAAAGTGAGTTTTTGGTTTCACTTACACCTAGTCCTGAACTCCACATAGTGAGATTAGTGACTTTTCAGACCGTTTTTTAAAAATTCTGCTAGCAATAAATCTAGCAACTCTTTTGGATTGCTAGTTAACATGTAGTCAGTCACTATATCATACATGTTCTGTTGTCTGACAGAAAATTGTGTAAATGAGAACAGCTTTATTGGATATACGGCTATATATTAAAATTACAGTATGTAAGCATGGCTTAGGAGAGGAAACGGATGTAAACTGCCGATAGTTGGCACATTACATCATCTAGTGACATTTAATGACTTTTTGAGCAGACTTTGGCTACTTTCCATTGAAAATAGTTGGCAAGACTGCTCCAGAGGCTGATGTCTTAACCATTAGACCACTGGGCCAGGTAATGCCAGCCTATGAAATCTGATGCCATGTAGTCTGTGTTCATGTGTGATGTGCACTGTAGGAACAGGCTTCTCTGCTGGCAGAGATAGACAGACTGAAGCAGCTTCATGAGGAGACGCAGCAGAGGGAACAAAGAGTATTAGCAGAACTCAAACAAACACAGTCAAGGGTAAGTGAACTCAGGACAGGAACAGCAGTCTGGTAAGGCGACTCTGATGTCTATTACAATAACTTATCTGAAATTTCTTCAAAGTTTGATAGTTTTCGCGACCAGATCGTCAAGACTGTACGTGTTTCTGACAAAGAATCAGACCAAAAGGTAAGAATAAAAATATTTTAAGCTAATCAGAAGCCAAATTTCTATCCAAAGAATTTTTTTTTATTAAAAAATTATTAGCGCATCATGGAAATGCTAATTATTATCGATACATTTTTGCAAATGTCAACAAAATATTTTTTTTAACTTAAATAAATTCTATGGCATAAATTCTATGTTGATGCTTCAAATGTCATGGTTTGGAAACACTTTTTAATGTGGTGTCACATGACAGTACACTCTTACAAAAAGAAGTTTATTCAAGTGTGCTATAACCTCTTTAAAACTAATCATAAGAAAGTATACTTTCAGTCTACTTTTTATGTACTTCTCAGAAATATACTTAAAAATACCCTTAAATATACTTGACTCATACTGACAGAAAAGTGTAGTGTACTTCAAAATGTACTTCGTAAAACTATAAAATGTGATACAAGAATTTAACTAGCAAACTATGAGTTCACTTGTGGTATAGTTGCAGTACAAACGAAAAAATGTAGTTGTTAATTAGTTATGTACTCAAAGTTTACTACTGTTACACTTAAAGCAAAAAGCACTTTTTTATACACTAAAATGTGGGCCAATTTAGTCCCAAGTAGTATTGAAATAGTACACTTACAAGTATACTACTTGTATACTGATATTAGTATACTTACTACATGAAGTATACTTAAAATATACTTGAACTTTACTTAAGCACACTTAATAAAATAAACTTATATAAATAGTATACTTATTTTTTGTAAGGGTAGAAATGAAATAGAAGTACATCCAATACAACATCCAGGATATAATTGAGTCAAGTCACCTTTATTTTTAGAGCGCTTTATACAATACTGATTGCTTTAAATGCAGCTTTACAGTGAACAACGGGAAAATAAAGATTCAGTGATGCAAATATAATTCAATTCGACTGTAAAACAGCTCTAAAAAGAAAAAAAGTGTAGGATATAGTCAAGTAGACCATTTTTTTGTGGTGCTTTTTTGAGCTTGACAACTTCAGTCCATATTCTCTGTCATTATGTTGAAAAGGGTGACCAGGATTTTGTGTTCCACGGAAGAAAGTCATGCAGATTTGGACAGTCATGAGGGTGTGATGTTGTTGGATGAACTTGTTTATGTTTGATTGCCGATTTTGGAGGTGTTGGACTGTTTATCAGAGCTAATGGAACAGATGGAGATGTACAAAACCAAAGTGCATGACTTTAAAACGAAATTCAAAGAGGAAGCTCACACGCAGAAGAAAATGTTGGATGAGACCCAGAAATTTCGAGCCAGACTGCAAGAGTGTCAGGTATTAGGTGGAAACATTGATTATGCCATGTAATGTTGTATGTTTGTGTTATAGCAATGCATATCATGTTGCACAGATATATAATATCTCTTTGCGTTTGAATATATAGAGTCTAGTACAAAATGCATGCATTGCGGACACAGTGCAGATGGAAATATCTAGGCTGCAGGATATGAATTTGAGTCCTGCTCTCAGCTGGGTTCAGGAGCATTCGCTGATTATACTGAAGCTCTTGCACACAGTACTGCAAAATGCTGCTCAGATGTTACAGGCATCAGGGGTTGATGTCTCAATGAAGACTGGAGGTAAGACACAGAAAGTTTAGCAGAACTGGGTTTGACAAACTAAGTGATGTTGAATTCACTATATATTATTACAAAATGTTAAAACTTTATTGAATTTTGATGCATTTTACAGAAAAGTAATCTGAATTATTGTTGTCATTTGTTTTGTCTAGGAGTATCAGGTGCCTTACAGATTTTATGCCAGGACCACAAGGACATCCAATCAGAGCTCACAAATCTAAAGGTATTGCAGCAAAATCAGTTAAATAATCGGAAAATGAGCAATTTCATAATTTTTAAGAAACATGACTGTCTTTCTTTCCTGTACTGAAGTCTGAGATGCAGAAGCTTCAGAAGACAGAGATGCAGAGCAGAGATCTTCAAAGTGGTCTAGAGTTCATGCAAAAGCAGTTTGAGTTGGAGAAACTTCAGGTGCTGCTGCCTTTCTCAAAAACACCAAAATGTGGTCTCTGAGGCACAGACCTCTTGAGGAATTGTCTCAATTAGATTGTCATTTAGCTTTTTCAGTTCTCAAACTCATCCCAGTTCCAATGGAAATTCATATATTATTGAAAGTGTTTCAGAGAATTGACTCCAAGCTAATGGACTAGATTAATTTAATGAATTGAATTTACTATTAAATTTAGTTTCACTGAAGTTTCTCCTGACCTTTGACCTTTTAATAAAGCAGGCAGCTGAGGGACAGAGAGAGATGAAAAACACACTATTGCAACAGTTGGAAGAGGTCAAGGCTGATCTACAGTTAGTGAGACAAACTGAGGTGAGTTAAAAATAAGAATTGAATTTATTCCCTAAAATGAAATAACACTGACCTCAACTCTCAACATGTGCTGCACCTCTGTATTTGATCTGGTTTCTGAGACTCTAGTTTCCCAAGTATTTACCCATATGTGTTAGTTCCCAGCATATAGCCATATTGGATATTTGCTTCTCCTCTTGACATAAATTGAAACCCATTTCCACCACATAAAAAATAATTTCACCTTTATTTCATTTATAATTATGATTTTTTTTAAATCTCATTTAGACTTTTTAATGTCATAATTATAACTTTCATAATAATTTGGGTATTTCTTCCAGCACATGACCATATTGGTTATTTAATTTTAACTCATAATTAATACTTAAAAAGTTGAAATTATGAGATATTAAGTCATAATTAGAAGATAAAAATCAATTGTCAATTATATTTTGTTAATTATGTCAATTATGACATAAAACATTGAAATTATGAGTTAAAAAGGTCATAATTATTACTTTAAAAAGTCATAATTATAAAATTGCCTTTGATGTCATAGGTATGACTTTTTGTCATAATTCAGACTTTTATTGTGACTTAGTATGTCATAATTTTGACTTTTTATCTCATAATTATGATTTACCAAAGCGTTTTTTATGCCTCACATGGGACGATGAGGATTAAGAGAGAAAGCATTTTCGGTAAATTTAAAGATTTAAATTTCAGATTTACTTTTTTCTTATATGATGGAAATGGGCTTTCATATGACATAGAACCACACTGATAAAAAAAGTAACATGACTATTACTTTATTTCCTTCCAAGAGTTCCTTGCACAGGGAGATAGAGACACGCAAGGCTGAGTGGCAAACCAAGATGGAAGAAGCCAAGATACGAGAGGCAGAGTTGAAAGAAACACTACGTGAATTACATCTCAAAGAGGGGGAGAGGAATGAGAAGATGAAGCAGTGTGAGGAGAGAGAGGCGAAGGCCCTGCAGAGAGGAGCTCAAGAGGAGAGAGAGAAACACAGGGTCGAGGTAGAGGAGTACAGGGAGCAGGTGCGACAGCACGCATACACCATTGTTGCAATGGAAACACAAATAAACAAAGCCCAGCAGAGTGAGGAAAGATGGAGAGAGATGGAGGAGGAGAGAGACTCACTGAAGGACCAACTCAAAGGTGAGCACAGCCTGTTATTCATAAACACGTCCAAAAATATTCATAATTTAATTGAAACTCAATTAAAATAAATAAATAAATAAATAACAAACAAATAAACATTGTGATCACCAGTATCACTATTTAAAATAAGCAAATTTGTGGCATTTGGACTGTTTGCCTTAGCTCAAGCTCACAGAAACACATTTGTTTTACATTGTTTTAATATGCTGCAATTTTATGTGTTACACATTGAGGGGAGCTACTTAAAAGCCTTAGGTTCCTAATTAGAACTAATTTGTGCAACAGATTTCATGTGTCCTACATGTGTTCTGTGTTCATTATCATGTTTACCTTTGTTGTACTTGTTCCACAGAGGCGCTCGATAGACTGGAGGGCTTTGAAAGCAACATCAAATCTTACACATCAGAAAAACAGGAAAATGAGGAACTGGAATCAAACCATAACATCCCTCCGGTATAATAGAGCTCCCATGAATGCCATCATTGCATTACCTATCATCCAAAATCTATGTTGTATATTATTATTCTAAGTATTTAGACATTTGGCCTGCCCCGAAACCAGTTGCAACAGCTCTGCGTATGTAAGATTGTAGCTTTAGCCATTTATATATTGCACATTACTTTGTAAACCAATTTCCTTACTCTGTCGTCACATTCACTGTGAGCAGGATAATATCCATACAGTGTGCTCTTGTTAATGCATAATGCATGAAGTTAATTATTTATTCATGCATTATTTATGAAACTCTTGCTCAATAACTAATTACAGAGTCCATGTCTCTCTCTTTAAATCATCTCATAGACCAGGCACTGTTAAATTGTAGAAGCAAATATGTCTCTTTTTCTACCTCCTTCCATTTTTACTATCCGGTTACAGTCAAAATCCTAAAATCTTCTAAATAAATTATAATAATAACCACAGACAATGTATACATAATTTGTTGTTATTATTATTATTTATTCATAAAATATAGTTTATTTTTTTAATGGAAGTCTTATTATTTTCATTAAAGTCATCATGAAATGAAAATCGACAATTCCTATTTTTTTTTTTCTTTTTTTTGTGGAATATTGCAGTAATTATTATAAATGATTTATACGTGCAAATCCTTTTTTTAATTCATGTGCCCTCGCATTCTTTAATCAATATAACTTCCCCTCCCTCTTGCAACAACATGTCTTCTCTGATGATGTGTTTACTAGCGCGAGGGCGGGACAACCTGTCACTCACATGACATCACAGCAATAGCAAACCACAGCGATCCAATCAAATCCCGATGGACAAAATTAAGTCCCGCCCTACATTTTTTTCTTGTTTGAGAAGCCGTTTCACCCGGATGCACGTCACAATAGGGAAGAAAAGACTGTTGCACGCGCTTCATGCCGACTTTAAACAATCTATACTGTACTCTATTCTCTTACTCAATCTACTCATATTCTTGTATGTGAGAAATCAATCATGCAGTGTCTAATTTGTCCTGCAGGGCATCTCTGGTCTCATCCCAACAGGAAGTCGTCAGTCAGAATGAGATCATCAATGCCTTAAGTCGTGACCTGGCCCAGGCTCATGCTCGGCTCTCTGACATGACAGGTTCCGCAAATGCGAGTACAACTGCATTCTCTGTGTGTATTAGTGTTTGCGTTTCTGACCGAGTGTTTGTCTGTGCAGGACAACTAAGTGAACAGCAGAAGTTGGAGTTGGAGAGTCATAAAGCTTTAGTTGTAGACCAGAAGATCCAACTGAGCATGCTCACACAGAAGCTTACCATGATGTCCCAACTAGTGGAACAGAAAGATGAAGAAACAAAGAAACTGGGAGAAAAACTGAGGTACGACCAAAAAATTACACATATAATGGCCTCAAACTTATCTTTGCATTATAAAACAAAAAAATATCCAAGTAATGTCTGCTAAATCAATCCACAACATGTGAATGTGTTTCTGAGTAGATGTTGTTCTATTTTTATTAGACAAACTGAGGAAGACCTGAAAAGTAAAGCAGCAGCATATAGAGAGATGGAGAACACAAGCCTTGTTCCACTTCAAATCTCAAGAAATACTAGAGTGAGATCAGCAACAAACTGGACAAACATTACAAAAATGAAACGATCTATACTTTAGACATGTTTTATGGAAAATCGAGACAAATGAAGATAAAGAAGATATGCTCTGCATAAAATATGCTTTGTTTGAAAATGATTGAATAATACACTAATAACACTGAAACATAATGGCTGAATGAGTCTCATAGAAGCACAGAATATGCCTGATATTAGCCTAAAAACACATCCGGATATATTCAAAAGTTTGAGGTCAGTAAGATTATTTTTAAAAAGAAATTAATGCTTTTATTCAACAAGGATGCATTAAATTGATCAAAAGTGACAGTAAAGACATCTGTAATGTTACAAAAATGTTCTATTTTAATTTTGTGACACTGAAGACTGGAGTAGTGGCTGATGAAAATTCAGATTTGCCATCAGAGGAATAAATATAGATATATTAAAATCTATTAAAATCTATTAAAATAGAGAACAGTTATTTTAAATGGTAATAATATTTCTCAATATTCCCTTTTTTTTAAATTTTTAATTAGCAAAATCTTACCGACCCCAAACTTGGAATGACCGATAATAAAAAAAAAAGAAAAAAAGAAAAAAAAAAGGCAACAAAGAGAAAAAGGGGTCATAAATGGACACTTTGCTAACTGTTATATGGATGTTGTTTTCTCAGGATGTGGCACTCATGACAGCTCCTAATGATGTCATCAATCAGGGGTCAAAACATAAAGGTCATCGCCGTGAGGAAGCGATACTTCAACAGCAGGAAGGTTTGCGTGACATGAGGGAGCGAATCAGAGCTCTAGAACAGAAGTGGCCTAGCAGTAAGTCTTACAATCCCTTTTAACTAATGATCAGACCTTTGGATGTGGCGATCCTGATCTGATCTAATTTCAGGCCAACATTAACCTGCATTATCAATTTTCTTCTGTGCGGTTTACAGAGCGTCTGACCCAGCAGGGGGAGCCAGAGAAGCAGGGTTGGATGAAGGCTCAGAGGCTTCAGAGATCTGCAGCTCAGAGAGGATCCATCAGTTCTGTGGTAGTAGTTTCACTGATTTCAGTACTGAATCCAGATCAGTCATGGAAAGTAAAGCAAGAATACTTATAAGATAGTATTCAAGAAATATTTAAGATTCTGCACCATTTGTAGGTCATTAATTAAATAAACAAATTTGTGGCACTGACCATGTGAATCATTTTGAACAAAACATCAAATGTTCTTGATTCCATTGAAGCGCAAGATGCTTTTTGGATCATTCTCAAATCATGCTGGAGAACATAATCATCAGGTTTTAACCAAACTTGTGGAGTTCATGTACTTCAAGTGCTGCTGTCATTAAAGCAGAAGAGGGACAAATTCTAACATTCTGACTCTGCCATTCATGTTCATTTTGTGTTTTGATTGTTTAAGTGTGCTTATTTACATGCAGAGTGGTTTTGCATTCCCCGAAGCTCTGACTGAGGCTGCACGAGAGCGTACAGCCAGACTGGACATGTCCGATGCTCTGGAGCTCAGTGAGAAAACGGTGAGTGGCACACGGCATGTACAAATTCAAACTAAATTGTGGGAAAAGCTCATCTGTGGCCCTGAGATAGTGCTCTATTTTGAGTTTGTTTTAGTGAATCATTAATGAATCATTATTTATCATCTTTCGTTTAGTACCTGGAGCTAGTGCAAGTGCTGCGTGAGGCTCTGGAGCTCAGTGATGGTGACCTGTCAGGGTGTGCTAGTTTAAAGCACCTACCTCCTGATGAGAGACAGCACATAGTCTCTATGAGACAAACAGACCTGGAGTTTGTGAAAACCCACTTTGAACTACAGAACAGCCAGAGCCAACAGCAACAACTACTGCTGCAGGAGAACCAGAGAGAGATACACACACTCAGGTGCAAACAACAGAAAAACACACACTCATGACAAATCATTATCTCTTTCTCAGTATATTTTCAATACATTTAAAAAAAAACGTTTGATGTCAAAATAAAATAAATGTATCATGGTTTTTGTAAAATTATTAAGCAGCACAACTTGTTTTTATTTATTATTGATGATAGTAAATGTCTTTTTGGCCACCAAATCATCATATTATATGGATGTGACTGGAGTAATGGCTTTATATTATATTATATTAAAAACTGAAAATTAAAGTTTATTTTTTGCATTTGTTTTGTCTGTCTGTGCTGTCTTTCTCTCAGAGAGAGACAAGTGCTGGGGTCCCAGACACAGGCTGAGCTTGAGAGTGTGAAGGCAGAACTGGAGGCTCAAAGACAAGAGACAGAGCAGCTTCACCAGGCTCTACAGGAAAGCATCAACCAGCTGCAGAGAAACCAGCAGGAATGCAGTGTAACCAACAGAAATAATAGGGTATCATACATACAAGCTCACATAGAAAGTAAGAAAGTCTGAAAAAATAAAACAGCACGTCAAAAAGTTGCTCTTGACCAAACTTACAATATAGCTTGCTGTTGATTACCACAGAAAACAATTCAGATTTTTCCCTAAGTTTGTAAAAACAAACATCCAACAAATTAGAAAGTTAGCAAGTTAGAAAGTCTGTGGTACCCTGATGCTTTTACTTATAATTTAATTGGTTTATTTACTCACTGCTGGATGCCTATTTTAATAGGCATTTTCAGCATTTCAGACACACCATCTCTCTCCTGTCTCTATGTAGAGAGCCACCTTTAAGTGGCTTCATAGTTCACCCAAGTGCCGTCTATAATAAATGCTTTCTCTACAGGGCCTTAGTGCAGAGAGAACGGGCAGAAGGAGTGGAAGAGTGGGCCATCACAACTGTATACCAAATGAAAGCTATGAAAAGGTACACTAAATGGCAACAGTGGATTAGTTTTGAATCAGTGACTTGATAAGTGGAGTGTGTGTTTGTGTGTGTGTGTGTTTGATCTTCAGAACATATGTATGGTCTAAATCCATGCTGTCTACCACAGGCTGCCTGGGGTTTTACAAAGAAACTCCACACTGTGCAATTAATAGATTTTTAGCAGCACCAACAAATTTGTTCTTTCCTGAGCTCATAAAGCATGAATCTGTGCCTGTTTGCTTCATGTTAGACCTATTAAAAATGCAGACAAAATACAAGAATGCATCTATTTGATACTTTCGTCTGCCACAATAATGTAATGTCTTTGAATTATCTTCATTTGGGGGCATTTCTTAGCAAATATTTACATACTATATTTATACCATATAGGGGCCCTCAGGGGAGATCATTATGGATCCTACAGTCCCCCTTTTTCCCTAATATATATCAGGCATATTGTGTAATTATTTTATTAAAATGCAATCGTTATTTGACAGCCCTAGATTTTACTGTATGTGTTCACAGGCCCCAGCAGTGAAGAAACGGATCTCACAGATGAAGCTGAAAAAGAGAGAGAGTGAGGTGAATAATCTGAATAAAGAAATGGGACAGAAACAGCAGATCTGTTCAGTGGTCTCTGATTTGGCCAACCCTCTGCAAGCCTCAGAGAGCTCCCAAATCCCCCTGCTCACTGAGGCCCATTAACATGGACACAACTTAAGACCACTCATAATTATGCAACTGTGCATTATTCACACTTGGGTACAGGGATCAAAAAATGTTAATATTAAAGGATGTTATAATATTTCTTAATTGTGTCATTTTATTATTATATATGTGTTTATACAACAGAGTGATACAGTCAGTCTGTGCATTAGTGGTAGGGGGATTTCAGTGATTCTTTCTTCAGGTTACATCTTTTCACCAGTAGGTGGCGACTGTTTATGAGTGAGTCATTTAAATCATTCATTCAACCGATTTGTGACAAAGGCTGCATCCCAAATCGCATGCTCTCTTGAGTAGGTGTTTATTTTGAATAAGTAATTACTCCACAACCACTAAAAAAGTATGTTCTATATAGTGTGAAATATATAGTATGAATATAATCTGGACATACAAAAACAGACATGGTCTAAAATGTTAAATCACTTAATATTAACTTATTGTCTACAAACACATAGCCTACGGACAAGCAGATTTTTTTTTTTTCTTTTTTTTTTTTCTTCAAACTGTTTCCATTCCAGTATATTTTCCTGTATCTGTTAATCACTGCATAAAGACCAAACAGTGCAAATTCTCAGCTGGTTTGCACCCACTTCCAGATTCCAGTGTAACACACGTGTCAGTTTCATTAAAAAAAAAAAAATTAATCAATATATTTATACTTGCATCACTTTTCATCTATCATCATTTTTAGCACTTAAAACTGTGTTTGGCATTAAATCAGTAATTTCACCAGAAATGTGGTATTTCCAATGAGTAAATGTCTGCATATCTCATTTTAAAGACATATAATATCTAAGGTATTAAAAGATGAATGATGAAAGAGAGCAAAAATGTGGTGTTTAACAACGTGCCTTTGGATTTAACTTTAATCCATTGTATGGGATCATTTCTCAACCCTTCTTTGCACATAGTCTCTTCTCTGAGGAAGAATTACCTTAGTGCTTTTTTGTTCCTCACATCTGTTTCTCATTTACAGAGCCATCTGACAACAGGGTAGAGATTCAGAAAAAATGGTGATATATTACGTTAATTAAATACACTCAGTGCTGTGTAGACAGGCATCAAGGGTAAGTCTCCTCTCATCGTTTTGTCTGAATTACTGTCACACAACTCTGTTTGCATGTTGTGGGTAGATGAGAATAGAAGAACATAATGGACAGTTTTCAATAAAGGAAGGCTCCTGGAAGTGATCATTAAATTTCATTATACAAGCAGATAGGATCACATTAAACCATCTGAAGTACCCAATTTGCATTATCTATATTTGTTGACTTTTTTCTTTGAATGTAGAATCAGATTATAAGAAAAATACCAGTGGCCCCACGTAATATTTGAAATGATCCTCATCTTCCTCATTAGTGCTGATCGCTATATGAAGTGGGTGGATGAATTCCAGCTGGCATCTGCTCCATTCAGACTGCTGGCTTCAATCCAGCCCATTAGAGGATCAAGAGAGAAAAATCAGTTCAATTATTGAAAGAGGGTCCAATCCTTTGGTCATGGTAATTCAAATAGTACAAGCAATGCTGAGCTCCCCAAACTGTCTCCTTCGATTAGAGACTGCTTCCCTGTGGCAAAATGTTGGTATTGCATTATCAGATGGGATTAGAGTTCTGCCTCTAACTGTATCTATTGAAATACAAAAAAATAAAAGCCCACACATATAACAATCAATATATATTAGTAATTTTCTTTTTAAAATGATGACAAAAACATATTTAGTCATATTCTGGTTGTCAAATATAGTGAGACTATGCTAGGACACCTTGGTAAAAGACTTTATACATCCATAAAAATGAAATTATCTTGGGAATATGGTTAACAATAATTTTAAAAATGTGATATTAAAGGTAAAGTATCATTCTTCAGAAGCCACTTGTTTGATATTTAGTTTCGAATGCAGTGCAGTACTCACTTTATATATACAGTAAATGCATCACATGTTTTAATTTTATTAACACAACATACATTACTGTAAGGTTGGGTTAAGCACTGGACCAATAATGATATTGATTAACGCATAACCTGTTTCTGTCAATGTTATTTGTTGTCAGCAGTGTTTCTTTGACTGGGTGTTCTGTGTATACATACATTCATGTACATCCAAAAATCGAACCTCTGATGTTTTTATCTCATAGCCTATATAAAGTCACTGACAGCATGCTACATCACAGACAGCCTCTGCTGAGGAGACTATAAAGGCAACTGAGTGCTGATGGATCATTTCTTCAAAAGCTATTCTATCATTCACAGATATCCAGCCCTCCCCTGAGAGAGATCTGAAAGTGTAGGCATTTTCCCATCCTCTCCCTTCATGAAAATGCTGATGATTTCATGAAGGAGAATGACAGAAGCACTCTGAGAGGGTCCATAAATAGCAGTGGGTAGTGAGGTTGATGGGCCTAGCTAGGAGTAGGGATGGATTTCTTAATGACCAAAATAAATGGCCACTCAATCCATCCACAAACATAGTTTGTCTTCACCTGAATCCCCCCCCTGACAGCCTGTCCTCCCTAAACAAATGTTCACTTCTGATGTAGTGTGTGCCATGCTCTAGATTTATTGTGTGGTGTGATGGAGTCTGTCTTGTCATAGACATTCCTGTAGGTGGCACCACATAACACATAGACTGACACTAATTCGGCGGATTTTGGTTCCTAAAACCAAAAAAGTGTGAACATAGTTAACATTAACAACTCACAAGTACAACATACTGTACTAAGCATGCAACAAAGTACAGTTCTTTGTTCATTTCATGTTAAATATGACATAAAAGTAAGTTAAGCGAGTCAAATTAGTTAATAAACTGCTCCAGAAAAAAATCTAACAGATGAAGATTGTGAAGACCAGAGTATAGAGATAGAAGGACCCAAAAGAAGATATTTGCAAAATGGAAGGAGAGGTAGAAGAGACGAAGCAGGAGAAGCAGCAGAAGTGAAGAAATATATTCCAATTCGCTCGGGAATTGGAATATATTGGTAGCTATATATTTTGTGATAAAGATTCAACGGTTTTGAATAACGCAGTGAACAATGTCATGATATTTGATTGTGGTGTTCTGAGAAAAAACGTACGTTTGAGAACCTTTAACGAAAAGTCACATGATCATGAAGCCAACTGTGCATTTAATCACACTTGGGTAGGGGAAATGTTTTTTGCCTGGAAAAGTAATATGATCTGTAAAATTATTATTAAATAATGCACTACTTCATAATTATGTCAGTATGATTATAGGTATGAATATCAGAATGCTATACTCTTTCTGCAGGTTACATTGTTTCGCCAGTAGGTGGCGACTAACAACTGTTTATGTGTGAGTCATTTGAATCATTCATTCAACTGATTCATTCATGAACGAAGTAACTGTAGGGGTGCTTCTCATTTCTTCTTTGTGTGTCCTTGTTTCCTTGCCTTGCTCCCTTTCCTTCCTGTCCCTTAGAAAGTGAGGAAAAGATGCAAGGAAAAAAATGAGGGCGGATGAATCGAAGGAAATATTAGGCCTATTTGTATTATATTCTTGATCACTCGATCGTCACTTCAAATCGTCATCACCTGTGCTGAAGGGATCTGCTCTTATGTTGTTGAAGTTTGGTTATTTAAGAAATTCATAATAAATAATAATAAAGAAAGATGCCCTGTCGAAATATGTGAGATATGGTTTATTTAATCTTTGGTAAAACATAAATTATAATTATTGTGACAGATGTGAAAGGGGAGGAGAATTTATACACATCAAGTTTTTCAAAAAGAAAGACTTCTGCATACATCTGTGTATCCTTGAATCCTCCTCACTCCTCGTTCCTAGCCTCCTCGTGGTGCAGTTAGAGAATTGAGACATCCTTCATGCTAACTTTTATCAGTTTCAGGGTCACAGGATGGAGGATGGAGGATGGAGGAGCAAGGAAACAAGAATGTTGAGAAGCACTTTTAGGACTAATGAGTGAATCATTGAATTATTTCCTCAACCAAGTCTTTCAAAAACATGAATTAATCCATAAATAAAACAAGTCTGTGTTTCTGAGTGAATCGTTGAATTATTCACTCAGCAGATTTGTTCAAAAACTCATTCATTCAGGAAGGAAACGCCATTATTGTGTGTTGCTTGGAGACACGCAACAGGTTTGCTGTTTGGAACTATTTCAGTTGATGGTGCAAAAAGAGACAAAGTACGTAACTGTCTAAAATGTAAGTCACTGAGTATTGTTTATTCAATCTCTCTCAATGTTTATTGAACTGTTGCATAATTATAGTTAAAAAAACAGCTTATGTACAAGTAGTTAAACAAAACAAAACATGAAGACTGAGAATTGTGACAGTGTCAGTAATTAGTCTTTTTGTTATGTTAAGTTCGAAACTTTAAAGAAAATCACAATAACCGATTCTCAATTGTATATGATCCCTTGGCAGCTGTAAAGGTTGCATTACTCATGTTTTTCTGTGGAGGTGTCTTATCACTGCCCATGATTTTGGGTGTTACTACTGTGGCATGGTGAAATCAGGGTGTGTATGTCTGAAAATGCCGCCTGAAAGACTGGCTCCTCATTGAAGATAACTTTGTTCTTGGGGCCCTTAAGGATGACATCATAATGGATGATCATACACAGGACGTGTTATCTGTGACATGTTCAGTCACAATAACCTCAAAATGCACACAAACACTCATTTTCAGGCGCACACACACCTTCCTACTCTTTCCCAAAAGACTGCTTTTTATCTAGACAAGATAGACACACACACACACACACACACACACACACCCACACACATCCACTCACAGTCCCTGAAACCTCAGGGGGGATAAGTTGTGTTTGCAGTTAAAAGGACTGCCTTCAACTTAGGGGTAGACAGAGGGTTGTGGATATGGTAGAAGCTTTAGTTTTGGTAATCTGTGAAAGCAAGTGGAATATATTTTCTAAAAGTCACTTGAGTATTTGAATCTGGATCCTTTGGCTGAACCCACTGAAAGTAAGTCTGATAAAATTTTATATTTCTGCATTGATATTTAAGTAATTTTCATCAGTAAGTTGACTTATTGGTAGTGTGTGACTTTTGTTTACACAGGGTTTTAATGGTGTACAATCCTGATTAATTCAGTAAGAAACTTTCATATGTGTATTTTATTCATTTATTTACTTTTTTTTTTTTCATTTATATATGAACCATTTATCCAATTATTAAATGACCAATGAATGAATAATTCAAAATTGAATAATGCTTCATTAAAGAATGTTTTAGGTGCACATGTTGTATTTTAAATATTCCATTTATAGACTAAAAATGCATCATATTAAAAAAATATTCTTTGCCCTTCAGTTCTGTCTGCATGGTTCAGACTGCATTGACTGGACAATGTGCCGGGTTCTGAACATCTTATTGGCTCTTCTGAGTCGCTTCCTGTTCGCGGTGCATGGCGTCCTGACGGTGTGGCGTGTGGTGGAAGTGACAGGCGAGCCCTCCTATTGGCTGCTGCTGACGGGTGTGGCATTGCTCGGGGTCGAGATGGCAGTCACAATCAAATACACACGTAATGCAGAATGGAAATGGTGAGGTTACTGTATGCTATAGTTCTATCATAGACACAACATAAATTTATTCAGAATTCTACAGAAATATTAGTGCATATTGCCATAAAATACAATTGTATATATATTGCAACATTTTTTTGACTTATTATTTAAAAAAAAAAAAAATTGAAAAATTGAAAAAAGTCACTTATAATCACCAAGGCTGGGAAATAATATTACAATTTAAAATATCTGTTTTCTATTTTAATATATTTTAAAATGTAATTTATTCTTGTGATGGCAAAGCTGCATTTTCAGCTTCATTTCTTCAGTCTTCAGAAATCATTCTAATATGCTGATCTTTACTGTCACTTTTGATAAATTTACTGCATCCTTAAAGGTGCCCTAGAACTTTTTTTAAAAAGATGTAATATAAGTCTAAGGTGTCCCCTTTACTACTGGCCCTTTAATTCTCGTGCTCCACACCCACGGAGCTCGCGCTTGCCTTGAACAGTGCATAAACAAAGTTCACACAGCTAATATAACCCTCAAATGGATCTTTACAAAGTGTTCGTCATGCATGCGGCATGCATGCGTCGGATTATGTGAGTATTGTATACTGTTATATTGTTTACATTTGATTCTGAATGAGTTTGAGGCTGTGCTCCGTGGCTAATGGCTAATGCTACACTGTTGGAGAGATTTATATAGAATGAAGTTGTGTTTATGCATTATACAGACTGCAAGTGTTTAATAATGAAAATAGCGACGGCTCTTGTCTCAGTGAATACAGTAAGAAACGATGGTAACTTTAACCACATTTAACAGTACATTAGCAACATTTAGAACATTTAGAAAGACAATTCACAAATATCACAAAAAATATCATGTTATCATGGATATTGTCAGCTATTATTGCTCCATCTGCCATTTTTCACTATTTTTCTTGCTTGCTTACCTAGTCTGTTGATTCAGCTCTGCACATCCAGACGTTACTGGCTGCCCTTGTCTAATGCCTTTCATAATGTTGGGAACATGGGCTGGCATATGCAAATATTGGGGCGTACACCCTGACTGTTACGTAACAGTCGGTGTTATGTTGAGATTCGCCTGTTCTTCTGAGGTCTTTTAAACAAATGAGATTTATATAAGAAGGAGGAAACAATGGAGTTTAAGACTCACTGTATGTCATTTCCATGTACTGAACTCTTGTTATTTAACTATGCCGAGGTAAATTAAATTTTTCATATCGAGGGCACCTTTAATGAATAAAAATGCATTTCTTTTAAAAAACAAGCAAAAAATCTTACTGACAAAAAATGTTGAACATTAATAGCAAGACAGTCACTTATAAACAGATTTTTCAGTTCTCTGACCTGACCAACGAATAAAAAAGTTATAATTCACCAAACAACGAACACTTTATCATAGAAATACTATCTTTTGTGGAAGAAAGAAAATAATATTAGTTTGGAACAACATGTGGGTGAGTAAATGATGACAGACTTTTTCCTTTTTGGTGAACTATCCTATTAAGGACTCTTTTCACTGACTGTGTAGGACATGTTGTGTTTGGCAAAAATAGCCTTGCCAATTGTCTTGACACTCTCAGAAATAAAGAGAATCTGTTTTGCCTTTTTAAAATAACTTTACTGAGTTACTCCAGACGTTCTGGTATAAAAAGACACATGGCTTAGAAGCAGGGTGCCATGATTAACGCTAACGAGAATGTGGGAAATTATATTTTCGTTTCTTCAAGCTCTGCACTTCAGACTGTCTTGTGGGGACGGGTGATAATAATAACCCTTTCTCTCAACACAGTGATGGAGAAAAACTACCTTTGTCTTCGCAACCTTTGCATTCACACAGAGCTGCACATGATCGCGTTCAGTCAGACTTTAAGAAAAGTATGTACATTGAGATTACTGTGCTAGGAAATTTATTAATGAGACTACCCTCCCACTGACGTGGATGGAGGACTTGCTGAGAACATCCTCCCTCCCTTCGTCTTTCTCATCATCCCCTTCACTCTACCATGATCTCCATCTGAACCTTTCTAACTCTGTTTCTCTGCCGTATTACTTTTCTATGCATACTATCTCTCTCCTGCACACTACACTTTGAAGTGTCTGTGCTCTTTAGAGAGGCTTGCCTGTGTCAGTGGGGATTTGCATAGCTAATGGGAGTAATTTGCAGTCTGCGTTGGGCTGGTGTGCCTGAAGCACTGGACTCTGTAGTGTGACCCAGCTTTACCACCCAATCAGATGCATCTGACACACATAGAACTATTTGGTGGCTTTACTAAGTAGAAAGTAAAGTATAAGTAAATCAATCCCATCCATTAATGTGATGTTTCTTTCACTCTTCTGCAGGTTCTCACCTATGGTGTTTCTCTATCTGAGCACTGTGATTCCATCAGTCTGGTTCCTGGAACTGAACCTCCTACAGACCAATTTGCCCATCAACTCGACCACAAACTCTGACCCGCAATTCTTCTCCCAGATCCCGCTAACAATGGTGGGTGGAAAACAATCGTTAACAATAAAACTCAGGCTTGACCAGTTAAAATAAGTTCAGCTTTGTAAAAAAAACACTTAGAATCTCTCTCTCCTCTCTCTGCTGCATTGGATGTTTCAGTACTCATTTTTCTGAGAAAGCAATAAACATAAAATGCTTGGATGGAAATTGATTCATGCCTGGAAAGCAGACTGTTTTCTGTAAAATGTCTGCAATTCTGGGGGAAACAATTCATGCAGAAGATTAATAGATTAGGAGTGGTAGACAGCTCAGTTTCACCTTTGACCTGTGTGAATTGTACAAAAATGACAAACCCACACACTAATAATCATACATGTACCACCATGGATCTGAACATGGCGGTTTCCTGTAACACTGACTTATGACTAAAGGAGTTTTCATATAGGGAAAGATTCAGGCATAGATTTTTAAACGTCTTCATTGCAAAATTTGACTCTAAAAATATTATGGGCACAGGCACTGAAGCTTGTCCAATAACTTCTTTCAGGATTATAATCTAGATTATAATCTTTTTAAGAAAAAAAAAAAAAATCATGAAAATGAAGTAAAAGTTCTCAAATATTTTCTCACATCTTAATTTTTGTTTTAGATATAAAATGACAGGGTTTTATGTTGTCTGACTGTATATTAGCCAACTAATGGCGTTGTTCTTCAATACTGATAAACAGTGTTGCCAAGTTGCCACGGTTTTCCCGTGGAATTGGGCTACTTTAACGCGGTTACCGTGGGTTGTTTTTCATGTCCGTGGGTTGAAGCGACCCCAAATAACATGATATTTAGCCTCTGGAATGCAAATTTTACCAGGGGAACCCTGCCAAAAAGGGGACCCCCCCGAAACGCGAATGGGCTAGTTTTGGGCTAGTTTTGAGTAGCAGTTGGGTGGGTTTTGTTTTGAAAACCTGGCAACCCTGCTGATAAAGTTTAACAATAAATTTAATGACAGTATATCCATCAGCTGGCTTTGCTGAAATGCTTAATATTCGAATTAACTCAATAAATTAATTAAATATCTCACCTTTTGGCATTTAATTAAATTTACTATCATTTGTATGGAATTTTTTTCCCACAAATTTTAATTCCTGAAAGTTTATTCTTAAGAAAATTTTTGGAAATACAAAATATTCTTAATTTCTTAAGTTAGAAATAAATTGTAATAATAATAATAGTAAGAATAAATTGTTGATTTAGAAGAATAAAGAAAAGTTTTATTCTTAATAATGTGTTGTCAGATTGGCTGCAGTCCTAAATACTACCATTTATCTATCTACCATTTACTACCAGTATTTCAACTACTAAAAACAGTGGGACGTTCTAAAATGCTTAATATGAAAAACTACTAAAGCTTACTAAAACAGTGTAATTAAAAGATCAAATTCAGTATAAACCTTATTGAAGATGCATACTAAAACAGGCAAGCAGATGAGCTCAGAATATGAACGCAACACGCTAAATGGTTAAGCGGTTTCTTTAAAGGCTAGTTGTTTTCTTTGGAAAAACACTTAACGAGAATCTGTATTTATTTTCTGGGTTCATCTGCTTGCATGTATGTACTATGCATCATCAATAAGGTGTATACTTAATTTGGTCTTTTGGTCTGTGGTCTTACTACATTAGTACTTAAAGGTGCCCTAGAACTTTTTTTAAAAAGATGTAATATAAGTCTAAGGTGTCTCCTGAATGTGTCTGTGAAGTTTCAGCTCAAAATACCCCATAGATTTTTTTTAATTCATTTTTTTAACTGCCTATTTTGGGGCATCATTATAAATGAGCCGATTCAGGGCTACTGGCCCTTTAATTCTCCTGCTCGACACCCACGGAGCTCGCGCTTGCCTTGAACAGTGCATAAACAAAGTTTACACAGCTAATATAACCCTCAAATGGATCTTTACAAAGTGTTCGTCATGCATGCAGCATGCATGCGTCGGATTATGTGAGTATTGTATACTGTTATATTGTTTACTTCTGATTTTGAATGAGTTTGATAGTGCTCCGTGGCTAACGGCTAATGCTACACTGTTGGAGAGATTTATAAAGAATGAAGTTGTGTTTTTGAATATACAGACTGCAAGTGTTTAATAATGAAAATAGCGACGGCTCTTGTCTCCGTGAATACAGTAAGAAACGATGGTAACTTTAACCACATTTAACAGTACATTAGCAACATGCTAACAAAACATTTAGAAAGACAGTTTACAAATATCACTAAAAATATCATGTTATCATGGATCATGTCAGTTATTATTGCTCCATCTGCCATTTTTTGCTATTGTTCTTGCTTGCTTACCTAGTCTGTTGATTCACCTGTGCAGATCCAGACGTTACTGGCTGACCTTGTCTAATGCCTTTCATAATGTTGGGAATATGGGCTGGCATATGCAAATATTGGGGCGTACACCCCGACTGTTATGTAACAGTCGGTGTTATGTTGAGATCCGCGTGTTTTCCGGAAGTCTTTTAAACAAATGAGATTTATTTAAGAAGGAGAAAGCAATGGAGTTTGAAACTCAATTTATGTCTTTTCCATGTACTGAACTCTTGTTATTTAACTATGCCAAGGTAAATTAAATTTTTCATTCGAGGGCACCTTTAACACAAACCTGGTAAAAATAACTGGTGGGGAGGGTTGGCAGGTTTTCACAACAAAACCCACCCAATTACTACTCAAAACTAGACCAAAACTAGCCCAAAACTAGCTCAATCACATTTTAGGGGGATTAAAAATCGTGTTCTGATGGGTAAAATCCGCGTTCTTCACACTGTTGGCAGGCAATGGAGGACAGCCTTTTTTTGCCCTCCTGGTGGGTGTTCCTATAAGGGTCACATGAAAACTATGAATTGCTAGGTTTGTTTGGCTCTGTCAAAATAATCTTAAACTTACTAGAGCTCATGTTAATATAAATGATAGTTTTTATTTTAATATCCCGGCTCTAATATGTTGCATATAATTGTAACTTGATCCTGTTTTTAAAGGTTTAGACTTTACCTCTATATCCTCCTGACAGCTTTAAATCTGAATATTTTTAATATTGATTGTAATCTTTTCTTTGTCTTGAGTTCAGGTGGGTGGAAAGCTCACAGGATATTTTTGTAAGAATATGCTGCAAAAGCTAATCAGTTACTTTACTGAAAAGCTTTTTGGGAAACCATATCATCTCAGTTGTCCTCTTTCATTAAGTTAATCCTCCAATGGATCTTTTGTTCAGGCACTCCAATGAGTCAAAGCATTCATTTTTTCTTAGAAACTGTTTGAACCTTTTTAATCTGGTATTACAATAACATCTTAACAACATTTTTGATTCATCCATTCAAATTATCACAGTTTCGCTGTGTGCTCTCACAGTCTGGTCTGTTACCATGGTGATTAGCCTATTTGTGTGTGTGTGTGTGTGTGTGAGACAGGGGTTGGCGGAACTTGATCCTGAGAACTGGGTGGAGGCTCTGGAGCAGACCATGTTGATCGTTTTGGTTCTGGGCCGCTGGCTGATGCCGAAGGGCGACATGTCACGTGACCAGCTATCCCAACTCCTCATGGTTTACGTGGGGCTTGGAGCTGATATCCTGGACATCTTTGACACTTTTAAGGAGCCACAAGTGAAAACCAAGCAGGCCGTGATCATCGTTGGGCTAAGTTTGTTCTCCTGGGCCTTGATGCAGTTTCCTCTTGTTCTTACCCAGACCAGCCGTCCCAAGGTCCAGGAGGAAGATCAGCCAGAGGCCGCCCAGCATGGGCGAGCTGGCTGGACTGTTTCCTGCTGCTCTAGTGAAGTCTGGAGCCTTCTCCTAACAGTGGGTATGCAGGATGGACCTTTCCTAATTTACCGTCTGTACCTCATGATACGTGAGAATGTTCTCAACCAGCTGATGATCTTCTTCACATGCAAGAACATCCTCATTGTTTTGCTGGAGGCCTACAGGATTTGTGTTGTACACTTTGAGCAGAGCAATCCGGGGGGCGGAAGTCAGTCATGTGACCCATCTCACGGACACTCAGAATGGACTGATGGAGAGGCTATAGAACCCAGATGTCAGGAATAGATTAGATTCACATATACTGAAAAGACTGAGCTGAGTTTTGTCATACATAATTCTATCTATCTATCTATCTATCTATCTATCTATCTATCTATCTATCTATCTATCTATCTATCTATCTATCTATCTATCTATATATGTGTGTAGACAGTATTCAAACAAAAAAGTGCATTGTAAGATTAATAGTTTTGGAAGGTTAAACTTCCTTAACATTCATCCTTATCATAAACATCTTGATTCTTTTTGAGATTGTATTATTTAAGAATCTTTCAGCCAGCATGGACAGCACTTACAGCACAATTGGTAGTGTTTGCTGTACCACTTGACTCCAGCAGATGGTAGTGTGAACAAACTCATTGTAAAGGCAGAGCTATGATGAAATTCGGAAATTGCTCTGATCATGACGCCTCTTCAACTGTACCCTGACACACACCCTCTGCACACAGCAGCCTGTGACATTTTGCATCTAACATCAGATCAATAGGTAACAAATCAGTTCCTGAGTGCTTCCTGATGTTTGTGAATGGTCTGTCCACGGCTGTCTCATTACTCAAAGTTCAAGCCTTCCCTCTTGCTCAGAACTCTTGGATCTTTTTGACGGTGACATGTTTGATTGAAGTACTGTCATGAAGACTAAAATAGCATGCTAAAAAATCAGAGAGATTGGGATTCACAACTCCTGTCAATCATGGGATTTAAAGCAGTAAACCCGACCCGAGCTTGTGGTTCATTAGAACGGCAGCTAATTAGGATATCAGTCAGAATAAAAACACACATATCATGTATCGCCGTGATTATTGTTTGTTTTGACAGGCTCTCAGAGAAAGAGAGAGAAACCTGACAGACGTGAAGAGAGAAAGACAGAGGGAAACACCTCAAAGAGAGCTCTGTCATTAGTGCTGTTCTGTCACAAAATCTTTCATTCCTGTGATGGCTGACAGTGCTTGTGACAAAAGAACTAGACAAAAACAGGGCAACAGACTTTCTTTTCCCCTCTGTCTCTCTGTGTCTGTCTTTCTCTGTACTTGGCTCTACATTATAATAAATCAAAAACAATTAAAGTCTCCTGACAACAACGTAACACAATGAAACTGTCCTGCATCTTTTTCTGTCACCCCTCTGCTCTCCAGAGTGCACTTTCTCATTTTCAAAGTCCTCTCCCCAAAATCGAGTGCACTGTGGAGACTGTAATATACTGGATACAGCGATGATCGAGAGTGAGGGAACGAGAAAGAAAAAGGTAAGGAAAGAAGAGTGAAGAGCAGATTGTTGGAGGAGAGAGATGAACTGCACGCTTTAATGAGATTTGAACTCGTGGGAGGAGACATGCAGTCAGCTGATCAAACGGTTAAACAACGACCTGCCCTAGATAGACAGAAGAAAAGAGGAAAGGAAACCATGCAGTTCTGTTTTGTTTGAAAAGGTTCAATTCCAAAAGGGAAGAAAGTTCATTTTTGTTCAAAAGGTTCGGAATGGAAAGGCAAGTGTTTAATTTTACGTAGCCTACCTGTATGACAACGACAGAATGCAAAAGATATGTTTTAACTTTTATTGTACATTATGAATGCCAGTGAGATCCAGAAGAAAGATCTCATACAATTTTGGAAAAACATAGTTATGAGTAAATGATGACAGTATTTTCATTTGTGGGAGAACAGTCACTTTAATAACGAAATAGAGAAAACACACACACAAAATCTTCATTTTCTTTCATATATCGCATGTAATGACTTGCTATAAATGAACAGGTGCATATCTGTAGAACCACACCTGACAAGAATTATATGCAAATTTTTTCTCTGAATTCACACCACACTCACCAGCAACACAGTGTATGTGAAAAAGCAGCTTTGAAACTGCAACAGCAGGCTCACATCGTGCCGTCAATGTGAACTAGGCCTAAAAAATCCACTCACTGTCTCAAAACTCCATCTGTACTATAAGAGATTTGATCAGCTCTTGTTACTGTCAGTCCTTTTTACCAAGATATAGAGCAGCACTTAACTTGAACTATTTTATGGCATATTTATGAATGATTGAAGCTGCATGTTTGCGACCGCGAGCACAAAGCACCAGAGTGGAACAATGTGACAGCTATACATTACAATTTCTATAAGTAATCTGACACTAAATGCCACTGTTTTTGTATTACTTTTATAAAATACATTTATTTCTCTCATATAAAATCAAATTCAACTTTCTGCCTATTTTTTCCCTCGAGCTGATCTAAATCGTCTGCAGTCATCACACATGTATTTTGCATAATTTAAGGCTCATACATCATGAGCTGTCCATCAGTTTTCCTGGGGCTTTTTATCAGATGATTCACATATGACGACATTAACTCTCTTTTTTCGCCCCCTCTGCTGCTCACCCGCTGCCAGTGCAAGGCTGAAAATTAGCAAATATTTTGGAAATTTACTTCAAAAATACCAGATTTTTTAAACAGACAACTCTCACTCTGGCTAGGGATTGACAAACATATTTAATAGCCCAAAAGCTTGTGACAGAACACATTTTTTGCATTCCACTGTGCTGTTTTTCTATAGTTTTTTTTTTTTTTGTGCTAGAGAGACGAGTTTGACCATTGCGCCTTGAATATTTTGCAATGTCTTACGCATAACACAGCCTTTTAAAAACATGGCACTCAAGAAGATCTACTTTAAAAACATGTCTCTAGACCAGTGTTGGGGAAAGTTACTTTTAAAAGTATTGCTTTACAGTATTGTGCTACTCCCTAAAAATTTTACTAATTGCATTAATTAGTTACTTTTTATAGAAAGTGATGTGTTGTGTTATTATTTGTGTTGCCTTTTCTGACCTGGGCTGGGCTTGCTTGTTTATTTTTTAATAACAAAAACAACAAAAATTTTGGTAAATGTAAAGGCCTTTTCACACAAAAAGCTAAATGAATAAGCCTCAGGCTGAAGGAAATGCAAATTCACGGCTGTACATTAGAGGGCGCAGCTCTTTATCATTCTGGATTGTAGAAGAATAGGAAGCAGGAGAGGAAAGTTCAATACTCATATTTCAGCCATTTTTTGCTTATGGTATTGTTGAATTGGATCATCGAAGGTTAGCAGCAAAAACATTAGTTAATAAAGTGAGATTAAATACATAAAGTGTATTAGTATTATTTAACATTTAATTATTGCTGGTTTGCGAAATATATGATGAGTTTTTCATTATGCTGTGTTTATTCATTTTGAGGAATAATGAATCAGTGAGTAAGCTCACGTTTTTACACTGCGCATTGTGTGCAAAAAATTCAAGACCTCCTGGGAAGTTGTGTTTATGACGTCAGGTGCGCTCAAGGATGCATTCCGCTCCAGTTTTAGACAAGCACTCGCAAACTTCCCTATAAGCACTTCCCCTCGGGGGAATCCCTGCCGCCATTTTGAAGTGCGTTCCACTTCGTGAAGTGGATGAGGGAAGTTTATATAGACAGACACTCGCTCCCCCGATTTTGACAGAGTCTACTTCATATGTACACTTCAGGCAGCTTCATATCCCACAATGCAACACGATTGTGACGTCACTGCATATCGCATTTAATTTACCCACCACAAACAACTCTATGATATATTATTTTTTTAATATATTTAAAACACCCAAACACACATATATACATATAGAATCCTGCCTTAAACAATTTTGTAAGGGGAAAAAACAAATCAACTCCATAGCGGATTCTATAACCCAAGTCACTTTCGTTGGAGCAAGATGGCAGTGTACCTTCTCTTAACTTCACAAAAATACAGCAAGGTTTTTTAACTCTACTTCTAGAATATGAAGAACCAATAATGTGCATCAGGTGTGTTTCGCTTTTTTAAATGTTTTTAATTCATTTAGGAAGCCAGTTTAAACTTTATTGTATTGTAACAATTCTATCATATTTTATGCAGGCAGTTTGCTTATGGTGTTGTAAATAAAAAAGCCTGACAATGTCACTGCTAAATACCTGTAAGTATTGTGGTATTCCACCATGTTTCTCACAGACATGCCCCCATTTACAGATTGGGGCTCAAAGAAAATCCCAAGTTTACCACTGATTTTTACGACTTTGTGTCAAATTTGTGTTGACTTTGTTTCGAAATGATTGTTCATATGCATTCAACTCGGTAAATATAACCGACATTACTCCTGATTTCTCTCAACATGGAGACAGGAGATTTGTCAGTCCGTAAGTCCACGAGATCTTGAGACTGAGTGACACTGAAGGTTCAGGAGACCGAAGCAGAGCCTCCACGAGCATCTGAGGTGGAGCCAGGGTGCCAGAGGACTGAGGAGGAGCCGGTTGGACTGAGGGAGCCCAGTGGAGTTGTAAAGACAATGGTTTCCAGGTGGAGCCGAGGGAGGGAGGAACCAAGGTGGAGCTGACAGGTTGACAAGCCAAGTTGGGCTCGGCAGCTGGAGCAGGTGGGAGTGGGAGGCTAAGTGGGATCTCTGGAGACACAGAAGACTTTGAACTGGGTGGGAGCAGCGGAGACACAGGAAACTTTGAGCTGGGCGGGACCGGTGGAGAAGCAGGAGACTTGAAGCTGGGCGGGACCAGCGAAGATTGGAAATTCAGGGAAATATTCCCTTTTTAAAATCATAAAAAACTGCAGAGGCCAGCTGCAGTTAACCCTCAGCAGCAGGAGTGTGGACAGGGCTCCATTCCATCATCACAAACTCCGTGAGCAGTCCCACAGGCAAGGACGGTATAGCTGGCTGGTCAGACTTTTCCATTGACTCGGGCTCTGGGTGATGCTTGGCTCAGTCCTCTTTACTGGCTCTTTCATCACGGCAGGCTCAGGCTCTCAGTCTGCGGTTGGCTTGAGCGTCTTGTCCGTGAGAGGTGTGGGAGGATGCTTGACGACCGGTAAGTTAGTTTATCACACTTTTAGGTCTGGTATTCTGTCACGTTAGAGTGGTTTCAGAAAGTGCATGACACAGGAAAATATAACAAATAGTCTTTAATAATAATTCCAAAGGGAATCACGCAGGAGAATAACAAGCCGTAAAAGCAATACCGAACCAAGAACAGACAGAACTCAGGGTTTAAATACACAGGGAGAAATAATTAACAGAACTAGGAACAGTTGTGGGATTAATTAACAACTAAGAAAGCTAACTATGGAACAGAACTCAGTCAAAGCAAAACAGGGAACAGAATGAAAAGAAACCAAAACAGAACATACATGTTACAACTGTCTTGCAATTTTAACCACAAAAACATGTTATGTTTGTTAACTTTCATTAATTTGACACAATCTGAACATGTCAGCTCCATTGACTTCACAACCATTGGCTGTCGTGGCATTTCATCACAGTTTGCATAGTTGTGCTTAACTTTAAATGTTTATGGTTGTTTTGCGACTGCAAATCGCTATCTATGTAAAGAACACATCAACAGTAAAAAATCAGAAATTAGTTGTCTTTAATGTCTCAATTTCTTTAAAAGAGAGCTGAATTATTAATTCTCCTGCTTCTCAGAGTTTTCTCTTGAGAAAAATACCCCAGTCACCTTGCATGAGTTTTAGAGACCAAAGTCTGCAATCATCACTCAGAGATTTCAATATGAACTCACATCAAAAGCACCAGTTGAGGTCGCACCCAACACCCTTTAATTTTCGATTGATATGAAAATTGAGAGGTCATTTAAGTCTCCTGAGATATGAAAGTACATCCTCTGAGCAATTTTGCTCTGGGCATGCACTTTCACATTCAGCAAAAAGCATTTCCCCAAACTCCCACAGTCTTTCCACACATTTTTGTGGCTCAAGTTCATGTGTCTAAGGTCTATAATTTCCGGGCAGAGGGCAGACTTGTGGGTGGACAGTTTCCTGAATCTTTTCACATGAATTACTCAGAAAACACTGAGCATATTGAAGTCATCAACCTGATGACAGATAAGATCATCCAAGAATAACGATGAGATGACTTTGTGACATGTTCATTGAGAAAATTGACGAAACATATTTAGCAAGAATCACATGCAATCATAAAAGTTAGATGACATTCTGTCACTAGACAACAGAAATCACAGTTCATAATTATGAACCTAATATTTTGTAGCTGCTGCAGTCTACTGTGAACAACTTTTCTCTGCATGTTCGTATTAAGAGTCTAGATACTGCTTCTAGAAATAAATCTGACACATTTACTTGTTGGATCTATTATACTTGGCTTATTTACAGGTAGGCCTACATCAGTTCTGAAGGCGAAAGAGAGGTTTTTAATCTGAGCCAAAGTGGCGCAGTGGAGCATAATATCCTGTGATTCATTTGTGTAATTGCTCATCCAGAGAGAGTTTGGAGTTGTTGACAATGACTTGTATGCTGAATGTGTGCTTTTGTAAAATGAGACACACTGTACTTCATGTTGGATTTTGAAGATGATTTGTCTTTTTATTTTCTTTAAGCAGTAGTCTGGTGTAACTTCACTAGCAGATGAAGTGCATGGGATTAATTAAGCGTTGGCATCATATAAAATCAGTAGCTTGTTTTTTTTGTTTGTTTTTTGTTTTTTAAAGCTGCTGTCTGTAACTTTTTTTGGTTAAAAATTGTCCAAAATCAATTTTTGAGCAAGTACATAACCGGCCATCTCCTTACCACAGTCCGATTGTTACGGTCACCGTCATGCTCTGTTTGTTTTGGTTTGCATTTTGTCACGTGTTCCTTTGTTCTGTTTTCCCGCCACCTTTTAGTTGTCATGGTAATTCACGTAATCATCACAGGTGTTCGTTATTAGTTCCCTCATTTGCCTTGTATTTAAGTTCCTGCCTTTTCACTCTTGAGTTGTCTGGTATTGTTTGTGTTAACCCGTGTTGTAGCACACTGTTGTTTTTGGATTACCTTTAAGTCTTGTAAATAAAACTTGTTGGATTTCTATATTTGCCTGGAGCAACTGTAACAGAATACCAGACCAAGAATGAAAGGAGCAAGAGACATTGCTTCGATTAATGTTGCCCCGATGAGGGGCAACAAACTACTTTTGGAGGGAAGTACTGTTTTTGTGTTCCAGAGCGGCAGAGACTTGGAGCTTTACGTGGAGGAGTTCCTCAACATCTGCCATCACGCCACCTGCGAGGATGTCTGTCTTATGGAGGGATTTCGGTGTGGTCTGGACCAAGATCTCCGCTTCGTCATGCCCCGTGGTGATCCCTGCTGGACCCTAGTGAGCTACATCAACTTCGCGCTGTGGTCGAGCGGATCCGAGTTCACAGTGGACAAAGTTTCCCACCTCCTCCGGGCTGGCCGTCCACCTCCAGAACCCCCTCCAGCCCTCCCTTTTGATGGTACTTTAAGGCGCGAAGATGCGCCTACCGGGAAGGGGGGGTAGTGTTACGGTCACCGTCATGTTCTGTTTGTTTTGGTTTGCATTTTGTCATGTGTTCCTTTGTTCTGTTTTTCCGCCACCTTTTGAAACTGTAACACCGATTCACAACAGTAAGCTTGTAATAATGTTTTCGAATTTCGGGTGGTATTGGTAGAACAAAAGTAGCAGATTTGTTACTTGTTCAGATGACATTCTCTGATGAAAATTCTTATTTTGGTCATACTTCCAAGACTACAATCTGTGATTCTGAAGTACCTGTACAGTATCCACTGGTGCGGTGACTGACAGTCACACATTCTCCTCAAAACATTAGATTCGTCCGCGCCGAGGAGCCGTGTCGATGCACGACCCATGTAAGGATGATAATTCCACAAATAACTGCAATTGTAGGTTTCGAACAGAGATGGTGACAAAGAGGCAAAACTTACAGAGTGCAGCTTTTTATTCAGGATGTATATGTAAATTGATCAAAAGTCACAGTAAAGACATTTATAATGTTGTAAAGTTCTATTTCAAATGCTGTTCTGCATTCTTTCTATTCATCAAAGAATGCTGGAAAAAATTATGGTTTCCACAAAAAATATTAAACAGCTTTCAACTTATGTGACACTGAAAACTGAAGTAAAAAATCAGCTTTGTCGTCACAGGAATAAATTACGTTTTAAAATAGAAAACAGTTGTTTTAAATGATTTCACAATATTATTTTTTTGTCTGTATTTGATTGAATAAATACAGCCTTGTAAGCATAAGAGAAAACAAAACATTATGTGATTTTTTTTATTTTTTATTTTTTTTAATACAATATTATAAAGTATAAAATATATAATGTAAATGATTCATTAGTTGAGTAAATATGATTCATTATTTGAATTAATTATTCAGCTCAGTCCCTGATTGTGGTTCATTCTGTCACACTGAGAATCCAGTTGGAAAACAGCTTCATTTCCTCTTCTCAAGAGTTAGAGTGTGTGCAGCTCCTAAACTGAGAGAGGAAGTGTTATCTGTGCCCTGCACTCTGCCTCCAGACAGAGTCAGTCAGTCAGTCTCAGACTGAGTGCGGAAGGGCTTACCGAAGCCTTTTCAGGGGTGTCGAGTTGGGGATGAAGCTATCTGTGAGCAGCGCTCTGGAGTTTTCTTAAGGAAGGAGTGCAGCTTGTGAGATATATATGTGTGCGCTCTCTCTCACACACACACAAACTTGCACACAAAGTTCAAACATCTTCACTGGCAAACAGGAAGATGTGTGTGATAATTTGACTTTAAAAGCATTCCGCTTCCAGAAACGAGTGGAAATATCTGTGGCAGGCCTGAATCTGAGCTCTCAGAAGTATATGCGCTGCATTAATAAGCTCCGCTCGCCTGTGCGAATTTATACAGACCTACACAAACTACAAATAAGGAATCAATAGTAGGAGTACCTATCTTACACACATAAACACACATATATGAGATGGAGACAGGGTATTTGAAATATATACAGTTAGATCAGAGAACCAATATACTTTTGATACCATAGCTGCTTGGTAGAAGATTATGGACCATTTTGAGACTAAAGATCATCTGTAAATGCCTTTAAACTTTTAAAACACACTTTGAAAAAGTTTGCAGTTACACTTTTACAAGATTACAGAAAATATCAAGGCCATAATGCATAGCAAACGTCACACTGCAGCCGATCTATATTTGTGCCCTGAAAAACATTCATCCCTGACAGTGAAATTTGCTTTGTTGAAAGTGAAGGAAAACAACAGCACAAAACTGTAAGGTTATTTATCTTTAAACTCAGCTTTCACATAGTATGCAAGCAGCTTTTCTGAGATAGCCTGACCCTGTCAAGACTGACAAGAATGTCAAAGAAGCAAGAAACAAATCTTTCACTGAATACTGGAGTCTCCCTGCTCAACAAACTCCTATTTCCAAACTTGTCAGTTTACTGTATGTAGAGCTGAGCAGTATTTCTAGTGCTAGTACTTCATATGTTTCTGAAGAGAGACCTCTTCCTCCATCTAGCCATCTGACCATTACTGACTCTGACAGAGAGCCTCTAAATTTCATTTTCATTTTAAAGGTGTAACATGAATTATACAGAACGGTGGCTTACCAAAGAGCATAATCAGAATAGCCTCTTCCACCCCAAACTACCACTTCAAAGTCACTGCTCATTTGCTTTTATCTTAGCAGGTACAGCTTTCTCACACATGACCTGAGGTGACTTTTCTGGTGCGGTTTTCCCATAATTAGAAAAAATAAAAAATAATAGTAGGGGTGGGCGATACGATCTAAATCCCATGTCACGAAATGTGTCATTTTATTTCACAATAACGATATATATCACAAGATACTTTAAATAAGGTTTTTATGCTACCAAAACTTTTGATACCATTGAAATTTCATAATTCTTGTCACCATTTTCAGTATTGCAAAAAACTAATACTAGCCTAAGTAAAAAAACAAAAACAAGTTTACTGTAGTAAACAGTGATTAAAATAAGAACAACGAAACAAGCATATAGGAAAACAAACTACAATACAACAAAGACACAAATTAAATAGACCTACCTGATAAACTTCAAGCACCAGGCTAATTACAATTATTCTTATTAAACTTACAAAAGAGATTCATGATTTTCTCTCTTTTGTTGTTTGATTAACATTAAAGGGCATATTGCAGGTTAGAGCTTTAGTGATTCAATGTGTAGAAAAATAATGTATGAAATAGATTTTCTTGAAAAAAACACGCATAAATACGCTACATAGGCTTCTGGAGTCGTTTTTTGTGAGAATTTTACTTCCGCATCTGAAAAATGCCAAATCGGACGTGACGTCACTGAAGGGAACGCGATCAATATAAACTATAGGAAAACAATGGATCGCAATGACAGTTCGGATGCTGAGGAAATTGTAAATGCTTATTTATACTCGTATAACTAATCACAGCCATACAATTAGGCCTGCTATGTGGTCAAGAGAGCAGGACAGGCCAGAATTAGACAGAATAACGGTCAAAAGAGACAATTTGAGCTGTTGTGTGAGGAGAAGCAGTGGAGAACAGGACAGAGACTGGTGTTAGCTTATAGATATAACGTTAACGACATGTGCTCAGATCACAATATTGTACAGATTATTATCATGAATCAGGCAATAGCAAAGCTATTGGTCATCTAGGAGTAGGCCTAACTGATTACTAATAACAGAAACGAATAAACTTTGATCAAGCGTATGTCACACGCGTTAATATCCGTCCACACTAACGTTACGTGATATAGCCGTTTCTCATCACGACTGATTTGGTAGTTAGCAAATGTAATAATCAAACACAAAACTTAAAATGTGCACCGTAAGTCTTCATCGAGCTGCATCTCTGACGGATCCGTGATCATGTCTCCCGCCGGCGGCCAAACATATAATGTTAACTTACTGTATGTATTTCATGTTATCCCCCAGCTAACACACGACGTAACAGTTATGTAATGTATTCGTACTTTTTGGTAATGTCATGACTTACTAACTGACAACGTAACTACGACGTCGCATGCCAGTAATTTCATTACCTTCAGATTACCATCTCACAACGTCGTCAGTACGTTCTCCTAACGTTATAAGATTACCAAGAACGTTCCAGATACGTCCTCTATTCGTAATATATTGGTAATTCCATGACTTACTAGTAACGTAACTACAACGTTGTATGCCCGTAATAATATTACCATCAAATTACCATATCAAAACGTCGTCAGTACGTTCTCCTAACGTTACAAGATTACCAAGGACGTTCCAGATACGTCCTCTATTCGTAATATATTGGTCATTCCATGACTTACTGGCAACGTAACAGCAACGTCATGTGCTCGTAATTTCATTACCATCATTTACACATTCTTTATATGTTATTATTACCAGAATTTGCAATATAAAACGTGTAATTAAATGTCAGACACAAGACTGAAATGTCCCTTAAGAAAAAAAAAAATGTTTCTTTTCACCAAATCAGAGTATGGATGACTGCTTTTTATATATAGTGACGTGACATACAGCGCGCGCCTCCACAAATGGAGTGCGCGCCGCGCGCACACTACAGTATGTTGATAAGAGTGTAAAGTTAATTTTTCTGAGAGAAGAATTTATTTTTCCGAGGTGACAACGAATAAATGGCTTTTATAAAAATGTATAAAGTTAACTTTGGAAAGACGCAAAACATTTTTTTATTGTTATGTTTACGTTAGTGCCGGTGTCTTGTTAGAGTTGCCATGGCAACCGGGAAAACATTCAAGCTGCTGGAGAGGACAGCGTCAACGTTTCTCCGTGTTTCTCGTCAGTTTTATAGCAATAAAGTTCAACAACTGCGTGAGATTGGTTAAGTAACATTACCCACAGTCTACTTTAAGTACTTTTGTTAATATTTTTATCTCTGTGATTTCCTTGATCGTCTGAAATATATGTTAGCAAAATGGTACGTTAGCATAGCATATGTTTTTAATGATACTGAGAGCAAAATGTCTTGAATGCTTTTATTTTATGTTTCGCTGTAGGCTATATGTTTTTATTTATAGTTTGAGTGTATTTTATTATTTTTATTTGGAGTTTTGTTCATGTTCTGTGTGTTTTTCAAAATAAATGAATTGAATTCATTTCGAGTCTGCATTCATCGTTCACAGCTGTTGGAATAGCCTTTACATTAGTTTGGGCAAATGAGGACATAAATTAGGTTAAACTACTGCATGTCCGCCCATAGAAAAATAAATAAATATAAGAATTACCAACTGATGACCAACACACAACTATTGATACACAACGTTGCCACGACGTCACAGTTACTAACTGGCAACGTCACAAAGTTACGTTGTGGCGATGTATAGGCACCTTTCACTTTTCCGGTTGCCACGACGTAACTAGTTACGTCGCCACGACGAAAGTTTGGTCACCAAATTACGTTGCAGTTACGTAACAGTCACGTATTAATTCTGTGTTATGAGTTTATTCCGTGCCCATTCACTGATTGTGTGAGGATGTATGACGCCGTGATTATGTAGTTGTGTGAACTTGAATGTATATATAAGTTTACATACATGGCATGCATGAAATTGGAGTATTTACATTACCAGCACATCATTCAAAACTGTTTTGTATGAGTGTGAGACTGTATGCATGTGTACATAATTTGTATTCATCAGTGTTGAAATTGATTCAAGTAAAAACGGTGAAGAAGCATAGCGTGTGTAAGTTTATTCATTTAATATAATCATTTACAGAAGTATTACAATGTTGAACTCCATCATACCGCCAGGATGATAATCCTCCAGTCTAAAATGAACGCGTTTTTCGACGCAGATGCAGAAGTGAAGTCCCGTCTCTTCACCTGCACAAAACAAACCCCGGCACAGAAGATAGCAGCGTAGTTTTTCTTGTTAGTAAACCTCTGTACTCGATGCCCTGACAGGCTGAAGTTTGTGCAACCTCCACAAACACAATAATTTACCATTACGATGATAAATAGAATACAAAAACTACCGAAAACACACTGATTCACGGCCGCTGTTGCTAAATACCAATATATTCTGCACTGAATCAACACAGAGCTCTGCGAACATCTCCCTGTAGTGACGTAAAATGACGCAACGCTGAAAAAAAAGCGGTTTTTACAGAGACCGTCACTTTATCTACTAAATTAATGCCCTTATGTCTCGCAAAACATTTTTAAACCCTGCAGTACCTTTTTATATGGTATTTTTGTACAAGGTTATATATTCATCTCGAAAAAAATGTTAAACCTGCAATATGCACTTTAATGACAGACAGCAGCAGGTTTATTAGGCTGCTGTCACTTTAAGACCGAATGTATGGATCCAATATACTGATTCACATGCGTTTTAACAGTGTTTAGGGTTTGTATTTAATGGGCATTTTGATGGGCATTTTGGCACATAAGTATGTGTATTTAACTGAATAATTCATTACTCACATGCTCTCTTTACTCTCTCAGACATACAGAGTCATCCACAGCATGACTATATTATCTTCGGCACATACTCATTTTTCTGCTTAAAACCAAGTGCATTAAAGTAAGTCACATGACATGCAAGAAAAAAAAATCGTGTGCATGATTTACTAATTCCTTCCCTCAATTCACTAAATCGTGCACACGATTTACTAAAACATGCGCATGATTTACTATTTCGTTCCCTTGATTTATAAATCATGCATGTGATTTATTATAATAAATAAATATATATATAAATCGTGCGCACATTTTAGTAAGTCAAAGGAATAAATTAGTATATCGTGTGCACGATTTAGCCTACTATTTCTTTCCTGCATGTCGTGTCCGGGGCTCCGTACAGACAGCGCACACATATAGCAATATGAGATCTCAGGACTTGATAGTGACACCTATTGGAATGGATGTATAAGGTTTGTTTTTCTCTGACACATACTACAAACATCAACAAAATGGACTTTCTTAAATTCAATCCCAAAACATTTTCATGCATTTCACGTGGCTGGAATTATGACATTGCTGCAACTGATGTCCATGTGTTTATCCTAAAAGTGATACAAAGTAAATGTGTTATTATTGTTGTGTTAATATTACATATATTACCTGACATGACATGGCTGGATTCTCATGTGAGTGTGCATATTTTAATTCATATTTTCCAAAATTTCTGTTAATTTGCTTATGTGTAAAACATTTTTAAATAGCAAAAAATTACTGAGTGCACCCCAGTAAATATTTATAAGAAAATAATGGGAAAAATTATGCAATGGAAAGACTGCTCATGTGCGATAAGAGTTTGAATATGAAAAAGCAACAAAAAAACAAAACAACATATTTTTCTTATTTTAGATCAGCGTCCACAGCATGACTATGATTATCTTCAGCACATGCTCATTTCTCTGCTTAAAACTAGGTGCATTAAAGTAAGTCATCTTGTATTTTGTTTACTGTAAGGTCCTCCGTCGTTAATGTGAATCATGGGATATTTTGGGATACATTTGGCATATCCACCTGCAGGATAAACCAGAACAGCCTGAAACAGACCTTAAATTATTACTCTCCTATCTCATGATTATTCATCAAATATTTTGGACAGACTGATAGTGTCCATTCATCTGAGCTGCATAATATAATTTAATTATGCATTTTCAAGTCATACCCAAGACAATCTGATAAAGACATTCAGATGCTCCCGCTGTCTCTCCACCATTACAAATTCATCATGTGGTCCACATCCACGCTAACAGTCACACTTGTTTTTCCATAAATTCAAACATAACTCTGGGCTTGTCAGTAGGATGAGATCTCCTGAGACGACAATCAGAGGAGCAAATTCAATTATGAGCAGCATGTTGAAAAATCCCATTCTCGCTCTGACCCAGACAAGCTGTTGTGTTGCCGGAATGAACTTTGTAGGATAACTTCAGCTGGTTTGATAATTGGTTTTTCAGCCATGAAAAATAAGGATGACATTTGTATCAGGGGCAGGAGATTGCGATTAAATGTGTTGGTATTTGCTTCACTGGTAGATCCCGCTGGGAAAATTTCTTTTAAATATTGCACATGGATCAACAGCAACAAAAAAATCAAATCACTTTTGGGTGATAAATAAATGAGCAAATACAAATCAAGGACTTCAGCCATTATATGAAATATGGTGAAAGTATTTATGTCAGTTTTAGTTATAAATCAAACGCATAAACTGCTTATTTTCCCATTTCGTTGCATTGCGGTCCTATCACCTGTTGGCAACACCATCAACAGTAGGCAAAAATACCTGGATAATCTGCTGTATGCTGAAATTCTGAAGCGAGATTCTATCCCATAAGGCCACAGGAGCTGAGGAGACAGCAGATTTGAAAGTTGAAAAACAGTATAAGCATCTTTTTTCAAGTATACAAACTGTCCCTGTTTAAAAGGGTACTGTTATGCTGTTTTACTTTTTTTTACTTTTTCAACTTTCTTTAGTGTAATGTTGCTGTTTGAGCATGAAAAATCTCTGTAAAGTTACAAAGCATAAAGTCCACTACAAAGGGAGTTATTCTCTTAATCAGTAAGTGCTGTTGGAATTCTTGAGGAATGTACACATCCCAAAATCCCTCATTTAAATAATTCCTGCACAAAATATGCAAAAAAACAAAAACAAAAAAAAAGGTACGATGCTTGTAGTGTGTAGGAAACTCACGGTTCTGGTAAGGGACGTGACATTTCCTAAACATGCTTGAATGGGTTGACAAATCACAAGACACTGATCTAGCTGACCAATCAGAGCACATTATGCTTTTTGGGAGGCAGGGCTTCTTTGAGACTGGAACTAAACAGGGGTGCTTTTCCCAAAAGCATCGCTAGCCAACTAACATCGCAAGTTCCCTTGTTACAAATATACAGTAGTTCGACGTTTTGGTGTTTCCTGAAACCATAGTTCAACCAAACATTCACAAAGTGCATCGCAAACTTGTGTGTTTGGAACGACAGCTCTCGGGCTGTTGTTAGAAGCATAGTTTCTTGTTTTTATGACGTGAACTTGATAAATCGTTATCGTGCGCAAAATAAGCAAGCTGACATTAAGTACAATGTATATCTTTTATTTTAAATATATACAATATCATGTCATTTACAAAGAGATTTTAAGCATTTTTGAGGAGTGTGCATGTGCTTACGTGCTCTAGTATGTAAGAATGAGCCTATGATTGTATCTGGAAACAAAGCAAAATCACTGAGAAAATAAGAATTAATCCTCAGATGCCATGCAAAAAATCTAGCATTAACTCGATTTCAAACAAATTCATTTAAAGAAGTTATTACTCCACCACCTGCGTGGCTGAACGTCAGGTTTGTGACAATATGATTTCGGGAAACAGTTGTGACTAGCTAGTTGATTTGTTCAACGACACATCGTACTATGTATAACTCCTCTTGTTCTAACCGCCCGCTCTAAGCAGGACTCGAACCCGGGTCCACCGGCATGGGAGTCGGCCGCTCTAACAAGTAGGCTAAAGACCACAGTCTAAACCTCTATCCCATCCGGGTCACGGCACCAATGTAACCCATCCTGTTTAAACCGGCCGCTCTTAGCGGGACTCGAACCCTGGTCTGCTGGCATGGGAGTCAATAGTTTCTAGTTTCAATCACTAGAGCGCCTCTTGAGATCAGGAGAGTGAGGTTTACACACACAGTTTTTACCAGCCTACATCCATTACATATGGTAGTAAAGCAGCGAGTTATGTCATTGTACGATAAATGCACCTGAGCGTTACTGACAGACTGGGAAGAGAGGTGCTGCAACAATGTAAAATATGTGAAAAAATATGTGTTTTTTGAACATTCAAGTGTGAAAACCTGTTCTAGCAGAGAGCAAAAACAAAATCAAGAGCATAATAGGTCCCCTTAAAAAGCACATGAATACATTATTTTTGTGGTTGTTAGTCCATCACAGGTCAAAGTACATAGAACAATGGTACCATGGCAAATATCCAGGAATGTATTTTATGCTACACACCGGCATACCGAATGTACTTCATCATCAACAGTCGAGAAGCATTGAATTCAGAACATGAATTTATACACTGGAGAATGACACAAATAATGTTGTTTATTCATAAAAATTAATCTACTTCCTTTTACCATTAACCCACTTCCTGAAATAGATCCTCCCCATTCACACTCACAAGTGTTCCAAGGAGAGATATTGCTTCTGGCGGCCAGTGTCCTACATTATGCCATTATGTAAACTCAAAAGATGAGGAGGAGATGAAACAGACTTAAATGAAAGAAAAAAAAAATAATACATACAGGAGCATATACAAAACTGATAAATGACAGCAAAGCGAAGCACCTGATAAGGGCCCACACAGAAAGGATGTGATGTCATAGATGGGTTTTGGTTTCATGATTGCCCATGAATATTTGAAATCTGCCTTAGGTAAAAACAGACCTCAAAAGAAATTTCAATGATGGAATACTCATTTTAAATTTTCGAAAAAAAAACTTATAGCCACAATCAGATTTTGCATGGCAACCATCATTAACCATCATTTTTCACAATTCACCCTCCTCACAAAATGACTTTTGTGGTACTAATGTACTGAACAGTTCAAATAGAAATTTATAAAATGTGTGCATTTGCGATAAATTAGCCTACTACTCATTTTCTCCTAAACAGATCAAATATTAATATTCATAAAGCCATCATTCATCAACATAAAATAATGCTGAAAATGAGCCATGAGAATGAGAGGCTCAGTGAAGGCTAAGTATTTCATTCACTCACTCAGACAGTTCTGCAGTGGACTGAAGCCACACGGCTCATTTCCGCAAACCCCTCTCTGCCTCCCCTTCATGGGCCGGTAATTGAAAGTGAGAAAAATTGGTTTTTAAAACATTTCTTTTACTCTTGACAGACAGATAATCTTTATATTTCCTTATAAATCAGTCCTAGCTCATCGAAACGTTATGATCAGGCACTTTCCTGTTGCAGAGGTGATTGGAGACGATGTGTCCTGTCAATATATTATATCAAACATGCTGATCTGGAGGAAGCGCTGGAATGGAGGTTTTGGGGCACAGATCAGACAGGATAAGGAATAATGTAGCCTAATAACATCTGGAATCACATAAGGGATAGTACAGTCAGCTGCAGCTGTTTGCATAAGTGATTTATGTATTCACTCTAGAAATCAGAAGTTGAGAAAACCTAAAACTTTAAGGCAACCAGTAGACTTTTTTGAGTAGGGTATATTCAAATTTCGATCACGTTAAAAGGCAGGTCTGCGAGCCTTACACCGTGTCTACACTGCAACATGTCAAAAGACAATATAACCCATTATAATCAGTGAGATTGTCTACACTGGATGCAGTGCGGCTTGATTCCCCTTCCTATTTCTGACGTAGTCCAAGTGCTTTGCAACGGTCGGTCTGTCGCGTTCAGTGTAGACAGCTTTTAGTGGTAGCGAAGTGGGGACAGTTTTGAATTCCACCTATCATTTTGTAAGACTTGAGTGGCCCAATAACTAGACATTGGTGGGCAGAGCTAGTGTAAATAGCATTTGCCAACAAGGGGCGCTATTTACACTTAGTGTAAATAGATACTCCATTACTGATATTGCACATTATTTATGTAGAAATTTCTCATTTTGGAAGACTTTTCCACTAAAGTGTTTAAATTTGCTTAACTTGTGTATTAGTTAGTTGCACAAACTCAGAAGGTCATATTATTTCTATGCACCAAAAATAAAGAAGCTTACTAAATACTAAATAAAGATAAAACAACTAATTCTAAATATTTGCATGTACTTATAGGTCACATGCTCCAACCAAAAACGCATGATTCAGGGTTTTTTTTTTTTTTTTTTTTTTTTTTTACATTTACAATCAGTTTTTAAAGGTGCCCTAGAACTTTTTTTTAAAAGATGTAATATAAGTCTAAGGTGTCCCTTGAATGTGTCTGTGAAGTTTCAGCTCAAAATACCCCATAGATTTTTTTTTAATTCATTTTTTTGACTGCCTATTTTGGGGCATAATTAGAAATGAGCCAATTCAGGGTGTGTGGCCCTTTAAATCTCGTGCTCCACACCCCAAGAGCTCGTGCTTGCCTCAAACAACATAAAAAAATTTCAAACGGCTAATATAACCCTCAAAATGGATCTTTACAAAGTGGTCGTCATGCAGCATGTCTAATCGCGTAAGTACAGTGTTTATTTTGATGTTTACATTGATTCTGAATGAGTTTGAGGCTATGCTCCGTGGCTAATGGCTAATGCTACACTGTTGGAGAGATTTATAAAGAATGAAGTTGTGTTTATGCATTATACAGACTGCAAGAGTTTAAAAATGAAAATAGCGACGGCTCTTGTCTCCGTGAATACAGTAAGAAATGATGGTAACTTTAACCACATTTAACAGTACATTAGCAAGATGCTAACGAAACATTTAGAAAGACAATTTACAAATATCACTAAAAATATCATGTTATCTTGAATCATGTCAGTTATTATTGCTCCATCTGCCATTGTTTGCTATTGTCCTTGCTTGCTTACCTAGTCTGTTGATTCAGCTGTGCACATCCAGACGTTCTGCCCTTGTCTAATGCCTTTCATAATGTTGGGAACATGGGCTGGCATATGCAAATATTGGGGGCGTACACCCCGACTGTTACGTAACAGTCGGTGTTATGCTGAGATTTGCCTGTTCTTCTGAGGTCTTTTAAACAAATGAGATTTATATAATAAGGAGGAAACAATGGAGTTTGAGACTCACTGTATGTCTTTTCCATGTACTGAACTCTTGTTATTCAACTATGTCGAGGTAAATTCAATTTTTGAATCTAGGGCACCTTTAAAATAGAGTTTGTCTGACAAAATGTCTCAGACAAATATTATATTTTGATAGTTTTATCTCAAAATACCATGTACAAAACAAAACTGACAGACACTGAAAATCATTAGGCTATTTACTCTGTCTAGAAAAGAAACAAACGCCCTTATTACTGAACATTTATTTTTTATATTCTCAAAATATAAACTCAAAAATATATACTCAAAATGCCACACTGTCTTAACATTTATCAATGTTAACAAACAAAGACGGTTAAACTATGGAAACTGTTACAAACCATGAAAGGTAGAGATGCTCACACACTGTTGAATATTCACTAATACAATTAATTTCTGCTTCATGAATGTCAATTATCTGTTTCATATGATAGCTTCAGATGACATGCGTGTTCAGAACAAGAAATGTAATATGAAATGTGTTGAAAGTGTTGAAACAGACCCACTGACTCACACCAGACATTTCTGGCCATGTAGCACAGTTTGGTCTCCTTTTCTGCAGTTCAATGAGTCTGTCACAGCCTCTTTCCAAGATACAGTCAGTTTTATTGACACAGCAATTTGTGAAAAGACTCTATAGCGGGAAGGAAGATTACGAGTAGAAACTGTGGCAGATAATTTAAATGAAAAGTTCACTCAAAAATGAAACTTCTGTCATTATTTACTCGCCCTGATGCCATTCCAAACCCGTATGATTTATTTCTTCTGTGCAACATAAAAAGGTTAATTTTTGCACAAACCACATGGACTACTTTATGATACTTTTATGGCACTTTTGTGTCCTTTAGAAGTTGAAATCTCCAGTCTTCATTTATTGTAACTGCACGGATCAGCAAATTATGAAAAACTCTTTCCACAGAAGAAAAAGGTCAAGTTTAGAATGACTTGAAGGTGAGAAATGATGACAAAATGCTTCAATGATGCCAAGATAATCTTTATAATAAAAAAAAAGAAACCGTTCTGTTCCTTTGATATTATGTCCAACCTTGTTAATACTTTTCTGTCTCAGAGATTTATCTGCAGCATTTTTATTAGCAGACAGTGACTATTGAATACTGCTGGACAGCCTGATTAAAGCTCAATACTGTGCATAAGCAGCTCTCATCGATTCATTCAATACTTTAGAGTAATAAGGAGCCAGGAGCTTCGATTGGTTGATTATATATACACATCTTTTCTCAAAATGAAAACAATTACCTGTAATTTTTTCCCCTTACATGACCCCTCTGGATCTCATTTAAAAACAAAGAGATTTTAACATTAAAGGCACCATCCAGAACACTGAGAACTGTAACAACAACAACATCAGTAACTGTTAACATCAACCTAGGAGCTGTGATTCAGAACACAGATCTAATTGCATGGTTTCGTTTTAGAGAGTGGAATACATAAATATACAATGGTTGTTAATTGAGTTGTTAATGAGGGAATATGCTTTTATAGTTTTATTATTTTAAACATTAACTATTATTTTATATTTTTGCAGGTAGAAATATGAGTTTTGTAGTACAAGCAAGGGGTCAAGTTTTGGCTGGTTATAGCATGGATCCGTTAGCCCCTGCTGGTAGAAAACTGTAAGGTTATATTGAGTAATATTAATTAACTACATGTAACTACTATAGAGTTATGGTTAGGGTTTGGGTTTGTTTTAGAGTTAGTTACTTGTAATTATACATAATTTACTGTTATTACATAGTAAGTACATGTAATAACGTGTAACTACGTCACTAAAATAAAGTGTTACCATTTGGCTGCAAAATCTTTCTCCTTTGAGAGCCATTCAAAAATGTGTGAATTGCTGTGGGGGGTGGAATCATTAATTAGTCACATTTCTAGCTCATCTGACCAGGTCAAAAGAGGCAGAACCTGAGTATCATGCAAAATATTTTTTTGAGTTTGACACAAACGCTGGAAAATTTTAAGCCGATTCCTCTTGAAAGAACTAAGGAATTGCTAATAATGTACGTGGCACCTGTTGCTTTGTTTCTGTCTCCTCCTCTGTCTTCATTAATTGCTTATTGACATGTGTGTGCTTTAGCATGAAATCTCCTAATTGGTTTATTGGGCTCGTTAGAAACACAATTTACCCACAATCCAAAGTGAAGTGGCTGTATTGACCTCAGCATTGAATTGGAAAATCCATCATAAAATAATACATTGAACCTAAATATGTTGTCTTTTATCAGGATCACTTATGATGCGTAATTAAAATACAGTTCTTATGATTGACAGATCAAAAGATTTATATGTTTGCCTGCGAGAAAAGTTACATTTTGATATTTGCATACTTCAAAAGTACATAAATAAACAAAAACAACATCATTTTTATCCTTTAAATACTGACGTTACGATTAACAGCTTTGATCTTTTCCCCACAGAGAAAATATTTTGATAGGATGATAGCATCTCAGAGCCGCAGAAGAATTTTGATGGGGTATCATCATGTAAATCTGTTAAACTGAGCTCAGTTTATCTGGGGTCACTGACTGTTGTGCATTATCAGTCTTCCTTCGTCTGCTCTAACAGCCGTTTAATTCTGCTCCTCTGGTTCAGGATGTTGGATCTTATTGGATTCCCACCTGCGTGATCTGTCATGATCAATCGCCACTGCAGCCATAGGGATAATGAATATAGTTAACGATGGGGACGCCGGTGGAGAATACTGCCTGCCTGTTAACTTATCTAATTAAAACATTGCATCACCAGACAATTAGACTGGCATTGCTCTTTCTTTTCTCAGGCCAAAATCAGAGCCATTAAGGATCTAAGTCTAATTAGAAAAAGTATTTTCTGCACCGTGGGGTGTCCTGCTGAGGTGAAAACACATAAAACACTATCGATCTGTCCTGTTTGCCCTTAATTTTTTTTAGGTCACTGGATACAGAGACAAAGAAGGAAAGCAACTGACAGAATGGACAATGTAAAAAGAGAAGAATGCAATTTGGAATAAGAGAAAGAGGCTCTTACAAATGTTGAGAATTTTCACTCTTTATTGCTTTTCCATATTCATTTTCAGAAACTACATTCATATAACTAAGAATAATTCACTAAGAATAAACAATGGACTGCAAGACATAAAAGGGTTTTTGAATGTTACACGCTGTTGACCTTTGGAAAACAAACCAAAACTTAACCCAAAAGTTAAATCCGACTTTCCAGTCTTATCTGAATTCTCTAGTACTAAAAGTGAAGGGTGATAAATTTTCCCCACTGGCTTCTCATTACACACCTCTGCATTGGACTACAGACAGTCTGCTGATACTGGCTATAGTGTAAATGTTACATGGTCATTGGTATATAAGATCTAAATATATGAACAGAAAATCGAATACACTGAACAAAATTATAAACGCAACACTTTTGTTTTTGCCCCCAGTTTTCATGAGCTGAACTCAAAGATCTAAGACTTTTTCTATGTACACAAAAGGCCTATTTCTCTCAAATATTGTTCACAAATCTGTCTAAATCTGTGTTAGTGAGCACTTCTTCTTTGCAGAGATACTGTAATCCATCCACCTCACAGGTGTGGCATATCAAGATGCTGATTAGACAGCATGATTATTGCACAGGTGTGCCTTAGGCTGGCCGAGTACATTGACTTCTTTCCTTTAATAGGAATAAAGGCAGATGAGAATGGACAATTTAAAAAAAAAAAAGGAAAAAGAAAAAAGAAGTTTACTTGAATGCTATGTAGTTTCACAGAAAATGAACTGAGATTTGGCCATAGTTCAGAGATGTTTATTCCTCTCCAACACACCTGCCTGGAAGTTTCAATTGATCCTAATGGCCTTAGCTGCTTCAGGTGTGTTTAATTAAAGCTGGAAATAAACTTGGGTGGAAAGATTGGACACTTTACCATTCTTGTGTTATTGAAGTGTTGATAAATAGATTAGGCTACATATACAGTACAGTACAGTCCAAAAGTTTGGAACCACTAAGATTTTTAATGTTTTTAAAAGAAGTTTCGTCTGCTCACCAAGGCTACATTTATTTAATTAAAAATACAGTAAAAAACAGTAATATTGTGAAATATTATTACAATTTAAAATAACTGTGTACTATTTAAATATATTTGACAAAGTAATTTATTCCTGTGATGCAAAGCTGAATTTTCAGCATTGTTACTCCAGTCTTCAGTGTCACATGATCCTTCAGAAATCATTCTAATATGCTGATTTGCTGCTCAATAAACATTTATGATTATTTTCAATGTTGAAAACAGTTGTGTACTTTTTTTTTTCAGGATTCCTTGATGAATAGAAAGTTCAAAAGAACAGCATTTATCTGAAATACAAAGCCTCTGTAGCATTATACACTACCGTTCAAAAGTTTGGGGTCAGTAAGAATTTTTATTTTTATTTTTTTGAAAAGAAATTAAAGAAATGAATACTTTTATTCAGCAAGGATGCATTAAATCAATCAAAAGTGGCAGTAAAGACATTTATAATGTTACAAAAGATTATATTTCAGATAAACACTGTTCTTTTGAACTTTCTATTCATCAAATAATCCTGAAAAAAAAATATTGTACACAAATATTTTGTACAATTGTACACATTAAATGTTTCTTGAGCAGCAGATCATCATATTAGAATGATTTCTGAAGGATCATGTGACACTGAAGACTGGAGTAATGATGCTGAAAATTCAGCTTTGCATCACAGGAATAAATTACTTTGTGAAATATATTCAAATAGAAAACAGTTATTTTAAATTGTAATAATATTTCACAATATTACTGTTTTTACTGTATTTTTAATTAAATAAATGTAGCCTTGGTGAGCAGACGAAACTTATTTTAAAAACATTAAAAATCTTAGTGGTTCCAAACTTTTGGACTGTACTGTATATATAATTTAACAGTATTTATAAAAAGTTAATTATATTGTGTTTAGCATATTAACATGACTGTGACTATGTATGGCAACTGAATTGACTTGTTCTTAATTAACATCATGCTTTCTTTTTCAGATTTCAGAGAACCCAAAGGAAAAGAGGCAGTTGTCTGATGCAAGCCAGATTTTGAAAACTTTGGACCACTTGTAGTTATGATGACGTAAGACTTCTGAAAGTAGTTATTTTTAAAGGTTAAAATACTTTTGTCCTTTTTGCCCCACTCTCAAATAATTTAATTTTCTATCTCTTTGTCATTGAATGTGTTTAACTGTCAAAAAAAAAAAAAAAACTGACTCAATTGCTGGAAAGGTGTCATTTATGCTTTAAAATGTTTTCACAAAACTTTGAAATGGTCAGAAATTTGTTGACGTACCATTGAAGTGTAGCTGAAATATTAATGTTGTTCAGAACATTGTTTTATGTTGACATTTCAGTTCAATCCGCATCACATTAAATTTTCTATCTCTTTGTCATTGAATGTGTTTAACTGTCAAATAAAAAAAAAAAACTGACTCAATTGCTGGAAAGGTGTCATTTATGCTTTAAAATGTTTTCCCAAAACTTTGAAATGGTCAGAAATTTGTTGACGTACCATTGAAGTGTAGCTGAAATATTAATGTTGTTCAGAACATTGTTTTATGTTGACATTTCAGTTCAATCCGCATCACATTAACATTGATCAAACAATATTACAAATTATTATTAATTTCAATATTGATTCAACAGCAGTGATGTAGAATCAACATAACATTGATTCAACAATATTACCATTGATTATTTTTGTAAATTTCAATGTTGCCTCAACATCAGTGATGTAGAATCAATCATAGTGTAATGTTGATTCAGTAGCGTTACCGTTGATTTTTTTGTTCACCATTGTTTCAACATTAAATGTGGGTGCAAACGTGAAATTGAACCAACAGCACCTCATAATGTTGACTCAATAATATTGCCATTGATTTGTGGTTGAAATCTCAACATTGCTTCAACATTAACTAAGGGTGCAAGAGTGATGCTAAAGCAACATCACTTTGTAACGTTAATTCAATGTAATTGGCGTTGACGCATCAACAGTGACTCAACATTGTTTCAGTGTGACCATGCTATCTGGGTAGCGCTTTATCATATCATGAGATTTTAATCATGAGATTTCAACAAGCGCCCATACAGCTACAATAAACTTTATATACTGTACGATAATGAAAACATAATCCGATGCACTTACTACCTCAAATGTGACTGTTTCAGTGAGAGACAAAATATCGCTGGTCAAAAACCTCGTAGCTCAATTTGATTTTCATAAAATGTTAATATTATATGACATGTGTAAGTCTGCTATATAATAGCTATATAAAGCCACAATACCAACTTCGATGACAGTGTTTAATTAAATACGAGGTGTAAATTTAAAGCAACGATATGTAATTTTTTTTTTTTTTTATCACTAACATAATACTTGACCTTATATGTGTTCTTACCTGACTCAAGCTCAAGTTAAGCATTAAATGTGAGCCTACTACTTTTAATATAATATTTTTATATGCCGTTTGAAGCAACGCATGTTTGTGCAGTTTTGTTATATATTTTTTAAAGTGGTGTTGGGAAACACTGTCCTAGAGTCACTGAGTGAGACCAGATGGTAAACTGTCAAATTAGAGATGTCTTCGTAGCTCTTCAAAAATGAAAAGATGAGGGCAGAGAGAGAGAGAGAGAGAGAGAGAGAAAACCGGCCGACAATTACTCGAAAATTACTACAGTTTTTCGAAAACAAAGGTATATGTTCATTTACGGAGCTTCCTTTGCTGTAATGTTAGCTCTAGTTGTCTCTAGTGCTTAATTGATTATTAAAAGTCACTGTTGCAGTGTATTGCATTGCACTTTCTTCATGTTTAATATAATGTATGTTTAACCATTGTTTAAGAATGTTGCATTTTCTATGAATATCTGATTACTGTATTTGTCTAAATACATTTTCATTTGAATAATAAATCATCTGTTAGCTACAGCCATGGTAGGTCTCTGACTAAATACTGATACCTAGTGGTCAAAAACAATAGCAAAAGTAATAGGTCGGTATTAGTAAATGTAGACAAAGATTTTGGTTGGCTTATATGTTTGGTGCGGAATGGGGGCGGTAGGGGGCCCAACCTCATAGGGCCTAAAATTGCTAGCGGTGCCCCTGCGCCAAAGTCACATGATTTTAGTATATGACACTTTGTTACGTCATAAGTGTTTTGAAATTTCAATAGTTCATGTAACTTTGGCAGTTTGATACGTGATCCGAATCACTGATTCGAAACAAAGATTAGTAAAGCTTCGAAGCAGTGTTTTGAAATCGGCCATCACTAAATATTGTTGAAAAGTCATTTTTTTGCCGCACAAAAAGTATTATCGTTGCTTTATTATATTAAGGTTGAACCACTGTAGTCACATGAACTGTTTTTAAATATGTTTTTAGTACCTTTCTGGGCATCTGAAAGTGTTCATTTCCAGTCATCGGATTTCATCAAAAAAAATCTTAATTTGTGTTCTGGAGATGAACAAAGGTCTTACAGGTGTAGAACGACATTAGGGTGAGTAATTAATGACAGAATTTTCATTTTTGGGTGAACTAACCCTTTGCTAACACTTTATTTTGATGCTCCCCCATCAGACATTCTACTGACTATAAGTAACTTTGCAACTATCAACTTATTCTAACCCCTAATCTAAACCTACAGTCTTCTAACAGTCTACTAATACTCTAATGACAGAGTTGACATGTAATTATTTATAGTTAGCAGAATGTCTAAAGTGGACCATTGAAATAAAGTGTAACCCAATAAGACAGCTATAGTTTTAAATATTCATGAAAAATAATTAAACCATCCTATGTAATATTAAAAGGGGCAGGGCATGTGCATGTGGCTGAGACTAGTTTCACATCGGCTTCTGTAGAAAATCTTTCACAGATGAATCTGGATACAGTTACAGCAAAAACTGCCTTTTGCCCTAGCTGCTGCTTTCCTAATATTGTAACATCTGCCAAAGAGTCTAGTAAATCTCAGCAAAATCCCTACAACACTGCTAAAAAGAAAGTCTATGAGAATGTCTGAGGTCAGCTGTAAGCCTCTTTCTACCAATCACCTACATGTTTACTGAGAGAAAATGACACATGTAAAGGCCCGCACTGTTTCCCTCAGATTCACCCACAACATGCAGGTGCATTATCACCATGGCAACTGCTGATGCGATCAAGAAGGGCTCACTCCAACTTTTGTGTTACAACATGTCTATTTGAACCAGACAGAATGTGTCACAGGTGTAACATCCGAATAATAATGACTTCCAGGTGTATGAGGATCAAAAGAACAATCAAGGATCACAAACTGGCAGCTCCAAAATATTTGTGCTGACAGTGACAGGGTTTCATAAAGTTATCTAAGTGAAGCTTTGCTTGGAACCGGTTGTAATAATGCTAATGCTATTATGTATCCTTTCTGGAGGAACATTTACTTCATTCCCATTTATATCCATGACAACAAGCATCCTTGTGATCCTTAATTGCTAAAACCAATAGTGTTTGCTCGCTTCAGCAATCTGTAGGATGTCTTAATCTGCTCCAGTTCACAGGATTAGAATTTAACAGCTCCAAGCCCACCTCGAAATGTCATTAGGACAAGATCCTCCCTTAAAAACAAGGAAGATGAAGAAAAAAAAACACTCCCTGTGTTCAAATCCAGCATTTTAAATATATAATGACCCACTCAGACAGGGCAGACTCAATCTGTTTCACTGAGAGGAACATGTTATTACAGAGCAGTGGAGAGATCTGCTTTATTTTTGCCTCCTCCTGCACTTGCTTGCATGGAGATGTTTTTACTATATTTATGTAATTCTCCGAAGTGGCGGCACGCATCGCTGGCATGTGATATGACTTCAAGCTCACAATGATAAAACATTCATGTCCTGCATCCTCTTAGCTGGGGTTACAGGCAGACTGCTCACAAATTCATTACAAAAATGGTGTGCTTTGGAAAGAAACATTTTGAGTCGTCCGCAATTAAATGTTGAATGGTGTCAAAAGTTTGACAAAATGCGTCCCATTGTTGACGCTTTGAGATTTTTCAAAATTTCACCGTCAATTAACTTTTCAAAGTTGATAAAACCTTAAATTCATGTTTATTTAATGTTACACATCTTTTTTTTTTAATTGTGAATTTCTGTTAAAAAGATGTATGAATGTCATATTTTATCTTTCTTGTTAGACATGAAACGCCGACGTCGGGATGCCAGAAAAGATCAAACACAGGTACGTGCGTTATGTTTTGATGTTCAGGAGATTGAGTTTATTATTCACACACTCTGATTTTTCTGATTGATAAGTGTATCTCTGCGTATATTTCAGTCTGCATATATTCAAAAACAATCACAGGCAGACACAGACAGAAGTAACAGCCAACAAAGAACACTTCAGGATCTAAAGAGAATGTTAGATGGTGTGTGAAGGTCATAGGTGAGTAATGCGCCATCTAAGCTGGAGATCAGTCTGAAATCACCAGCTGGCAATGTCACACTTTTTCAAACTGCAGCATTTAATCTTGTGACTGAAATAAATCACATCTGTCAGTATTTTGCTTTGCCACTGAGGAACCTTGTTGAGTTTCACTTTTATATGATGCATGTTATTTAAACAAAATGTAATAAAAAAAGTTGAAACAGAAGTTGTGGTAGTCTTTTCTTCCCTATTGTAACGTATCCAAGTGAAACAGCTTCTCAAACGTGAAAAAATGTAAAGTGGGACTTGATTTTGTCTATTGGGAATTAATTGGATCATTGTGGTTTGCTATCGCCTTTGTGCATCATCAGAGAAGAGATTTTTTTTAAATGAATTAAAAAAATAATGATGTGCACTGGTAAATCATTAATAACAAATATTCCATAAAAAAATTAAATAGTCAATTTTATATTTCTTGGTGACTTTAAAGGGGAACTATAATGCCCCTTTTACAAGATGTAATGTAATTCTCTGGTGTCCCCAGAAAGTGTCTGTGAAGTTTCAGCTCAAAATATCCCACAGATCATTTATTATAACTTGTCAGATTTGCCCTTATTTGGGTGTGAGCAAAAACACACCGTTTTTGTGTGTTCTCCCAGTCACTTTCCAAAAGGTGGAGCTTTAACAGCTCGTGCTTAGTTTGCTCAACAATAAAAAAGCTGGAGAATCTCACGCAGCCAAAATGACAATTGTCAGTAACGGTGTTCAGTCTTACATTATTCAAACCGGAGTCTATTCAAACCAGCCGTTTGTCATCCTTAAACAGCTAATTCTTTGAAAGAAAATATCTCCCTTTGCATTGAACTTTGAGCGTCGTAACTTTGCTGATATTGTTTATACTCTAAAAGCTACATTACACACTAACTAATGTTATAAAAGTGAAATCATAATCAATCACCTCTTTAAAGCAAAATTTTATGATTTAAAGGTGCCCTAGATTGTTTTTTTACAAGATGTAATATAAGTCCTAGGTGTCCCCTGAATGTGTCTGTGAAGTTTCAGCTCAAAATACCGCATAGATTTTTTTTAATTAATTTTTTTTAACTGCCTTTTGGGGCATCATTAACTATGCACTGATTTTTTCAGCACGGCCCCTTTAAGAGATGCGCTCCCTCTGCCCCACGAGCTCTTGACTATATATACATCGCATAAACAAGTTCACGAAGCTAATATAACCCTCAAATGGATCTTTACAAGATGTTCGTCATGCATGCTGTATGCATGCTTCGAATTATGTGAGTAAAGTATTTATTTAGATGGTTACGTTTGATTCTGTGTGAGTTTGAGGCTATGCTCTGTGGCTAAAGCTAACATTACACACTGTTGGAGAGATTTATAAAGAATGAAGTTGTGTTTATGCATTATACAGACTGCCTGTGTTTAAAAATGAAAATAGCAACGACTCTCGTCTCCGTGAATACAGTAAGAAACGATGGTAACTTTAATCACATTTAACAGTATATTAGCAACATGCTAATGAAACATTTAGAAAGACAATTTACAAATATCACTAAAAATATCATGATATCATGGATCATGTCAGTTATTATTGCTCCATCTGCCATTTTTCGCTGTTGTTCTTGCTTGCTTACCTTGTCTGTGCACAGATCCAGCCGTTAATACTGCCTTTCCTTTTCTAATGCGTCGAATGGGCTGGCATTATGCAAATATTGGGGTCATACATATTAATGATCCCGACTGTTACGTAACAGTCGGTGTTATGTTGAGATCCAAGTGTTTTCCGGAAGTCTTTTAAAGGTGCCCTCGAATCAAAAATTGAATTTTCCTTAGCATAGTTGAATAACAAGAGTTCAGTACATGGAAAAGACATGCACTGAGTTTCAAACCCCATTGTTTCCTCCTTCTTATATAAACCTCATTTGTTTAAAATACATCCGGAGAACAGGCGAATCTCAACATAACACCGACTGTTACGTAACAGTCGGGGACTCCGCCCCCAATATTTGCATATGCTCATGATCCAGGCCAGGCGGAACCGCCCAGCGGAATCATCGGAAGTTCTGCAAGCAGAGTGAAGAAACAAGCCAAGCGAGGATAACAGCGAAAATGGCAGATCATGGAAATAAATGTTATGTTCCAGGCTGTGAAGGGGATGTGAAAACTTTTCATAGTCTTCCTCCAGAAAAAAACTGTCAAAAGGCATGGCTGATGTTTATCTATAACCGGATACCGGAACAATTTAACTCAAAGTTGTTAGTTTGCTCTGCCCATTTCACCACGGACAGCTTTTCTAACCTGGGACAATATCAAGCAGGCTTCGCTCAGCGTTTGACACTGAAGAAAGGGGTAATTCCAACTATATTCCCGCAAGCAGTAAGTAGTGCTTTTATCCACATCTTGGCTGTAGAAACTATTTCTGATTAAATGTAAAGTTTCTTAGTGAGCTAACAACATTAACGACCATGTACCCAGTGTTGTCTAGATCTAATGCAAGATGCTAGTACAGTAACAAATAGCAAAGTTTACGTAACTACTATTAACGGTGAGGTTAAAATTTATTACTGTCTTTGTTATATAAATCTATAACATAACCGTAGATACATATGCCAATTCTCTTTTGTCGGATATAATTATAATTTGACCTATATTTAACCAACAACACATTACACCGAAGCTAACTATGTTAGTTTACTTGCTTACAGATAGCTACAGATACTCGATCCTTCTAGCTAACTTTCTACACCGTTCAAACTGAAACGATAGTCATTTGACAAGACATTTAGTCACTTTTTTTCAAATATTTTTATTTTTGAGAACTTGTATGACTTGTATGCGTACACCTGTGGAAAAAGATATTTATAGACGATGTAAGTTTTTGTTACTAATAGCTAAATCGTAATCACACTACGGCAGCTGAGTAGTAAACATGACACTGCTTTTTTGGAATGTCTTCTATGCTTTACTTTGGTTGGCTAAATAAATCAAATTTAAAATCATATCGGTAATGTCAATATATTAGAAACAAATTTTCGTTCGTTGTTTAGAGTTGTTATTGCAAAGTGAAGAAGCTATCATTGTAAAACCATACAGCGACACATTATTACAATTTTTTTTTTTACAATGCTAAAAACAAAGTTGCAAATACTGACGTTATGAGTTATAGTGTAAAGTTAACGCTATATGCTAGTTCCATTGACGTAACAGTTACGTTTTGCAGGTGCATACTGAAAATAAAGACTAACTTACCACTCAGAAACGTCTATGGCCAATCGCAACAAAATTGGTTGTTCCTCTACATCTGCATCTTCGTCAGAAACAGGCTCAAACATATAAGGTTGAATACCAAAACTCTCCATCGTTCACGCCGTACAGTACAGATTTGTTCGCTATCAGTGTGAGCTACTGGAAGGAGCCGAACAGTGAAACAGCCAATCAGAGCGGAGCACCATATTACTATTCATGAGCCTTCCAAATAAGGCAAAAACAGACCTTTTCATTCTAGGGGCTATTTGTGGGGTTATAAATGGAGCTGTAAAACCATATCTGGACAATTTTCGGCCATAAAAAAGCCACATACCCTCTATGTAGATATCAGGGAACAATTTAAAATGTTTTTTCAAATCACTCAAGGGCACCTTTAAAATGTTGCTCTGCAGACAGAAAATTAGCTTTCTGTTTGTGGTCAAGCAGAGTTGCAGAGAGGGGTTGAAAGTGACAAGATGTGTGTCTCTATCAGCTCCCATAATCAGTAGTCAGGACACTGATCAGGGAGTCAGCCGTTTTAAGGCCTGTCTCAATGGCAGAATCCTTCCAGTACACTGTAACGATCGCTCCCTAAAAAAACCCACAATGCCCTGCAAAAACCAGGGAGCATCGATGCTAGCTATGATCCCTTGCCAGAAATTATGTCACATTTCTGAAGCGCGAAACATAAAACGCATGAGCCAACTCAATATATATATATATAATGACAGGCAATAGAAGATTTGAAGATTGTTTTTTATTATATGTCAGCATAAACACACATCACAGACACTAGTGAACACATCTAGTTAAAATATATTAATCCAAAAATAAACAGAAAAAAAAGCTAAATTAAAGCAGCAGTCCTTCACGAACGACCGCTACATAAACAGTCATCACTCTCGTCTTATCACTCCTACTTTTATACTTCCAGAGGTCCTCTGCGGGACTCGAGACCAGTGTGGCACACAGGTGATGCTCATTAGCACTTGCACCACTGGCCTTGCTCCGTTCCCGCGGCTCTCTGCCACCCTGCTTGCCACAGTCATGTTCTAATGTTGTACCTTGACGTTGTACGTAGTCATGTCTCCGGATATTGAGTAATCACTGTCCCAGGGTCTTTACGAGTGCCAGGATTTATGTACACATCACAATATACTGATTTACAAGCTCAGGAGCTAGGGAGCTTTTATTGAGGCTTTTACTGACATATAAACATTGATCAGTGAACCAAACCTGAATGACGTGCAAGAACAAACCTCTTCCAGAAGCTCAAACATGCTGCGTCACATACAAGAACGAACCTTATTGGTTACGTATGAGCTTCCGCAAGAGGTTTGTTCTCGCACGTCATTCAGGTTAGGTTGAGCGTCTGTTTATGTTCTTTGATCAAGGATTATAGGTGAGTAAAAACCTAAATTAAATCTGTTCATCATAAAAAGTGACACGAGGATGAGTAATTAATGACAGAATTTTCATTTTTGGGTGATCTAACCATTTAAATAAGCATTTCTGATTTGAAATACCAGTTAGTATTTCTAACTGTCCATTGTAATGAAGCAGTGTTTAGAATAAAATATTGTTTTGAGGATGGTTGTATACTGTGCAGTGAAATTTCATCCATAATATTTATGCATTTGGCAGACACTGATCCACTTTTGATCAGACATCCACAGAGGGTCAAAACTGCAGTGGAAATGAATGATTTTGTCTGTCGTTTGTCTTAAACAGTGAAAAGGCCTATTAAGAAATGAGTGGAGGATGAGAATGAGACTTGGCAAGAGTGAAGAAAAACAGTGGAAGGAGTGGATAAGGAAAATGAGATGGAGAATGAGACTTTTTTTCATTCTTTCATGTATAATTGCTCTTGAATCTCACTCAACTATGGTAGTAGTTCTTAAATTTCTATTCAGTTTTGTAAATGCGTTCATTCATGTGTGACACTCCTGCTGTGTGCGAGCCTGTAATGCGGTAGCATTGGTCGTTTATTTTGATATTTTTGTCTGGCTTGTATCTAAGGAAGAAAAAAGATGCAAATTAAATATTTAAACCCCACTTTTGCCAGACACCTATGAGGTCATGTGATATCAGAGCCCCTCCTCACCCTTGCGTGCTTTCTGACATTTTTGTCAGCCAGATCTCATGAGAAAAATGTGACTATGCATACATTTATGCAAAACCCAAAATACATACCTGATGGTACAAATCATGGTTTCAATTTTCAATCAAATTTTATGTTATCCAACTCACTTTTTAATCAAACCCAACCAACAGGAATAAATTGATACCTATTCACATTTTGCAACAACATAATCAAATTTTTCCCATGAGACTACACTGAAAAAATATTTGAAGTAGGATTTACTTGAAAAAAGCTTGGAAACAATTTTCACTCAGAAAACGCTAGTAAATTGCCAAGTAAAAGCCTAAACATAATTATTAGTAGCTTTAATTAGAAATGTTTAAGTTAAGTTTACTTGGGAATTCCCAGTAAATTTTATTGACTCTTTGTTCGTAAAATTTGCTTAAGTAATGCTTATAAATTTATTATGATTTATTGCATTTTTTATACAAGAGTATATCACTGAAAAAACAATATGTAAAATTGACTTTGCAAGTTTTGCACACATATTTAAGTCAATTTTACATATGGAATTAAGTAAACTCTACTTAACTAAGTAAAATTAACAAAGAAAATAAATAATTTTAACATTGCCAGTTGGCTTGAAAGGTTGAGTAATTTCTACTTAGTTTAAGTTTTCTTTGTAATACATTTTACTCAAAAAATACACTTTTAAAGTGTATGCTTTACTTAAAAACATCTTAGTTAATAATACAATAGATATTGAGTAGACACCATAACTACATTTTAGAAGTATAATATGGTACCTGAACACAGAGACCTCGATTGGTACACAATACACAATGACGGTTGCATTCGATGGGTTGTTTTTTTTTTTTAGTGTGAATGTGCCATTTTGAGCAGAAAATGAACTCCAAATGTCACAAAAATGGCATGTTACTAAACATAACCACAAAAGCAATGATAAAACAGTGTAAATACAGCTGGAAAACAGCAAAAAAAAAAATCGACCTCATTAATTATTCAAGGCCCAGTGCATGATGGGAACACCAGTATCAGAAAAGTTGATATTATAATGTTGACATTTACACTTTAATTTCTACAAGCTTAAATTGAGTACTAATATAGAATTTACTTAGTTCAGGCAAGAATTTAAAAAACTAACTTTTTCATGCAATTTACATTTGTTTTTTTCTGTAGTATTTACTTCACCATAAAATCATTTTTTACAGTGTAGGTAGCATTTTTTTTTTTTTTTTTTTTTAAATATAAGTAGTATTTCATGACATTTTTGTGACTCGAAAAACCATTCATCACTGCTTGTGCATTTGAGGAGATCCTGGAGTGTTGGAGTGGCTGTTTCAGTACATGCTGAGATTTTACAGTCTCCCTAAGTGCTGACTGGAAATTGTTGGCTGTCAGAAAGGAAATGTCAATAATTCACTTGCAAACAAACGTCTCACAGAATCAGCACAGAAAACAAGACTAAATTCAGACTTACATTTATGTTTCAATTGAGATGGCTCAGAGTGTATTTGGTTTGAGCTTGCAGCTTCATCATTTGTTTGCATTAAATAATTTGGAAAAATTGTCTGCATACACTGTACAATGTCTTGGGAAGAAACCAGCTCATAGTACGATAACCACATAACTGAAGCCAAGATTTCTCTCATATTCCTCAGCATAAAAAGCCCTGGGTTATAGTGCCTCATTAAACTAAATGTAAGATGATACTAACCTTTTGGTCAAATCACTAGCCCTGATTTCTGTCACCTGAGTCTGAGCTCTTTTGTCAGATACAGAAAAGACCTGTTTTAATATTCAGCCTGCAGCGTGACGATGACCATAACCTCAGTGCCACGAATACGGCTCAGGTTATTTTAATTTCTTTGTCGCTCACACTAATTAGATTTCCTGCTCATCTTTTACAGCGGCGGCTTTTGAATGGCGCTTTGAACTTGGCTCCTCTCTGAGGTGGTAAAGGAAGGCGAAACGATAAGAGAGAAAACCGTAGGATGGTTAAAGAGAACTTCCTCGTGGAGGCGAGCCTTGAGAGATTAGGATCTAAGATGAGCCCTGGCTGTCTCTCCCTCCCTTGAAAAAACGCTAGGTCTCATGTGTTGTAAAGACAAAAACAGACCTGCCGTGGAGTAGATTCTATATCTATATATTATAACATGTGTGAGTTCATGTGTGCTTAGTTTCTTCATCTAAACTGCTTAGATAGGAAGAGGAACAGAGCAGCTCCAGCCGCATACATTTCCTCCTTATGTGTTGCATCAAAATAAACATGTTACACGTTTCCCGCATTTGTCATCATACAGTGTTCTCTGGATTTATCAGTATTAGATTTGAAAGAAAAAAGCTTGAAACTCGAAATATTATTCAAATGCTTTCCCACCCCCGTGTACTTGTCTCTCCGTCTTTCTTTATCCGTTTTGTCTCTCTCCCCTGCTATCTCTTGCTATCTCTCTCTCTCAGTCTGTCTCTTTCTCTCTGGCTCTTGCGAACTTCACAGACCATAAAATCAGCTATTTCATTGCTAGGCAACTAGCATTTGCAAGAAGCAGGATGGAGAGGAAGCTTCTCTGTGCTGTTTCAAATGTAGAATATGATCATGATTGTTAATGAGAGACACACAACATATTCAGTTGGAATAAACTGTTCATCTGGCATGCTAAAGTCACGACTTTAGACAATGGGAGTTTTATATTACAGTAGCTGTGAGTCTTTACGTGTTTTATGTTTCAGAAAAATGTTTAATATCTGGAATCTAAAGTCACACTTTTTTGTTTAATGCGGATCTTTGACAAGAATGTACTTTTACATAGCACAGTATAACCAGGGCGGCTTTTAAAAAATGGTTTGCAATATTAAAAATTTGTTTTATATAATAAATGACATCTTCAACTTTGTGAACAAAATCTGTTACCAACCTGAGGCTTCTTGCACACACAGGGACGTGCAGCCGATGAAAATATTACTCATTATTATCTGGGTAACTAAAGTTTTTATCATCTCCTCTAGTGTTTTGAACTCTAGAAAAGTTCCCAGGTACATACATGTAAGCTGAACTCAAAATTCACTGATTTTGTTGCTGTACACACAGAGCCTCAATTTTGGATGCGTTTTGGAAAGTATTGAAGGACAAACAAAATAATCAGGGATTTTAAGTGATGAGAAAAAAACATAAACCCTTTTGTGAAATAATGCATGAAACTCGCACCAGGTTTCACCAGCTTTGCTCATGAATATTAATTACGTGATGTGAAACTCACCTAGTCCTAACTGATTTGCTGAAAGACACACATTGAACTTCGACATTCCTCTCAGAGTTATAACACTACGCCTCTGCATTTGATAAACAGTATAATTCACTTGGAAGTATATTTATTATTAGCACAAATAAATAATTCACAAATTGCTAAAATCTAAGGCCTACTTTTGCCAGCTGGCTAATTAGACACAGGTTGTTTATGAGTTTCTCTTCTGTGGGCACTTTCGGCCTTGTGGACTTTTAGGAGGAAAAAAAATCTCTTAAAACAAAGTTTGTTTAATTTATCCACTTACAACGAGTGCATAAGCATCACAGGACAATTCTTCCCAAACCTCAAATTTTAAAAATTCAAACAGTATTTTTTTTTGATAGGAATGACATTTGAAACATTTTATACCCTGAAATCACAAAATTAACAATATAATCTTTTTCCATAATTTGATTGAACATCCTGATAGGAAATGATTCACACTAATAATATTGTTTATATGAACCTTGATGTTCCTCCCACATCACGTCTAATTTTTCATGTCAATCACACTCTTCAAGCTACTGTCTCATTGGTCATATAAAAGTAACGTATGAGAAAACTTTACAGACTTTACAAAATTGTTGGTTGTGATGGAAATAATTTTCATTATAATTTTTTAAATGTAATAATTCATATGTGATGGATTTTCATATTTTAAAAACGTCCGATTCGCAATTCAATCTCCGTGAATCGATCAAAGCCTAGCAAAAAATGTATCATGAATCGGTTCGTGATTCGATCTGAATCATTCGGTCAGTTCATGCACTTACGCGCTGAATTGTTTGGGGGCGGACTGTTCACACTCAATGCGACGCGTCGCGTTATTCCAAAAAACACAGTGCAGTGGAATGGAAAAGAAGGCAGGACCCCAAGGCGAGTTTTTAAAAGTTTAACTTCCTTTAACTTGACATAGAGTCTAAACGCTGCGTCCAGGCTCGAGACGCGTCAAAGATCTTTACTGTAGCTACAACACAGCGAAGGCCACAAACGCATTCTGCTGAACATTTGCATGCGAAGCCTGTGAACACTGTACTGAAGGTAAAGACCATTCAGTTAAAACATTATTACACGAAAGCACTCCAAAAGTAGTATAACATGTATTTTGAACATGTATTATGAATTATTATGTAGCCATGAGATTTAATATCATTTGTAGAAATTACTTGTGATAGTCTTGAAAACGTCATGTCAAACTTTAAGTTGGCTTGAAAAAGCATAGCCAGAAAGTTTGAAGAAGTTTTAAAAGTTTGTAGTTTAAAGCTTTTCATTTTTAAATAGTTTAAGTTTTAGAATTGTAGTTTTAAAAGCTAGCTAGCTAGCTAGCTAGATAGATAGAATTTAATTTGCTATGTGGTTGCTAGGGTACTCAGGGTGGTTGCTAAGGTTGCTATGCAGTTGCTAGGGTACTCGGGGTGGTTGCTAGGGTGTTGCTATGTGGTTGCTAAGGTGTTGCTATATGATAGATAGATAGATAGATAGATAGATAGATTAGAAAGATAGAAATAGATAGATTAGAAAGATAGAAATAGATAGATTCAGTTTGATAGATAGATAGATTAGAAAGATAGATAGATAGATAGATGAGTTTATGAGTTTCAATGAGTTTCAATGGTTTAGAAATAGTACATAGAATGGAGTCTGATGAGCCTCTTCAACTGTCAAAATTTGAATTTTAAAAAAATTGGCTCATTTGAACATTCCGTCAATGAAAGTCAATGGAATTTTTCCAAGTTTTAATCAGCATTTTTAGGAAAACCGTAAGTCTGATCAGTCTGAAAAGATAAAGCAACTCGAGACAGAACAGTCTGAAGGTCTAGTCTGAGTTTGGTGGTTGTAGCTTGAACAGTCTAGGTCTAGGAGAAGTAGCATTTAGAAATTTTAGTCTAAGAAGAATAATAATAAGCTTAAGTAGTAGATCAGTAAGTTGGCTTTTTCAAGCCAACTTAATAAATAATGTTTTGTCTTGTGTGCCATTCTTTCCCAGCAAAAATGATCTGATTATCTTTTTATGATGAGGCCAAAAAAAACATTGAAACTACAGAAAATTTCATTATTATTGAACCTGATAAGACTGGGGTAATCATTCAGTCTCCATGGTACAGTAAATATATCAGAGTAGAGTTCCCAGTAGTAGATACCATCTCTACCGCTGTAATGTATATGGCACTGTCACTGTAGGCAGCTTTTTTGAAAGGTAATTTTGAGAAAATTCAGCTAGTGCTTTGTCATGTGAAGTCTTTGTAGCCCATAGTTACATTAATGCTACACAATAGTAGACCTACTGAAGAAAATGCTGCTCCTAAAGTCACTAGAAATTGAACTCTTTGGTGCTATCATGTTGAAAAAATTTCCCTTCTAGGACCCCTTGCACTAGATTGAAAATAGACATTTTTATTTATTTAACTTTGTCTCACAATACTTATGAAATTCTAGAAATGTCCCTCATATGTGTAATGTACATTTTTGAAAATATTTGGGTTTGCATGTTAACAAACTTTTATTTTTTCTAGTTATGCCTAGTTTCCAAAACAATTTTAATGTGACTTTCATTATAACGAAAGACCTATCATTCTTTCATTAAAAAAAGAGTTCCTGTAGTTAAAGACCCATATGTGAAGAATAAAGCTGGACATTTTCTATATGCTACTAATTTCCAATTTTTTAAATGATTTGTACTCTCTTTTCACCATTCATTAAACTGTTTATGTGTGAGTGTGACGTGCTGGACTGATTGAGAGAGTGTGTGTGAGAGAGAGCGGTGGGATGAAAGATCATTAGAGGAGAGAAAATTATGAGTTAGCTTATCATTCACCCTTATCTGCACTGCTTGTTAACTCGACTTAATCTGCTGCCAGAGAGAGATGGAGATGAGGGAGGTTAGAGAGAACATATAATACATAATTTATTAGTGTGACCACCACTGACTTACACTACCAGTGAAAAGTTGGACCTACCTGATAAAATTTACGCTTCTCATGATCATAAAAACACTTTGATCTAAAGGCTTATGATTAAATGCTTGAATTAATTAGTTTTAGATTTATTATACATTTAAATTTAAATATAAATTGTGCCTACATATGAATTTCTTTACAAAACTATTTTTAATGCATGAAAGGAACCATAAAGTAAAGGAAAGCTGCAAATAGCATAAAGTACTGTACATTACTTCAATACTGTTGGATTACTCCAGAGTTTTTGTTTTGGTTACTGTGTAATTCTCATATTTTCAGTCTTGTTTCTAATATATTTTATGTTGTTGATCAAACTTTTGACTGGTAATGCACATTCTGAACTGTCTAAGCAAGAAATTTTTCTATATTTCTAAAGTGCTATCATTAACGCAAATAACGCAAATTCTTCAAGCATCGCTACACTATTGACAATAGAATGCTAGTGTAAGTTCGCACCTTTATTTTCATTGTCACTTTGTTTCAGATCCCCTGAAGGATCTTGGGCAGTTTCAGGTCAGCAGACTCTTCCAGTCTGCCCATTTTTAAAGTGCAGTCACTGCTGCGCTTCTCCCAGTGGACTTGCAGCAGGGGATCGGTTCATGCAGTGGAAAGCAGGTATCTTCTTTTCTCTTAATTTCGTCAAGCCATGTGTGGCGAGGGTCAGCAAGCTTAGAGACGCCCCTCTCCACAGTTCACAGCCTGAAAAAAACTGATATAAGGCTCTAAAAAAACACAATAAAGAAAGGGCGAGTCGAGAATAAGAGACATGAAAAACACTGTTGTTCCTGATCGCACCTCTCATTCGACATGGGCCGACGAGTCAAGAGCTCTCAGGCGTAACGAGACAGACAGCGTGAGATGGATGTATCACTGTATTGTTGTGGACCTTGACCTTCATGCCAACAAAACACAGGCCTCCCTCACTGAGAAATTGGAAACTGTGGCCTTATTTCAAAACAACTCCAATGTCAAACAATCGACACATTAAATTTAGTGACATACATCCTTGGCCGCCGCTTTGTTTTAAAAAGTGTTCAGGATAGTTGGGTCACTCAGATGGTGTGCATTGGCTTTTTTTGACATCACAACAGAGCGAGTTGTCATTTTTGTAATAAATAAAAAAAATGTAGTATTATTATTGTTTACTTTTATTTAATATTACATTTAATGTAATATTTAATATTATTTATTTAATATCTGGGTCTTTATTTAATAATAAAAAAGTTTTTTAGTACCTTAAATGACGAAGCGTACAATGCCAATAAGCAACAGCCACTTCATATAAATTGAGGGCCTCATCAGTCATAGTTTTTTTGTTTTTGGTGCTCAATTAAAGTGCCCCTATTATGCTTTTTCAAATTTCATGGAATGTGTAATGTAGCTATCTGTGAATGTATCTGCAAAGTTATGAAGCCGAAAGTGCACGATAAATGAAGTTATTGTCTCTCAAAAGAATCGACTCTGAACAGCCTAAATGAGTTGTCAGGAATTCAAATCCCACTTCCGTGAAGGCTACACATCACTGGGTAACACATTTGCCTAACGCCCGCATATGTTTTACGTTGTCCACCCGCAGACAACTTGACCCCCCCTCAAACACTGTAGCTAGCTTTTCGTGTTGTGTACATGTCGAGAAGACACTGTTTTCTGCTGGGGTAAAGCAAATTCTCTTTGTAAACACTTCCAAAGGATGAGGATGTGATTGGTCAGTGGTTAAAATTACCACATCGATACAACAGCAACTTTTTGATGACTGCTTCTCAAATCTCTATGAGGTCTAAATAGGATTTACCAAATGCTTATCCATTAAAGATGGGACAGTACCGACTTTATTAGGACCAACTTGTTCCTTAGAATCACAACGAACCTGTAAATATGATTAATCATTGATGTACAGTATATATTTTCTACCGGGTGTTCAAAATGCGTAGTTTTGTGTTTTACAATGTGTAGGTCTAACTGAGGTCTAAATAGGATTTACCAAATGCTTATCCATTAAAGTTGCCCTAGATTCAAAATTTGAATTTTCCTGGGCATAGTTGAATAACAAGAGTTCAGTACATGGAAAAGACATACATTGAGTTTCAAACTCCATTGCTTTCTCTTTCTTATGTAAATCTCATTTGTTTAAAAGACTTCCGGAAAACACGCGGATCTCAACATAACACGAGTGTTACGTAACAGTCGGGGTGTACGCCCCAATATTTGCATATGCCAGCCCATGTTCCCAACATTATGAAAGGCATTAGACAAGGGCAGCCAGTAACGTCTGGATCTGCACAGCTGAATCAACAGACTAGGTAAGCAAGAATAACAACAGCGAAAATGGCAGATGGAGCAATAATAACTGACATGATCCATGATAGCATGATATTTTTAGTGATATTTGTAAATTGTCTTTCTAAATGTTTTGTTAGCATGTTGCTAATGTACTGTTAAATGAGGTTAAAGTTACCATCGTTTCTTACTGTATTCCCAAAGACAAGAGCCATCGCTATTTTCATTTTTAAACAGTCTTTTTTTCATTTTTAAGCAGTCCGTATAATTCATAAACACAACTTCATTCTTTATAAATCTCTCCAACAGTGTAGCATTAGCCGTTAACCACGGAGCACAGCCTCAAACTCATAGAGAATCAAATATAAACATCAAAATAAATACTTTACTCACATAATTCGAAGCATGCATACAGCATGCATGACGAACATCTTGTAAAGATCCATTTGAGGGTTATATTAGCTGTGTGAACTTTGTAAATGTGCTGTAATATAATAGAGAGCTCGTGTGGCAGGGAGCACGCGAATTAAAGGGGTGGCAAGCTGAAAAAATCAGTGCATAGTTAATGATGCCCCAAAAATAGGCAGTTAAAAAAATTAATTAAAAAAAATCTATGGGGTATTTTGAGCTGAAACTTCACAGACACATTCAGGGGACACCTTAGACTTATATTACATCTTGTGAAAAAGCATATTTGGGCACCTTTAAAGATGGGACAGTACCGACTTTATTTGGACCAACTTGCTCCTTAGAATCACAACGAACCTGTAAATATGATTAATTATTGATGTATATATTTCAAAATGCATAGTTTTGTTTTACAATGTGTAGGTCTAACTCACGTTATTACTGTATTACTTCTGCGAATCAGCTGTGGCCCACTATTACTTACAATTACGTCCAATAATTCAGATTGTCTGTTGTTCTTACTACTCTGAGTAATGATAAAGGATGGAGCAAGATTTGTTTTACAAGCTTTAATGTTACATCTGTCATTCACGTTAGTGCTTGGCTAAAGTATGCGCTGTTACAGTGAATAATGCTGTTCCAACATATGCACCGCAATAAATTATAAATATACACATCGGTTTGTTGATGGACATACACTTGTTAATACTAATGGTGAGGGATTACATTTACAACATCTCATTCTGTACGACAAACTGAGTAGCGTATCACTGAGAAACGTCCTGCTCAAGTCGTCCTTGCGATGGAGGTTCGGGTTGAATAACTAGCTCTTCCAATGTTTTATCATTGTAATCGCATTCGGATTGATAATGGTAAAATCGACACCATCGTTACTGTCTTTACAGTGTGTACAATCGCTGAGCTTTAGGAAGCCTCCGGAGGTGAAGTTCACCTATGGTAATGGGCATTTGTTTCCGCATGCGCTGTAAGCAGTAGACCAATGACAACAGACTGGGCTGACTGGCCAATCAAAGCAGAGTAGGCTCACAGAAAGGAGGGATTTAGAGAGACTGAATCTTCTGACGAGTCGTTTGAAAATCATTGAAAAATGTGGTGATGTGCAATGTATATTATTAGAAAATCAAACCGTTTTTTGACCTTTGATGCATGTAAACTTGTTTTAGGAGATCTTCAAAACAAAATCATTAACCTTTAAAATAGCATAATAGGGGCACTTTAAGTCTGATGAACAAATAGATGGCTTGTTGGAAGTTTGAAAGGATGTCATCATGACGTACCATAGCAGGTTGGTCTTATTTCAGCATATGTCTGACAGAGGAAATAGGTCACATTTCTGTAATTGCTTTCTCATTTTACTGGTCACATTTCCCACTTTGCACCTGTCTCAGGAGCTGCGCAATCTCAGTCAGATTGACACACCACCTGATTATCACAGTCATGCATCCATCACGATGTATCCGGAGGGGGACTTAAGAGCAACCTTTCATGGAATATGCGTGAAAAGATATCATTTATGATTTTAAATAAATCTTCACCATGCTCAATAGTGCTCCAGATTGCACATATTCTTGTTTTGTGATTAAAATTGTTTATAGTGCTATAACCTCCAGTGTTTGACTCATGAATGGTACATAATGTATGTAAGCTTTTTTATATGAGATAGTGTTCTGATAAGTTTCACTCAGAGGGCTGCAATTTTCCCCCCGATGGCTTGTACACCGTGTCCTCTGTTAGCAGTCATGTTGATTTACCAAGCACTATAGTGCATGCACTCAGAAAATGCTGCATAGGTTTCATATGCAGCAGTCATAAATTATGGGGCGGATTCGTAAACAGGATGGATGGCTTTATGCTTGAGTGCTGTCTTTTTCCACACTGCACCTGGATGGCCGAATTCCAGTTCAGGGCCACGGGCCTTCATCTGCCCCATTGCAACCATTGAGAGACAATATTATTAACATCACTATAACAATAAAATTAGTTTGTAACATTTTTTTTTTTTTTTTTGGCTTAACTAAACAACAACAGTGTTTCAGATGTTACTCTTTGTGTTTGGCTGAACACTCACTAACAATTTGTAACAGTTTTTAGATGCTTTTGTTGAGGTTTCTGTGATGTAACCAAACTGTTGAGGGATCGGAGCCAGGTGAGAGAGTATGCATGCAAATGGAAATCATGACACCCTCACAAAGACGACTTTGCTAATATGTAAAGCCAATGTGAAAAAGATGTGGCTTGTCAACGAGAGGTAGAGCGGGTGAGAGAGGAAACTGCGAGCTTTCTACTGTGGTGACGTTGGAAGGCATCCCATGTTCTGTTTTGCTTTTTGCCAGCGGGTGAGAAAGAGAGATTGAATTGGTCTGTTATCTGCTGGCAGCCCTGTTATTTATTCCATGGTAATTCTGGCCCTCCCACTCCATTCCCTCTCTCTCTTTCTCTCTCTATATTTACAAGCCCATCCCGGCCCACCTCTCTCACACATCTCTCTTCCTGTCCCTTTACTTAGTGCGGTATAAAGATGATAAGGCCACTCGTTTAAGAGTGAACTTTCCAAGGGTTCTTGAGGCACAGGACCAAAGTGCCTCTCACAAAAAAAAAAGGGCTCCAAATAAATTTTATCCCAAAGTTCTCTTTTGATTATTTTATTTTTATTTTTATTTATTTATTTTTTTTTTATTCTTCACACTTTTGTTAATGTGTAACTTCTTAATTTTGATAGATGTTCTCTGTGTTTTGACCAGTGAATGTCAGTTTTTATCTGTCATCACATTACTTTTTCATCAACTTACAGGTTATTGTAGTTATGTGGGCACACATTTTTTTTCTGTCATTTGGCCAAAATCTCATGTTATAAAAGATGAAGTGCTACACACAGGCTATTTAAGGCAGTATTGTCTTAAATAGCCTGTATATAGTGTTTCTTGAATAAAATGCTATACTTATTCAAACAACCAGTTCTTTATTTACCCTAGCAAGCAGAGACAGTCCAACAATGTGTGCAGCACTTTATTCAAGATTGAAGTGGGCTGGAGTTATGAGGTTTTACAGGACAATTTGAAGATTCAATGGAGTTATGAGATTTAATCACAAGCACTTTTTAATACATTTCATTGGTTAAATATTTGCAAAACCCACAGACAGACATAAAGGGTAACTAATAGTAATGGTTTATGGAAGAAAAAAAAACGAAATATGGAGATACAATGGTTCCCCCCGACAGTGACAATATGGTTTAAAGTTGGGCTAAGTGTTTTGTTTGTTTGTTGCCATGCAGTTTTGTGTTAAATTGTTGTGGTGTTTAACTACGGAAGCCATGGATTATTATTTTTTTCTATCTCGAGATCACGAGAAAACAAAATAGAAAAAATATAATAATCCATGGCCGTTTAGGGCTTCCGTAGTTTAACAGTGGAGATTAATCTTCCTTCTAAGTTGAACCTCTTTTCATGTTATTATATTTTTCATATTGAGCATAATATGCAGTATATTACAACACTATTCTACAAATATCTGATAGAAGAAAGCTCAGGAGTAAAGGCTTTCATCAAAGTGTTCATGTAATCATCTGCGTCCTGTTGTAAAAGGCATTATAAAAAATTGAAACATGAAAACAAATCTGTTTGGAAATTACTGCATGTACTTAAAAAGGTTCCTTTTAGCCTTATATGCAAATTTTTGCCACAATTTATCTTAAAAAAAAAAGGTAGTCAAAATAATCATCCCTATAGGCAATTCTAGAGACTGGATGAAGGCAATGACCACCCAGATGGCAAGGATTTGTGTCTGTTTTTAAATGTGTTCCCTTGAGCAGAGAATGTAAGACATTCTCTGTTCTCTTTTCCCCCTTGAGAGCTCTGGCCACTTTTCTTTTTCACATGAAAAGCCAGTTGTTCTCTCAACCTTTCACGTTCATGAACTCTCTAAACGGCTTCTTCAAGTGTCTTTGACTTTGTGGCTTTTGCTCTTCAAGAATAATGAAGATACTTAGAAATGTTTCTTCTCAAACAAACAAAATGCGACAACACAGTGGGAAAGGAAAGAACAGGGGAAGAATTTCTAATGCAGACTGATAAACCAGCAAAAGAGCACGAAAAATGGGGTCATTGTTATGTGGCAATTTTAATTTGTAGCTCATCAGCTCAAGCCCCATAAGGACTCTGAGTCTGAATATGCCTTCCTCATAATCAGGTAAGCTATTATAAATCAAATATTTTTGACAAAGGCAATCAGATTAGATTTTAATACAAGTAACCTCTGTGTGAATCATTTTAATGTATTGTCAAAATCTTCAGTAACTGTAGTATAAGCTGAAGAGCCGAGCATGATACATTTACATGATGTGTTTCAAATCAGATCAACCCTGAGCTAACACTCATCTTGGGTTTTAACCAAAGCTCTTATGTGACTGCATTGCCTACAGTATAATAAGATTTCATATTTTTAGTGCAGTATACAGTACATAGCCTAATTATTACTTGACATGTTAAGTAACAGGTGTAGCACATCTGTAAAATGCCAAGTAAAAATATATTAAATTGTATCAGCATGTTGATATTTCTAAATAAATAATCCTGCATGTAGTTTTAAACTGTAAAACATTAAAAGTTAAGATACTATAATTCATAAGCAATCGCACTGTATAGAACTGAATAGTTAACTTCTCGATGAGCTTCACTGTTTTAGTATTTTACATTTACAGGAACACCATGTTGTTCTTTTATTACATTTTATGATGCACAGTGAACTTTTTTATTTTATTGTAAATATTTGACTTTCTTTTAGTGTATTTACCATTCAAAAGTTTAGGGTCTGTAAGATATTTTTCAAATGTTTTTGAAAGAGGTCTCTAATGCTCACCAAGGCTGCATTTTATTTCAAAAATATTGTGAAATATTTTATATTTTAATATATTTTTAAAAATAATTTATTCCTGTGATGGCAAAGCTGAATTTTCAGCATTATTACTCCAGTCGTCACTGTCACATGATCCTTCAGAAATCATTAATATGCTGAATTTGTGGTCAAGAAACATTTCTTATTATTATCAATGTTGAAAACAGTTGTGCTGCTTAATATATATTTTAAAGGATAGAAATTTCAGAAGAACATCATTTATTTGAAATAGATTTTTTTATTACATTTATAAAAAATTTCATGTATTGTCAAAATCTTCAGTAACTGACAGTATCTGTCACCATGTCTTTACTGTCATGATGTGGCATTGTGGAATAAAAGTATTAATTTCTATAGACCCCAAACTTTTGAATGATAGTGTATTGACTGGTTTTCCTTCAGAATTCAGGACCAATTTTACATTAGACATCAACAAATAAGTGTGAGTTTTGATGGTTTTATGCTGTCAGTAGGCAATAATTCACCACACAAAACACAAACCATGTTTATTTATTGCAGTTGTACCTGTATTAATTTAGTTTGAGTTGTGGATTGTTTCTGGTTTCTGGTTCAGTGTTGGCATGTATAATATGGCTGCTTCCACCAAGTGACTGGCGTTTGATTGGATGCTCAGCCTTTGACATCATGTCAGCTTTAGAAAAAGGGAAACATTTTCTCTCTTTGTTGAAAAGCCTTTGTTTTGCTACCCTAACTATGCATGATTGCATGGTTATTTGCTTTTTATTATTTGCATTGAGCATTGTTTTTTTCACTGCTGTCTTCGACCCTATGTAAACAGATTTGCTAAGTCACGACCCACCAGTTGAGAAGCGCTGTTTTAAAACATTTACTGCCTGCAGCAGTGGAAGCTTCTGAGAGAGACAGAGAAACCATGTTTCCATACTTTCATTAAAATCATAAAAAAAAAAAAACTCTATCCCGAATAATGTCATTTAAAAATTAACTCAGACTTTGCTTCACTTTTAATGAATTTGTTTGTAAGAAGATGCAATAGTGAGAAATTAAAAACAAAACAAAGCCAAAGCCGAATATGAAACCAAGACACAGGAGAGTCAATATCAAATCTCTTAACGCAGAGAGTGTCTGATGTTCTTCTGGATACAGGGCATGGATTATGAAATTATTCAACCCTCTTCCCTCAGCTCAGATGAATAAATGTGCGTTTTAGGAAGCAACCGCTTGCTTGCAGCATAAATTACACATGACGGTCTGTTTAGCTCATCAACATTGTCAGACAACACCTCAAAGAAGAAAACTGATGTAGACTAACTGACGTAATTCAATCAGTCATTGTGAATTGTGAATAATCCATTCAGAGCGATGCTTCTTTTTAAACAATACATTTTAGGTTCAGATATATGGAATCAATAAGCTGCATTCACATGTTTTCAGAATTAGTTTCAGAGGCTTTGAACTCTTTATAAGGGATCGTGGATTTCAGAACAGGAAACTAAACAAAGCCATCACCAGCACATTTCAGAAAAGTGTTATGTGTGTAATAGAAGCATTGAGCCATTCTCATAAATGTCAGATGGCCACCCTTCAGGTCTGTTTTTATGAGGCAGACACAGGGAATATAGCGTGAACTAAAAAGGTCGTTTTGATTTCTGGCTTCAGTCGTTCTTCTGTAATTCCAGGTGGTGCGGATCTTTTCCCTCGAGTTTTACTGTGTGTTTTTATTTTAGTATTGCCTTGTGTCTCACAAACCACACAATACAATCATTCAAAGTTAATGTTATTTGAGAAAAACAGAGAGATCCTTCAGGGTAAGAGCAAGCTACTTTTTAAGAGTTTTAAAATGACTGAAAAAAGAATGTTCTCTGAATATTCAGGAAATGTTTTATTTTTATTTTTTTTTATATTTTAGTGAGAACAGCTTCTGTCTCTCCTTACATAGTTTTGGGGGTAGTGGTAGTTTTATTGATGTTAACATGTTTTTGGGGCTTTTTCATTACAGCAGCTCAAAATCCAAAATGTCCTTTTGAAAACATTCAGAAATGCTTTTTTTGTTGTTGTTGTTGTTTTTTTTTGTTAATGGTTATATAAATTACCCCCACACCACAAAGAGGCAGATCTTGTCTGAGCCTGAGCTTTATTTTAATTGTAAATAGCTTGAAAAGGTCACAGTGTATAGGAATTTAGAAAAGTCATTTCATTTTAAAGAATATGTACTTGTTTGAAATAATTGTTAATTTTTGACTTGATGAATAATATAATTATTATTTAATCTTTTTTTATAATCATGCACTACTGTTTAAAAGTTTAGGGTCAGCAAGATTTTGATTTTGAAGTCTCTTATGCTCCCCAAAGCTGCATTTATTTGCTCAACATACAGTACATTTTGTATACAGTAATACTGTGTAATATTTTATAATAATAAATAACTAAATGCTACATAAATAACTGTATTCCTGTGAAAATTTTTAGCAGCTATTACTCCAGTCCTCAGTGTTGGTGCTCAAAAAACATTTCTTCTGATCAATATTGAAAACAGTTGTGCTCCTTAATATTTTTGTGGAAACTGTGATGCATTTTTTTCAGGAATATTTGATGAATTGAAAGTTCTTTTGTTTTGTTTTTTTTAATGGAAAAGCCTTTACTGTCACTTGCTGAATAAAAGTAATTATTTCTCTGGAAAAAAAATTCAATGATAGTATATTTTTATCAAATATATTTCAGTGTTGTCATTGAGCACTGATTAACGTGCTCTTAAATGAAAATATAAGACCTGTTTTGTCCTGTAAATCTGTTATATTTTTACACAAACAACACATTTACTGTCACCTCAGAGATTATTTATAATAGTGATTTCAACACTGAGCATTACAACTCGACTCGTGTTACACCTCCTGCTCTCCTCGTCTACAGCAGTAACTGTCAGACCATAACAAACATTTCCTTACTGTATTAAAAAGTTCCTGACATTTTAAAAATAGCTTCTTCTCTTTTTAAAATTTCATTTATAGTCTCACTCCTGATCAGAGTTTAGTTGCGTCGTCTGACTTCATGTTATCCTTAGGCAAGATTTCCACATTGCAGAACCAGAGGCTACATAAAGAGAAACAAATTAATGCAAAGGTGAAACACCAGCTTTGCGAAGGCCATAGAAATAAGACAGAGTCAATAACAATACACATACACTTACACCCACACCTTACTGAATTACGACCCTTAAAATGGGCCATTTACACTTTTGGTGCTGCTATAGGAGGCACAAGGCAACATAATACATGTGTTGTTATGTGAGTGGGCCATATTATGTCTTTGTACTTCTGACTGTTGCCCCCCTCGCAGGTCCCTGAGTCTCCGTGCAGTGTACATGATGTGCTTGTGCACGAAGAGACCTTACAGGCTGGAGCCGAGTGCATTCACGTTGCACTGTATATGTGGGAGTGTGTGGGAGTTCTCTTTTTTTCTATGCTCAGAGCTGCCAGATTTTCATACATGCACATTAAAATGCAGGATTTTCTTTTTTTTTTTGTAAGGTAATTTTTCTTTTCTCTGCGAGGCATATAAAGCTTTGTGTTTTGGCCAGGGACTGCTGAGGTTATACAACATGTGTGAGTGACAGGGAAGCCGGCAAAGAAAGAACTGTCATACGCCACAGAAAGACTTTAGTTCCATAGACAGATCAGCTTTGGTTGGAGAGAGCACGAAAACAGAGAGAGAAAGTGTAGAGCTGAAAACAGGTCTATGTTTTTGAATATGCTTATTGAAACTTTTCAGATTTGTAGTTCACATCTGTGGTTCGTAATTTATTAGAACTTTAAAATGACTTGCAAATGCAAATGTTTCTTCTGAAGTTAAAAGGATGGTTCACACAAATTTAAATTTCTGTCATTATTTGGAACTTCATGTTGTTTCAAACTCAAATGACTTTCTTTTTGTAGTGTAACACAGTCATTATTGAAAAAAAAAAAATCTTTATATTGTAATCATTATGATCACAACTTGTAATTATTACTTTAAAAAGCTCATTGTTTCTGCCTAAAATGAATGCATGTTAGCCAACTGCATGTTAGCTTGTACATTTCTGTACAAACATCTAATAAACCTCTTAGAAAAAACAGTTTTACATGCATTCTAAATCATAAACCTCCACGTTTCAAATGTCTATTTAACATCTGACAGGAAACGTCTTAGATACATATTGCAGATAAGCAAACATTCTAAAAAATACATCTTGCAGATGTAAATACAGACATCAAATAGACATATCTGTGATATATGTGAGAGGCGATTTGCTTTTCTTTCTTTTGCTTTTGCATTTGTGTTGTTAATACAGGGGATTCTCGGAAAAAAAAGAAAGCACGTAGAGAACGCAGCATTTGTTGTTGTTTTGATCGAAGCCATTCGCTGTAATACTGAATAAAAGCCATAGCGACCTCTTCTGTTTTGTCATCAGTAAAACATTACAACATGTTTCAATTTTATTTTAAACCAGACTGCAAATGGCAATGTATACGTTCATATTCACTTCATAGAAAAGGATGAACAATGAATAGCCCATGAGAACAACAGTGTGACAATTCCGTTTACACATCATTTTGTCAATTATAACTGTGATAACTCCAAGTACTTACTTATTTTAAAATGCAAAACTGTTACCCAATTATAGCAGTGGGCGTTTACTTCCAAGTCTTGAATGCAGCATGCCTATCAAAACAGAGAGTTCGAAAGAGAGGATAGAAAATAGCTCATTACTTCTAAATTAGGATGTTTTTGATGTAAAAATCTTGACAACATTATACAATTGAGTGCTTGCTTTTGACTTTCGCTTTCGAATTCGCGGTCACGAGTACTCTGCGTGTAGGGAGCAGCGATACTGACCACACATTTTGCAAGATGAGATATTTGTCAATGTCAATAAGACAAACCAGATTCAAATTGCCCGGCAAATTCGTAAAGCAAAGAAAAATCATTTCTAGCTGATCAACATTATGAAAACTGGTAAAACCTTTAGGAACTTTAAAAGATAAAACAGCGAAATTCCTAATATTACTTCCAATATTTCCAAATTATGTTCATTTTCATAGAGCGGGCCAATATCGTGATGATTATTTAAAATCAATCGAGAGAAGCAGATATCGTTATCATGATAAAATACGATTAATCGTGCAGCCCTAATTTAATTTAATTTGACTTGACATTTGATATTCAACAGTATCCTTGACATTTATTCAACAGTGCTTTTGATCTGCCTGCATTGACACTATTCTTTAAAAGGAAAAATTATATACCAATTATCAATGTAAAGCTGCTTTGACACAATCTGCATTGTAAAAAGCGCTATATAAATGAAGGTGACTTGACTTGACTTGACTTGACGCTCAGGATCTGTTGACCACCAAATCCTCTGCCATCGTCCTGTCAGTCATCTCATCTCTCCTTAGACGGTTTCAGTTTATAACTGTAACGTCCATTGTCCAACTGAACTAAATGGTTTTATTTCTATAAAAAAGCAAGACAACGCCGGGGGCAGGGGTGGTTCCGCGGTGTGCAAGTAATGTAATCGGTGTATGGCCGAACACCGTGTAACATCGGTAACACGGACTACTGCAGCAAACCTAATAATGACTAAAATTTCAGGCTTTTTCTCACACAGAGATATCACGTCACTTTAATGCATGTGATAAAGAAAATAGATATATACTGTAACGAGGTCAGTAGATGTGGGAAGAAGGAGGCGGGAACCGGCGAACGTTCAACAAAAGTTTAATTCAAAATAAACAAAGAACAAAACTAAAGTAATGCCGGCAGACCCTCGCGGACGTCTGCCGGCCACACAAACATAATAAAACGTAAAATAAAGTCCAGGCCTGGTCCTCTCTCGTCCTTCACTGATGTCGCTCCTCCTTTTATGCCTCCGGAGCTCCTCCGTGAGAGACTCGAGGCCGGCACGCCTCGCAGGTGACGCTCATTATCACTCGCGTCACCGGCCTCGCGCCGTTCCCTCATGGCTCTCGCCCGCCCTGCTCGTCACATACCCCCAACGCCCCTCGCAGGCCGGGGGGTACTCCCGAGACTGCGCTCAACTCCCCCCCGGGGCCTGTCTCGGCGGCCGCAGCACCTGGGGGTAAGGACAGACGAGACGAGAGAAAGGAGACGGAAGCAAGGGAGCGACCTCGCAGGTGACGCTCATTATCACTCGCGTCACCGGCCTCGCCGCCGTTCCCTCACGGCTCTCGCCCGCCCTGCTCGTCACATATACATACTGTAAGTCATTAAGAACATTTTTGTTGTTTTTTTTGTCATTATAGGACTTGATTGACCCATTTACTCATTTACTTTTATTATTTGCTCACCCTCACCTACCAAATTTATATTTTTGGTGTACTGTTTCTTTAAGGGTTCCTAGTCAAATAAAGTTGATATTCACGAGGTTAAACTGTCTGCTCACTATTTTAATGAGAAAATGAAACATGTACCCACAACAAAGACATTTAAAACTCAAACAATCTTTCACATCTCCTGCATCAACAGGTTCTTTTAGCACATGTTTTTTTTTTCACACAGAAGAAGGTATAAACAGTCTTGTATAATGAAATTTTATTAGACCCTTGGAGCCTTTCAAGTTAATGGAGGAAATAAATGAGGACAAGCACATTTTAAAGGTACTTTCAGTTTTTTGCCCTGATGGAGTATTTTAGTTCAGTTAAATTGTTAAAGTTTCAGTAAAAAAGAAAAAAATTAATTTGCGAAAGTTAAAATGTCTCTGGGCAAAAGCTATAAGTGCCAATATTGTGTCAGTGAGCGAAATGGCACAGTTGCTTTTGAAAAGTTTCAGAGACACAGATCTAGTTCTGGTAAGCTGAAACTTTTCTCCCGTTGTCTTCACAAAAAACTAGAAGACAGCTAAAGACTATAAGATGTCCAGAAACAAATTCATTTTGAAGTAGTATTAACCTAACATGTGCTAAACCGTCCATACCTGCACTCTGCATTACATCTGAAATGATTTAAGTAATGAGGTTTTGCGTACAGATTGCATCATACTTTTGTCAACTATATTGCACTATGTGGCCTAAAACAATTGTGCTAGTGCTCTGTCCTCAATAAAGTTACACTGCTATTAATTTCTGTGGCATAGTTTGAAACCAGTGTCCGAGGGCTGGGGAATTCTTTAAATTATGTCAGCTGTTGTTTGCACTAATGTTATTTCAGTGAGTGGATTATTCTGGGCTCAGCGGGCATGTATATTTTGAAATACCGAAAGCATGTATATCTTGAATACCAATTATCCTGAACACTTGTTGGATTTTGTTCGATAAGTCAGAGAGCTTCATGACTAATGAATGTTCTTTATCTCCTTCCTGATTTAAAGCTTGTGGATGAACCTTTTTGATCTCTCTGTATATTTAAATTTCCGCCTGTTTTTCACAAAAGGCTAACATATGGCTTCAGAAATACTGTCAGATGTAGTGCACAAGTAGTATGGACAAGTTTTATGGCACTTTTTGAAGCTTTTTTTCTATGAAAAGATGGTGAATGTGATTTCACCAAGTACGAAATGTTCCTGATGTTGATCCTGGAACAACATTCCAATCACCAATCAGATTTGAGGGACAAGTTTAACGTTTATGTCAAGTTTAGGCTTGCAACCAGGGTTAGGTGCTTCTACATCAATGTTATTCACCTATCTTTCTCCTCTGATTTTCGGGATAAGTTATGGGTAGGATTAGGTTTAGGGGTAGGAATAGGGTTAAGACTAAATTTTCAGACAGGAATGTTGTTCCAGGATCAACAAAATATGTTGATCCACGAACATGTCTTGGCAAAATCACGGTGACCATGAAAGGATCAGCAAGAACATTTTTTTAAAACAAAATGCATCAGTATTTTTTTTTTTTTTTGTCAGATTTTTCTCTCATCTTAAGCATAAGCCTCACATTTTTATTTTTTCATATTTTATTTAAACTTTTTATACAATATACAAATTGGCAGTATACAAAGGTTTGTAAATGGCTTGCTCTGCCATTTTAACAAATTAGTTCAGTTAAATGAACTGTTATGATGAGTATTTAGAACTTTCTTTTTGAACTCAATATGAACTGTTGTATGAACTAATTTCTTTTAACTTAGACTAACTTAAGTTTAACTGAAACTGGGCTGGGATTTCTATTTCCCAGCATGCTTTGCCCATGGCACTCGAAAGGGAGAGTAAATGCTAAAATTAAGTGTTATATAATGTTTTTTTTGTGCAAAATTAACGGATAAGGGAGATTTAGTAGTGATTTAGTTTTGTTATGCTAATTTAGAAGAGTTTCTGTTAATGTGGGTTTTTGGAGAGTTACCATCATGGTGACAAGTGGTGCATGCTGCTTGGTTTGACAGCAGATAAGTCACGTGTTTTAAGTTGCTGTACTCATTCAGTAAGTGCTATACCATGTTATATTAGCAAATTAGCGAGTTGGTATTTTCAGAACTTTCTTATTAGGGTTTACAGTGAAATAACTCATTTGATTTGGAAGACCTCAAAATAAAAAAGTTAATTAACTAAATATTTTATGTTAATTGCTATCAAAATGTATGAGTTAGCTAACTCAGTACTTCAAGTTAAGAGCAATTATCATGCATGAGTACTACAAACTCAAAACTTGATAGTTCTGCTTACTTAAAATTGGGAACATCATGACTCAAAAAAATTGATGTAACTGATTACCTCAAATTTTTTTGTTATCCCAACTTATTTGGGTTTACCTCACTTATTTTATTATTTTATTGTATAGAATGGACAATTTGACAGCATATGACAGTGAAACAAACATGGTTTGCAAATGATGTCCTCTGCCATTTTGCATAGCTAGCGGCAATTTTGGACACAACACTAGCATGTAGCACAAGACAACATCAGATGACCTTTGGGCCGCCAGCACTTGGTGCCGTACCAAGGAGATTGTGGGTGGTGGCCCACTTCTCTGAGACAGAGACACCCTGCATCAATGGCCCTGATTACAATTTCAGGACATTTTAAATGAGAGGCAGACTCTCTTCATTTTCGCTTTAATTGTCTTTGTTCTCTTGTTCCAAATATCCTGTACTTCATATTACTCTTAAGTGCTCCAGAGGGACCGTTTGAGTCAATGACGTTCCCCTCCCCTTCTCCGTGCACGATGTCTTCAGTACAGCCAGTCAGCATGCTAGTTCTGACTGTCTGCCTGCAATTAAAGTGGCCATGGAGGATAGCGATGCTAAATTAGCCTGTGTTTATAGCTGTTGGTGTAGGCTGAAATGTTGTGCAACACAACACTGAGGGACTCATTAAGTAATGATGTAATATATTGCAGTCTCTCTCTCTCTCTCTATACATCTTCCTCTCTCAACTTGCCTGCTCGCTGGCTCTCTTTGTCATCATGAATGCGTTTATGTCTCACGTAATGGCTGAGTTATTTCGAATGTGAAAAGGTGGGAGAATTCTGTCTCTCTTAATTTCCCCGTGCCGCGTACGCTGTAAGGAGACACTGCTGAGCTCTATTAAGATCTGAATGAACGTAAACAGGAGGCAGATGCTAAAAGAGTTGACACCATTACCCTCATCACACTGTGTGTATCAGCCTCATTGACTTTTAGAGGTTCTCTTTTGTAGCTGTATTACCCTTAATACCAGCTAGGCTGTCAGTGAGATGTGAAGAATGGGGCGAGTGAAAAAAAAATTAGCCCCCATTTATAGCTTACACGTTTGTGATGTCATTATTGCAGGCTGTCGGCGGGACAGATAAACGTAAATGGTAGTTATTACATTACTGAGTGAACATCACCGGAGAGGAGATTATAACCCTCAGTCAATAGTCAAACGCCCCTCTCTCCTCCCGCGCTAAAGTAATAACTCATAATACAATGCGCTGTTTCTCTCTTGCTCACTCTGGTAAGAATGATTAGTGCTTTGTGAATGCCGTTAATGAGCATATTTAGATTTGAATATATCTGCAAGAACATGTTTACTGCTCACGATGAGGCCCTTGTGTCTGTGAAGCAGCCCAACCACAACAGACAGACGAGTTCAACCCTAATGAGGATTAATTGGCTGAAACATCTTCGTATTCATTTGGAATGCATTCATAGTGGTTGGGAAATCCAAAACAAAGAACTATAATGGCAGTAATGAAAGTAATAAATACAATAAATATAGGCGTTTGACAATTAGCTTAAGAATAAAAACAGCCAGAGACCATTACTGTGAATATGTGCTTTGTTTTAAATTTAAATGCAAGATGTGATGACAGTGGTGTGTTTTGGTATGATTTATGGCTGGTGATTGCAGGGGCTGCCTGGCGAGCGAAGTGTAAAAAATGAAATGATGTGTAACAAGATGTGGCCGGGGCGACGGAGGCTCCCTCCTATGCTTAATAATGTCCATTTAATGAGAAGTCGGCCTTCATAAAAATGGCAGCACTTCTCACACAGGGAGTTTATTAATGGATTCATTATGGTGTCAGTATCAGTGTCCTGTTGGTGAAAATAATTTTTTTTTCTGTATTTTCTGCTCAAAAGAAAGGACTAACCGTGACACTATGTCAAATAAACTGGCGTTTTACAAGCAGAATGTCATAGATAATTCTCTCTGCACAATTATTTGCATTTTTTTTCTCTTCTTATCAGGTTTGAACAATTTGATTATATCTAAACCATTATATTTGAGCCTTTTTGTTGTGACATGGAAAGAGTAAGTGCTTATAAGTATATATTTTGCAGTGTTTCTCTGCATGGATGTAGATAAATGACCTTGTTTTTAATCCACTATTATCAATGTGACACGTCTATAATTGCATATCGCCATTTACCTGTAAGAGGATCCAAACATGAGTAAGTGCCTCATCATGAACATTAAACACCCCCTCAAATTCACTTCAGTCCAAAAATGTTTAAAGGGGTCATGAACTGCTTTTTTTTTTTTTTAATTTTATAATTTTATAAAAGGTCCGCTTATAATGTTATCAAGATTTTTACATCAAAAAACATCCAGATTTAGAAGTAATAAGCTATTTTCTTTCCTGTTTTTGACCTTCGCTTTCAAACACTCTGTTTTGATAGGCGTGCCGCATTCAAGACTTGGAAGTGAACGCCCACTTCTATGAATGTTTCTACATATTAAAATCATTTTCGACAGCCTCACCATTACACGCGTGGAATTGTTTTGAGAGCTTCGGATGTTGAAGAAATATTTTGTTACATTGCTGAAACATTTGCCAACAATGTGAAACAATAAGTCTTGGTTATGGCAAATAAAGTTTAAAGGGTTAGTTCACCCAAAAATTAAAATTATGTCATTTATTACTCATCATATTACTCATTTCGTTCCACATAAGACCTTCGTTCATCTTCGGAACACAAATTGACATCAGCGAGGTATATGACTCGTCCATTGACAGCAATTTCAAGGTCTAGAGAGGTACTAAAGACATTGTTAAAAAAGTCGACGTGACTGCAGTGGTTCAACCTTAATTTTATGAAGCAACGAGAATACTTTTTGTGCACAAAAAAAAAAAAAAAAACTTTATTCAACAATAACTTCTCTTCTGTGTCATTCTCATATGCCGTTTATGTTCAACGCTTCCAGGTTCTACGTCAGAATTGGCAGATGCTGTAACGTGAGCAGCATGATGCAGGAGCCGGCTAATAATGAGTCGCCATTCTGATGGCATTCTGACAGCATTCAGGCGTTATTTTTGTTTTTTTTTGCGCTCAAAAAGTATTCTTGTCGCTTCATAAAATTAAGGTTGAACCAATGCAGTCATGTCAATGGTTTTAAAGGGGGGGTATAATGCTATTTCATGTATTCTTACTTATTTACACTGTAAGAGTTGGATTCTCATGCTAAACATGGCCAAGGTTTCAAAACACGAGTTCTATTCAAAAATACTCTTCCAAATCCTCATGAACGTGCACGCGCGCACACGTCGACTAGGGGTGCATTTCCCAAAAGCATCGTTAGCCAACTAACATCGCAAGTTCTGTTGTTACTTACATAGTTCAACGATTTGGTGTTTCCCCAAACCATAGTTCAAACGAACATTCGCAAACTGCATCGCAAACTTGTATGATTGGAACGACAGCCTTCGAGCTGTAGTTGGAAGCATAGTTTCTTGTTTTTATGACATGTGGACTTAATAAATCGTTATCTTGAGCAAAATAAGCAAGCTGACATTAAGTACAATGTATATCTTTTATTACAAATATATACAAATGTCATTTATATATTTTAGTTTGTCAAGAGATTGAAAGCACCGTTTTTGGAGAGTGCACATGTGTGTACGTGCTCTTGTACGTAAGAACAAGCATTTGATTTAATCTGGAAATAAAGCAAAATAACTGAGGAAAATGAGAATTAGTCCTCTAATGCCATGTCCGTAATTTATAGCAAAAAATCGAGCATTAATTCGATCTCAAACGCATTCATTTAAAGAAGTTATTTCTCACCACCTGCGTGACGTCATTCCTCAACGTGGTTGAACGACAGGTTTGCGACAATACGGTTTCGGGAAACGGTCGTGACTAGCTAGTTGATTTGTTCAGAGATGCATCATACTATGGTAGTTCAGCAGCGAGATACATCGTTGTTTGGGAAATGCACCCTAGAGCGAGAGAGCAAGAGCACGCCCATCAACGCGCATCCGGCTTTACGGAAGTCGCCGCTGCACAGGTCACAGGACTTCACAAAATCAACAATGTCACCAAAGAAGTGTGTTTTTGGTTGTGAGGGAAAGATAACCTTGCTTCTTAAAGAACCCAGCGTTAAGTGAGCTGAGAGTTTTGTGCTCACGCATTACATTGATGCGCTCTCGATATTTGTCATTAAAACAACCATAGAAACGATAGTTGCAATCACTTTTTAATTAGTTAAAATGAATGGAGAATATCTCGTGTTTTTCCATGGCTGCTTGAGCCCTCAGGATGGGCTCTTATGGTTTCATAAACAAGTTCTACGCTGGATTTACAGATCGTTTGAAACTGAAAGATGGAGCGGTCACAGCGATAAAAGATCCGCAGTCAGAACCGCAGGTGGTGAGTAAAACGGCTTCAAATGTCTGTTTTGTTGGCAATAGGTGCCTAAGTGCATATAATGCAAACAACACAAACGTAGTGAATTCATAAATTCATTATTCATCATTCACTATACGCTATATTCATTATAGTGATTCAAAAGTTATCCTGAGATAATGCGTTGGTGTATTGTGTGTGTTTAAATACATTTGTTTAGCTGACCATTGATAGCTTGCAGACAATCACTACGCAAAAGCTGCGCGTGCTCATCACTCTTTAGCTCTGCTCACACGGCACACCTCCAGGCGCTCGGTTGTTTTCGGAAAGACTCGGTACAGCTTATGTATCTTTTATAAATATGATAAAACTAAACACTTTTTGGAGATATGAAGGATGCACTACTACTCTATAGGTACTCAAGATTAACACGAGATTGCCAGTAACTGTGTGTGATACCCCCCCTTTAACAATGTCTTTAGTACTTTCTGGACCTTGAAAGTGGTGGTTAAATTGCTGTCTGTGGATGAGTCATATACCTCTTGGATTTCTGTAAAAATATCTTAATTTGTGTTCCGAAGATGAACAAAGGACTTATGGGTGTGGAACGACATGAGGGTGAGTAATTAATGACAGAATTTTCATTTCTGGGTGAACTAACCCTTTAAGTACTAAGTTACCACAGTTATATGAATGAATGTACCATAATTATTATTCAGCCTTCGTGATAAAGTGAAAAACTTATATATTGTCATTTGCAGTGCCGTGCTTTAAATAAAATGAAACGTGTTGTAATGTCTTACTTACTCATTTAAGCTTTTATTCAGGATTACAGCAAATGGCTTTGGTCAAAACAATAACAAAAGCAGTGTTTTATGTGCTTTTTATTGGCAATCCCCGCTTTAACCCCATAAATGCAGAAGCAAAGGAAAGAACAGCAAATCACAACTATTCACAGTTTGACTGCAGTGCAGTATAAATACTCAATGTCAAACTATCTGTAACAAACAAAGCAATAGTGACACATGGTAAAAACATTGTTATTCACATTTATGTGTTGCAACATTACTGTCTGATCCAATATAGTTGGCACTGCATCATCTTTTATTTTCAGTCTCTCTGAAAAGCCTTCGTTTAACTGTGTCTGGTTTAAAAATGAATCCACAGTAAAATGCAGCAAACAAACAAACAGTGTCTTACTGGCTCGATCTGACTGGAACTTTCTTTAAAAATAAAGCTCATTGTGCTTTCTTAACGTTAGGTCACAAGGATTGCAATGCAAAGATTGTGTTTTTCCACCAATTGGTACTTCAGAATATCTTGTAATCCTCAGAGGCATCTTTATCATTTTGTTGCTGGAGTAATCCTGTGTTAGCTTGTCTTGTATTTACAAACCCAATTCCAAAAAAGTTGGGACACTGTACAAATTGTGAATAAAAACAGAATGCAATGATTTGGAAGTTTCAAATTTCAGTATTTTATTCAGAATACAACATAGATGACATATCAAATGTTTAAACTGAGAGAATGTATCATTTTAAGGGAAAAATAAGTTGATTTAAAATTTCATGGCATCAACACATCTCAAAAAAGTTGGGACAAGGCCATGTTTACCATTTTGTGGCATCCCCTCTTCTTTTTATAACAGTCTGCAAACGTCTAGGGACTGAGGAGACAAGTTGCTCAAGTTTAGGAATAGGAATGTTGTCCCATTCTTGTCTAATACAGGCTTCTAGTTGCTCAACTGTCTTAGGGCTTCTTTGTCGCATCTTCCTCTTTATGATGCGCCAAATGTTTTCTATGGGTGAAAGATCTGGACTGCAGGCTGGCCATTTCAGTACCCCAATCCTTCTTCTACGCAGCCATGATGTTGTAACTGATGCAGTATGTGGTCTGGCATTGTCATATTGGAAAATGCAAGGTCTTCTCTGAAAGAGATGACGTCTGGATGGGAGCATATGTTGTTCTGGAACTTGGATATACCTTTCAGCATTGATGGTGCCTTACCAGATGTGTAAGCTGCCCATGCCACACGCACTCATGCAACCCCATACCATCAGAGATGCAGGCTTCTGAACTGAGCGCTGATAACAACTTGGGTTGTCCTTGTCCTCTTTAGTCCGGATGACATGGCGTCCAGTTTTCCAAAAAGAACTTCAAATTTTGATTCGTCTGACCACAGAACAGTTTTCCACTTTGCCACAGTCCATTTTAAATGAGCCTTGGCCCAGAGAAAACGCCTGCGCTTCTGGATCTTGTTTAGATATGGCTTCTTTTTTGACCTATAGAGTTTTAGCCGGCAACGGCGAATGGCACGGTGGATTGTGTTCACCGACAATGTTTTCTGGAAGTATTCTTGAGCCCATGTTGTGATTTCCATTACAGTAGCATTCCTGTATGTGATGCAGTGCCGTCTAAGGGCCCGAAGATCACGGGCATCCAGTATGGTTTTCCGGCCTTGACCCTTACGCACAGAGATTGTTCCAGATTCTCTGAATCTTTGGATGATATTATGCACTGTAGATGATGATAACTTCAAACTCTTTGCAATTTTTCTCTGAGAAACTCCTTTCTGATATTGCTCCACTATTTTTCGCCACAGCATTGGGGGAATTGGTGATTCTCTGCCCATCTTGACTTCTGAAAGACACTGCCACTCTGAGAGGCTCTTTTTATACCCAATCATGTTGCCAATTGACCTAATAAGTTACAAACTGGTCCTCCAGCTGTTCCTTATATGTACATTTAACTTTTCTGGCCTCTTATTGCTACCTGTCCCAACTTTTTTGGAATGTGTAGCTCTCATGAAATCCAAAATGAGCCAATATTTGGCATGACATTTCAAAATGTCTCATTTTCAACATTTGATATGTTATCTATATTCTATTGTGAATAAAATAAGTTTATGAGATTTGTAAATTATTGCATTCCTTTTTTATTCACAATTGCACAGTGTCCCAACTTTTTTGGAATCGAGTTTGTACTACTACATGACATGTCTAAAATGTGGGGGCTAAAGAGGCAATACTTCCCAATGATGTAGAAGTAGGAGATGATCATTTCTACGTCATAGTGTGGAATGACAAAATGACAAAATCTTTCTGAGCTTGGTTTCAATAAAAGCTGTTTTTGGACTAACAAGGAAGTTTTGAGTTCTGAAACTCACAGGATATTTTTATAGTACAATGACCTCTTACATGGCAAAAGATGAAGGAAAATTTTATTTCTTAATTCATGACCACTTTAAAACCTTTTTTTCCCCTACTCACTCTTGAGTGCCTTCATCTACAGTGAGACATTTTGGAATTTTTCATGAATATGGTCTACTTTTGGGGGTCTCTCCTAACAGTTTTTTTATTTATTTATTTTTTTTAAGACATTTAATACTTTTATTCAGCAAGGATACATTTGATCAAAAGTGACAGTAAAGGACATTTATAAAGTTACAGAAGATTTCTATTTCAAATATTTATATTCATCGAAAGAATCCTGAAAAAAATGTATCACAGTTTCCACAAAAAAACAAACAACAAAACAAAAACACCCCAGATGTTTTCAACATTGATTTGAGCAGCAAATCAGCATATTAGAATGATTTCTGAAGGATTATGTGACACTGAAGACTGAAGTAATGACACTGAAAATTCAGCTTTGCCATCACATCTTTTTAAAAATATTAAAATAGAAAATAGCAATTTTAAATTGTAATAATATTTAAGAGAAAATTACAGTTTTACTGTATTTTTAATCAAATAAATGCAGCCTTGGTGAGCATATGAGCAACTTAAAAAAATCTTACTGACTCCGAACATTTGAATGGTAGTGTATGTGAGTTTACTCTCTGGATAAAAATCTATGCAAGAGAATTGTGTGAGAATCATGAAAATTTCCTATTGTTGTGCTATTAATGAGATCTCTCTTCTAATTTTTGTTTCTGGTAGGAACACTTCATACCTGCAGCACAGATTGTACTGACTAACTTGGTTTTTATTCCCAGATGAAGTCCCTGCAGCCTTTAAATCTGAATCTAATGGAGGATTAGACATTCACAGACATGTTCATGTGCAGACATTTGTCCACTCAGTCAGGTGGCCTGATAAAAGCATTCATTTGGACTACAGGTAGCGTCTGACCCTGGTGTGTAGAACAAACCTGCTGCTCACACACTGCTGTGTTTGCTTGGCCTGCAGCGACAGTGATAGAGCTCCGTCTCGCACACTTTTCATTTCCCAGCATGCTCTGCGCTCAAGGCCTAACCCTGCCCCACATATTTAGCACTCATGACACAGTTCTTTCTTTCTTTCTTTCTTTCTTTCTTTCTTTCTTTCTTTCTTTCTTAGTTCAATAGGTTTCATGAACTATTTTAAGTACCTTTTTTGTTTTACAACTATTAATCTACCGTTTAATTTTTTTAAAAATAGAAATGAATACTTTTATTCAGCAAGAATGCATAAAACTGATCAAAAGTGACAGTAAAGATATTGATAATATTACAATAATAAGTGCTGTTCTTTTGAACCTTCTATCAAAGAATTCTGAAAAAAGTATCAAGTTTTCCACAAAATATTACGCAACTGTTTTCAACATTGATAATAATAATAATAAATGTTTCTTGATTAGCAAATCAGCATATTAGAATGATTTCTGAAGGATCATGTGAACCTGAAGCCTGGAGGGTCATGGATCATGTCACATGATCCTTTAGAGATCATTTTAATTTGCTGATTTGGTGCTCAAGAAACATTTCTTCTTATTATTATTAATGTTGAAAACAGTTTTTGCTGCTTAACTATTTTGTACCATTCAAACATTTGTGGTAAAATTAAAAGAAAGAGAGAAATTAATACAAAAATCAAAAAGTGACAGTGATCAAAAGTGACAGTGATATTTATAATGCTACAAAAGATTTCTATTTAATAAATGCTTTAATAAATTTAATAAATAAATTTAATAAATGCAAATAAATGCTTTTCTTTGAACTTTCTATTCATCAAAGTATCCTGAAAAAAGTATCATCATTTCCACAAAAATGTTAAGCAGCACAACTGGTTTCAACATTGATACTAATAATAAGAAATGCTTCTTGGGCATCAAATCAGAATATTAGAATGATTTCTGAAGGATCATGTGACACTGAAGACTGGAGTAATGATGCTGAAAATTCAGCTTTGCATCACAAGAATAAATTACATTTTATATATATTCAAATAGACAGTAACAAACAGTTCTTTTAATTTGTAATAATAATATTTTTGATGAAATAAATGCAGTCTTGGTGAGCATATGAGACTTCCTTCAGAAACATTAAAAATTTTTAATGTTTTCAAACTTTTGACAGGTACTTTATTTAACTTTTTACTATATTTTTTAACAAATAAATAGAGAGACAAAAACACTTTCACAAAGATAAAAAATTGTATTAGCCACAAACATTTGAATGATAGTGTGGGTTCATGTTAATTAATTTTAGTCTGTAATAGATTTAATCAATGTTAATTTATACAACATGAAATGTTAAAAATGTTATTAATATATGTAGAATTTTACCTCGGTTAATAAATGCTATAAAAGTATTGTTCATTTTAGTTCATGATACCTAATGCATTAACTAATGTTAACAAATTCAACCTTAATGTGAAGTGTTACCACGGCCTATGTAAAGTATGCAATTTAATGAAACATTTTTAAATAAATCACTTACATAACCATAGAGGTACACGCATGGTCTTACTGACCAACTTTATACTGAATGTTAATTTTTTTTTTTTAACCGTCTCTATATTCAAGCACTAAATCTGAAGAACATAATAAAGAAAGACAGAAGGATTCTTTACTGCATAAATATTTTAGATGCTCTGAATGTAGATTGTGCATGAACCCACTACTCTGAAATAATGAATCAATGCATTGGAACAAGAAAATATTACATTCAATAACAGACTTCAAGCTAAAAGGAAGCGACGGACAAGTGAGATTATGTTCTGATCAATAGGGATTATAATAGTCATTACACAGCTTGCAGAATACTGCAGTCAATCTTCCCATGCCAGCTGTTCACTGTTTTTCTTTTTTGAGCTCAGTGGGGTCAGAGGGTGGGGAGATGAAGGAAGGTCTCCATTAAAACACCCCCAGCCCAGCCCAGACTCTCTCTGATCCCTATCAAATAATTTATCGTCTCACTATGATGGATGGAAGGAAAAGTAGCATCCAAATCAATAAATAGGGGGTGCCGATAAGCACAAGGAGTGACTGTTGCTCACTGATGTGACAGGTGATGGCATGGAAATCTAAATGAACGCTGACATGTGTGTTTTTAAATGAGATTAAAGTCCCATCCTGAGCAAGAAAAGCATGACATGTATTTAGCTTCCTCTGTAAATAAAGGTGCTGTCGTTAATAGAGTGTTGGCAGTTAGTTGTCCCTTGAGATGTATTCTTGTTGGGTCTGATATCATAAGTATCCACAGTGGTATTTCAGTTTTTAATGCAGGAAAGCCCTTATACAGAAAACCAAGTGTTATTTTAACATCAGACTGTATAATTTGATGGTGCGATATATTATTTTTCACATGATGTAAAAAGCAGCTCTCTCAGCCCACTCTCTTTGTGCGTTCGTTCGCCCCCCTTGAGAACAGAATGCCTTATTTCCTGTCTCTGGGGACAGTTTATTCTGTTTACGGAAGGTGATTGTGCCCATGTTGATTTCCTGTAAGCATGACTGAAGAAGAAATTTAAATAGTTTCCTGGAAATTTGACTTTAAATAGACATTAAATTATCCAAATACTCTGTGCTTTCACATTTTCTTATTTTCTTCTTATTTTTTTTTACTATGGTTGGCAAATCAAATTTGCCATGGTCTAACAGCCTTCAAACTGACACATTGTGCCTCATTTTAATTATTTTTTGCAGAAGGAATCTTGTTTGTGCTGTCTCAGAATGAGTCAAATCTCACCACGGGTCCTCAGGTACACAAATACAAGTGGCAGACATGACAATATGCAGGTCTTTGACTTGATAATCACGAGAAAACAAAGAAAGAGGCAAATGATGAGTTCCCTGTGGCAGGAAATGGAAATGAGTTCATGAATCTTAAAAAATGACTTGTAGAAGAAGCTGGAAAGTGTTGGAATAACTCAAACAGATATTGTACGCTCTGTTGTATGAAAAACTTGACCGTTAAGGGCACTTCCTCCTCCACCTACTGTACATCACCTGTGTGTGGCTCTGTTCCAAAACATAGCGAGCTGTCTCACTGCCAACTGCCTACGTAGACAGTATTAATAAAATATATGTGTACATGTATTATTTATATAAAAAATATACATGTGTTTTATACAGACCCCACATATATTATATAAAATAGAATAAAATAAAATATATTTGTATACATGTGTAATTAAATTCAGTGAATTACCAAACGTATGTATTAAAGGATTAGTTCACTTCAGTATTAAAATTTCCTAATAATTTACTCACCCCCATGTCATCCAAGATATTTATGTCTTACATTCTTCAGTCGAAAAGAAATGAAGGTTTTTGAGGAAAACATTCCAGGATTTTTCTCCATATAGTGCTATACTCCATGTAGGCTTTACACCAGTGGTCGCCAACCCGTCGATCTTTATCACTGTTCCAGTAGCTCGCGAAAAAATAACAGAAATATGAGTACAAAAATACATTACATTTCTCCAGTCTTTGTATTGTATTTTTGTATTTATTTTTATGTTATTTTCTGGAGCTGCTGGGGCAGACAGATAAAGGTAAATAGCCCACATTATGTCTGAGTCTGTAAACGGCCGTTAACAAGAGGCCAGAGACGCTTAAGACGGACGTGAAGAGGAGACAATTCTGTAGCAGGCAGAGCAGCTCACTGTTCACGATGCTCGAAATATAGGAAGAAAATATAAACATTTAATTGTGGGTGAGGGATTATGAATTCATCTCTAAAAGGAGATCAGTCTTCAGAAAGATTTCGATGGCAATGGCATTTTATTTTCCTCTTACCTCCGAATAAAGTAGCTAATTATTAGCGCATTTCAGCTTTGTTTACAGCGGTATCCAAGGAAACACTGTATCACTGCTGCTCCATAAGCGCCACCTGCTGTCAGAGAGTGAATCTGCGTCTCATTCAGCCTGCTGTTTTTGTTTCATACTTTTTTGTGTGTGTAGCATTTATAATTTCACAAAGATAAAGTCAGACCGTTCAGTTTTTGCTTTAAATCTTGAAATTAAATCTAATTCAAATAAAAAACAACTGCTCATGCAATGTGCGTAGCATTTGTTTGGATTGTGATTAAAAAGCAGTGGTTCCCTCTAATTTGAAATGGCTATGTATTTTTGTTTATTATAATAATATTAATAATAAATATCTGCAACCAGTATCAGAATTAGCCAATTTGCTTGTAAAAATAAATAAATAAATAAATCAGAATCTACATTGACTACGAAAAAAATACTAAATACAATCTGGGCTGTCTTTTTCTATCAAGTAGATCTTGTCTTTCAAAAAGGTCGAGGTCAGGGATCTTGGGCTTAAAAAGGTTGGTGACCACTGCTTTACACGATCCCAGCCAAGGAATAAGGGTCTGGCGAAAAAATGTATATACTTTTAACCACAAATGCTCGTCTTGCACTGCTCTGCGATGCACCATGCAATAATCACGTTGGAAAGGTCACGTGTGACGTAGGCAGAAGTACTTCTCATCTCATTTTCTCCTCCAACCTCAAAATCATTTGATATCGTTGTTTTACCTTTTTTTGTAAAGGGAGTTTGACTTAGTCTTTGCACGTTTGCTTTGCAGACACTGGATCGGTACTTCCGCCTACATCAAGTGTGACCTTTCCAACATAATTACATAATGCGTGGCGCATCACAGAGCAGTGCAAGATTTGTGGTTAAAGTATACAAATTTATATATTTTTTAGAAAATGATCAATCGTTTCGCTAGACAAGACCCTTATTCCTCGGCTGGGATCAGGTAGGGCCCTTTGAAGGTGCATTGAAACTGCAATTTGGACCTTCAGCCCGTTGGTAACTGTTGAAGTCCGCTATGTGGAGAAAAATCCTGGAATGTTTTCCTCAAAAAACTTAATTTCTTTTCGACTGAAGAAAGACATAAACATCTTGGATGTTTAAATTTAAATTATTAGGAAATTTTAATTCTGAAGTTAACTAATCCTTTCATACAAAATAAATAAATGAAATAATTTTAAAAAGTTCAGTGTGATTGTAATGGGTTACTTCACTGAATATTTTTGTGTGCTGTGTAATTGTTTGCATATATACAGTACAGTCCAAAAGTTTGGAACCACTAAGATTTTTAATGTTTTTAAAAGAAGTTTCGTCTGCTCACCAAGGCTACATTTATTTAATTAAAAATACAGTAAAAACAGTAATATTGTGAAATATTATTACAATTTAAAATAACTGTTTTCTATTTGAATATATTTCACAAAGTAATTTATTCCTTTGATGGCAAAGCTGAATTTTCAGCATCATTACTCCAGTCTTCAGTGTCACATGATCCTTCAGAAATCATTCTAATATGCTGATCTGCTGCTCAAGAAACATTTAATGTGTACAATTGTACAAAATATTTGTGTACAATATTTTTTTTCAGGATTATTTGATGAATAGAAAGTTCAAAAGAACAGTGTTTATCTGAAATCTAATCTTTTGTAACATTATAAATGTCTTTACTGCCACTTTTGATTGATTTAATGCATCCTTGCTGAATAAAAGTATTCATTTCTTTAATTTCTTTTCAAAAAAATAAAAATAAAAATTCTTACTGACCCCAAACTTTTGAACAGTAGTGTATAATGCTACAGAAGCTTTGTATTTCAGATAAATGCTTTTCTTTTGAACTTTCTATTCATCAAGGAATCCTGAAAAAAAAAAAGTACACAACTGTTTTCAACATTGAAAATAATCATAAATGTTTATTGAGCAGCAAATCAGCATATTAGAATGATTTCTGAAGGATCATGTGACACTGAAGACTGGAGTAATGATGCTGAAAATTCAGCTTTGCATCACAGGAATAAATTACTTTGTCAAATATATTTAAATAGTACACAGTTATTTTAAATTGTAATAATATTTCACAATATTACTGTTTTTTACTGTATTTTTAATTAAATAAATGTAGCCTTGGTGAGCAGACGAAACTTCTTTTAAAAACATTAAAAATCTTAGTGGTTCCAAACTTTTGGACTGTACTGTATATGCTGTGGACAAAATCAATTGTGAGTTGCTGATTTTGTAGATACTTCCAAATTGGCATGTTATAGATTTCCCTAACATTTAATCTCCATATATTTTTATGTTGTCAATTACTCTTTGGCCACAATCATCCCTTCTCTTTTATAGAAAATACAAACACTATGGAGGTTTCGTTATGTGTTACGGTATTGATACTATCCAATTTAAGATTTATCTGAGAGAAAAGCAAAGCAAACATCTATTTGAATTAAAGTACCTCAATGTAAATAAGAACAAGTGTAATTGGATGAACTAAAAGCAGTCTTGTTTTTAATGGTTCATTGAATCTAGTGAATCTAGTTAAAATGTAGAACGTTATACATTAATTTGTGATTTCATAGTAAGTGGAATGGAGCAACGGTGGACATCAGTGTTGTGACTGATGGTATGCTGCACAATACTGTGAACTGTTCAAAGATGAAGTATTTTACTGACGTCAATTAGAGGAAAGGGTTTTTAGTGTCTTAGAAAAGGGCTCTCAAATATTGCATTGATGAGCTGAAGCCGTGATAGTGTGTGCATGTTTGTGTGTGTGTGTTGAGCGGAGGTAGTCTCTTGCAGGTCATGCGCTCTTCAGTTAATTGGACATTAAATCAAACTCTCTGTTGCAGCCTTTCTGTGTGGTCTTTAGTGAATCACCCTGGGCCATTGTGTGCAACCAGCTATAGACATCCATCACTAAATATGAACTTTGTGTATCACTGACTTAGGAAAATACATAATATGCATATAACTCTACTGAAGTCATTTTTTAAAAGAATAACCCTTTGACTGCAATTTAATACATTTCAAAGTGAACCAGTATTCAAAAGAATTGATTTTATGCATCAGGATTGGATGGTTGCTTTACTTTGATGTTATTGGTTAATATACTTTTTTTCAACATGCACAGACTTTGTTACATTAGTGGAAATAATTTCAGTAGAGAAAAGTTAAATTGAAATTTAATTTAATTATTATGAAAGTTTATTTTCAAACAGTGTGCACTATGGATATTTTTTAAACAGTGTATATAGTGCCAGTTATGATTTCCTAATAATTCAATCCTAATTTACATAAAAGGATCCATGTTTGACAAAGAATGACCATAATTTAATTAAAATTTTCACAGCATCACTATTTCATTCATATCACATATGGCTAAAATGGGTGGTTAAAGAATAACCCTTTTTATGCAACTAAAATACCGCACAGAAAAGTGGCACGAAGGTTGAGTGAATTTGCTCCTTAATGAATCTCTTGAAAATCTAGGAGGACGGATTTATTAAGGGCATTTTTAGCAATAAGGTGAAGTAATCGTGATTCTGATTAAACTCTCCAGGTAGTTGTGGCACAGATGGCAAAACTCAATTTCTCAAAAGGGTCAATCAAGCCGAATACCGCTTGCAATAACACTGACAGGCTCCATTGATCCATAAGAGGAGAGCATTAGAACCGCATTAGAGGAATGTTGTTAGAGGAGCATTGTGTTGTGGGAAGGCAGTGTTAGTATTGATATACTCCTGTGGTGAGAAAGTGCAGCAGATGAGGAACTGGAGATTACAGTATAGATTTACACTGCAGCTGCATGTCTTCAATTAACACTCCTTCTTAATGAGGCCAATCAGTGCAGCAAAGCATACTGCACTGCAGAACTACTAGAGAGACTTGGAAATTTGCATGCAAACCAGACTTTTGCTTTTGTGCTCTTGGTCTAAGTATAATTGAAGAAGCATAAAAACCTGGTCTCATTCTTGGTCTTTGATCTCAGACAAGACTGAAGTTTGATGATAACGTTGCACCGCTTCGAATCAGCACAATGTCTTTAGAGGTCTGAGTGATGAATTAATGAATATATGAGGCACTCAAACTGGTGCTTCACCTTCCTTGCTGAAAACACCAGCATCGCTGGTCACCATTATGACTGGGCTCTTTTAAATTTGATGTTTGGCTTGCTGAAATCTGGGTTTCGGCATCTACATCCGGTATTTGTATCCAGTGCTATCGCACACATTACTCAGAGCTTCTGTTTGGATATCACACATAACCCACACATTTCAAATGAGAAGCACAAAACACTTGCTTTTTTTTTTTTTTTACCACCACTTTTTTATTACCACCACTTTTTTATTTCCTTTTTTACTTCTCAATGATCTCAAAAAGACCTTCCCCCTTTCTTATATATTAATTTTTAATCTCTCTCATCTCATTTTTAACTCTTTCCGAAGAAACAACATATATCAACGTAACGTATAGCTCAGAGAAACCTTTGGTACCTTCTGGCATCAGTGATCTGTGATGCAGCAGTATCAGGTTTAGGATGTACAACACTATCTTTCTGAGCATGGTCTTTATCACATGATGTTGAATCTATGGAGGTCTTTGTGGAGAAAGGTATACATTAGCTTTCCCATTAATAAAATATTAGCAATATGTATTGATTTCCAAAGATTTAATTAAGTCTGAACACACTGCTACTTTTAAAAGAGAATCCAAGGAGAAAGAGGCTTTCTGTCCTACATTAAAAGGGTGTATGCTATTTCATGTATTCTGACTTATTTACACTGTTAAACAGTTGGATTCTCATGCTAAACATGGCCAAAGTTTCAAAACATGAGTTGGATGTATGACAGAGTATTTCTTTGCCAAAAATGCTGTTCCAAATCCTCATAAACTTTGCAGTCTTTTTTTCAACTATGGGCGTTCGGCTTTACGGAAGTCGTCAGCAGCGCTGCACAGGTCACAGGACTTCACGAAATCAACAATGTCACCAAAGAAGTGTGTTTTTGGTTGTGATTAGTGATGGGCAAATGAAGCCTCATGAAGCACTGAGGCTTTCCCCTCATTGTTTCGGGAAAAGAGTCAAAGCTTCGAGAGTGTCGAAAACAGAGCCATCTGGTGTTTAGTAAAAATAAAGCCTTCAAAACCCTGTGAAAGAAGTTTCGTCGGACGAAGCAGCCACCATAGAGTTTCATTTTATGTGCTCAAATAAAAGTGTGTGTGTTGAATTTATCTCCGTGATAAATTAATTTACCCATTAAACTGTGGCATTTAATGCCAGTATGGATATCAATATGATGTAAGAGAACAATAAATGTACACATGAATTGCATATGGCAAATATTTTATTTTCCTGAAATAATTTGTATTCTTCATATTACTTGTATAACTAGGTATTTAAAAACGTAATTGAATAAGTCTGAGTGAAAACCTACTCGTAAATTAAGATCTGGGGGTTCAAACATTCCGACACTCAAAGTGAATCGCGCAGGTGATTGGACAGAAAGTGAGGCTTTGTTTGTCATTGGTAGTGTTGTCACGATACCAAAATTTTGACTTCGATACGATACCCAACTTAAATATCACGATACTGATACTTAAACGATACTATGGCAAAAACCTAAAACAGCAGGAAAAGTAAATAAATAACATATGACAGAACTTCTTTCTTCACCAGTGTGCAGGCTGATACTTCTGGATTTGAGCTTCATTGCCATGAAGTTAGAGTTAGATTTAATATAATTTTTAATGTTTATTATTTTCACGCTCAATAAAATTGTAAATTATTTGCTGTTATGCTTTTTTATACATTTAAGTGTTTTTGACAGTAAGATTATTGTAAAAATTATATTACTGTAAATAATTAAAGCAATGTTATTAAGGCATAAATTGGTTTAAAATAACTGTATATACCCTTCACATATTTATGTATTTTTAAATTAATTTTATTTTTGCAACCAGATATCACTTATTAAACTTAGACTCAATAATACACCTCTTTGCGGTCTGCTTGCACGAGTAAAATAAATAAATAACACTCATTTAATGTTTGAGAGCATAAACATAATGCTGGTATCACATTCACTAACCTGTCGCTCTTTAAATTCTTTGTACAAATCGGGATGTTTGACGGCAAGATGCTTTTGACTCCCTTCGCTTGCGTTCTTTTGTAACATCTTTTGCAGACGGGCTTTGTGGTGTCCGTGGGCTTGCCCTGGCTGTCGGCAATGTAAGCAAAATAATGCCATATTTCGCTTTGTGCATCTGTTTTCTCAACAATTTGTGGACGGTCTGCAAGAGCACCTGTATTTGCAACCATACCTCTCGTTTCGTCACCATAAAAGCCGTTGCGCAGTTGAGAGGAATAAACACGCACTCAATGTGCCTTAGAAGCAGCGCGCTGCACGCACACTGCCCCCTGCTGTCGCACATTAGAAAATACAGCTGGCAGTCAAAGTACTGGTACTAATAAAATGAAAAACCGGACCGTTTTTAAAAGCAGGGTATCGCGATACCTTTCTAGTATATTAGAATTAGTATATTGCCGGTATATCGTGCAACACTAGTCATTGGTCACGTGATTTCTACGTCACCAACACAAGCCTCGAATCGAAGCTTCATCTGGCACGCCCATTTATGCTCGGCACAAGCTCTGAAGCCTCGGTTCAAATGTCACATCACTAGTTGTGAGGGAAAGATAACCTTGCTTCCCAAAGAACCCAGCGTTAAGTGGAGCTGAGAGTTTTGTGCTCACGCATTACATTGATGCGCTCTCAATATTTGTCATTAAAACAACCATAGAAACTGATTTGCAATCACTTTTTTATTGGTTAAAATGAATGATTCAAAAGTTATCCTGAGATAATGCAATAGTGTATTGTGTGTGTTTAAATACATTTGTTTAGCTGACCATTGATAGCTTGCAGATGATCGCTACGCAAAAGCTGCACGTGCTTGTCACTCTTTAGCTCTGCTCACACGGCACGCCTCCACGAGCTCGTCTGTTTTCGGAAAGACTCGGTACAGCGTATGTATCTTTTATAAATATGATAAAACTAAAGACTTTTTGGAGATAGGTACTCAAGATTAACATGAGATTGTCAGAAACTGTGTGTGATACCCCCCCTTTAAGACTTCATCAAGTCCTGATGAGAACAGTAATGTAATTATAAAACATGTTTATCATTGATTATATTGCTGTTAAGGAGAATGTTATACATGGAGTCAATCAAAATGCTAATGATGTATAAGTGGCTGCTTGCTTTTTTCTGGTATCACTTCACCTTCCCTTCCCAACTCTACCTTGATTTCTATTAATTAATTACATCTGGAGCTTCATGAGCAAGTCCTTTTATCAGACTCAAAACACTTGGGCCCTCAATTGTCAAACAAACGTAGAAACCAGCATACATCCAAACAAAAAAAAAATCAGCTCACGACAACGCTCACATGTGATTCATTAAACTTTCATATGCGGCCAATTCCGTCGCATGAATGAACGGGTGTTGATAAATGTGGCGGCTGACAACTGTCGGAATTTCAATGTCATGTCCCAAATTTTAGATGCCTTGCCCTATAGTTTACGACTAGGGATGTCCCGATCAGGTTTTTTTGCCCTCGAGTCCGAGTCCGAGTCATTTGATTTTGAGTATCTGCCGATACCGAGTCCCGATCCGATACTTCTATAATACATCAAAAAAAAAGAATAAAGAAGAGCGAAAAAAAAAACAGATCCAGGACGTTCCTTATTTTTTATTTAATTACAAACAGAGCACTTCTGTGAGGTAGCTTGAACAATCAAGTAATAAATAACATAATTTGTTCACTTCACTTCACTTTAGTGCAACAGTAAATATAAAAAAGGCTAATATAAAAACAAATATATTTGTTTTGATTTGGGTATGCTGCAGTCTGTGTAATAACTAAAATAATGTTTATATATATCATATTTTCTGGCTAGTTTACTTTAGTTTTTTATAATACACCATACTTTAACCCAAACTGAATAATAAAAAACAAGTTTAAATGGGTAAATCTTCTATTATTATTTTTGATTCTTAATTTTCTTTTCTGTCATACTCAAATTCTTGCTAAAACACATTAGACATGCGTATTGTGTGCATTTTGAACACTTTTTGTGTGAAATTATATTTATTTTGTCCATCAAAAGTGTGCTTTCACTTTAATTGAGCGTCAGCAGTGCAGCGTGTGTCTCAATCAGCTCCCTAGTTCAGTAGTCAGGACACTGATCAGGGTATCAGCCACATTCACTTTCATTATATACTGATTCACGACCTAGGGAGCTAGGGAGCTGATTGAGACACAGGGATAGACTCGGTGCCGAGACGATCGCGGCACTGCTGCTTACGCGACGCTCCTGCCTGACGCTTTACGAGCTGCTCCTGCTGCCTGTGTGAATGCATCCGTTGGTTAACATGCACGCTGAAAAAAATATGCGCTATTCACGCGCCGCTTACGCTTGCAGTGTGAAACAGGCCTAACTCTGTGCCACCGCATCACTATAGATGTGTTAAAAATAATGAGAATATATATATATACATATATATCCGAGTCCTGATCGGGAGGTAACGTCCGATTCCGATCGAGTCTGAAACCACATGATCGGGCCCGATTTCCGATCACGTGATCGGATCTGGACATCCCTATTTACGACACAGAGAAACGCAACCCGGCCATGAAGAGGAAGTAATCAAAAAAAGAAAAAGAAATGTATCTTACTCTAAAAACACCCCTCAACCTCGTAATTGCAAACAATAAAATTAATTTAAAAAGAAAATACCGGTAAATAAAACGAAAAAAATTACAAACATTATTAAAATATATAAACTTGGTTATTTTAGTACCCCTCTTCACTCCACAGAAAATCCTTAAAATTTATTTTATTCAGAACAGAACAAGAACATTAAAGCTGCAGTCCGGCATTTTTCCTCTTTGTCGCCATCTCTGTTTGAAACCTGCAATTGCAGTCATATGTGGAATTGTTATCGTTACGTGCGTTGTGCCTCGGCACGGCAGTTAATGTTTGCTGTCAGTCACTACACCGGTGTGGATACTGTACTTTAGAATCACAGATTCTACGTCTGGGACTCCTTCCTTTCTGTTTACAGACGTGACGAAATGACGCAAAGACGAACTGCTGCATGCTCGAATTTCCCACAGAAATCCACCAGGTCGCTCTTAATATAAAACATTATTACATGCTTACCTTTGTGAATCGAGCTAAGATAAGGAGATAGTTTTGAACACTGACTGGATATGTACTTGCTCAAAAAATGATTTTGGATTTTTTTTTTAACCAAAAAAAGTTACGGACTGCAGCTTTAAATGATAAATTGAAACACAAATTAGGCTATAGTGGCATTCATTATAAAGAAGAAATTAATTTATTTAAAGCAAAACTGAATTAGGCTCACATAGCCTACCTCTCTCATTTGGGAAGAATCCAAACTTTTCCAGCATCTTTTGAATATTTTAACCCCCTTTCCAGCAGTGACTGTATGATTTTGAGATCCATCTTTTCATACTGAGAACAATTGAGGGACTCAAACACAACTATTAAAAAAGGTTCAAACATTCACTGATGCTCCAGAAGGAAACACAATGCATTAAGAGCTGGGGGGTGAAAACTTTTTGAATTTGAAGATCAAGGTAAATTGTACTTAATTTGTCTTCCAGGAAACATGCAAGTATCTTCTGTTGCTTCGGAAGGGCAGTACTAAATGGGGAAAAAAAAAAAAAAAAATGTATGTATTTTGTATGATCTCTCTTATTTTGTTAAAATTCATATTTTCACAGATTCTGCAAGTGGTTCCCATACTTTTTCATGCAACTGTACTCATACACATAAAAAATGGGATTAACAGTACTTGCATACTAGATATATTATGCACAGTTTTGGATTCCAGCACAAAAACCAGGCTGCTACAGTTCAAAACAATGCAATGGCAGGGAAAAGAGGAAAGGAAAAGTTTTATAGCCATTTCATGATTTGTGCAGCTCAACAACCTTTTGTCACACATCCTTACTGTATCCTCAGGTCTTTCGTGATGGATGACTATAGGAATTTGGCCCATGTGTCACTTCATATTTAGAGCCCAGTGAAACAGGAAGTCATGACTTATCACTTAAGTGTTCCTGATCACTAAGGTGAACTTAAAAACATACCATATGAATAGGAATATACTTCAATCAGATTATTACTCATTAGAATTTGTGAGTTACTAACGGTACCAATATTTGTAGAGCCCACTGTGTGTGTGTGTGTGTGACATATCAGGACACAAATTTGTATAATGACATGGGTATGACATAGGTATTACAAGGAGAGGGTGACTTATTTTTTCTTGCCCATCAAATCAGCAAATTAGAATGATTTCTGCAGGTCTATAGTTGTGAAAACATGGGGCTGCCACTTCTAGCTTGAATTTCTTTAAAGGCATGAAAATGTCTTATTATAGACTATACGTACAGGTCAGGAGGCGTGATTAATTGCGATGATCATTTTTAAATTAATTAATCACTAAATTAACACATTAAATTGACATCCCTAGTAAAAACGGCAATGCTGCAGCAGCAGTAAGATGCCTCTGAAGTCTTTTCTGTGAGCAGGTGATCTGGCGGAGGAGATGAAGGAGATGTACGGCCATCTGATATAGTCTGCGAGTGAGGATTCTGGGCCCTGGGCCACTGTGGTGTGTGTGAAGCTATGGTCTGTGCTGACAATTTTTGATTGCCTTAGGAAGAGACAGAGTGATTGGTCTTATACAGTGCCTCTGTAAAACACCACTACACTTCAGTTTATAGTGTTTTGCTCTTTCTGTTATATGCTTTATCTATTTTTTAGAATTCCCCCCCTCCCCAAAAAATATTCTCCTTTCTTCTGCTTATCCCCATCTCACTCTGACACCCGTGTGATTAATGTTTTTCATTTGATGTCCTCCTCTCGCCTCCACCAAGAACCAACAAATAAAACTCCCAGCCAGAGCGTGCAAATGATCTCTCAAAAGAGCTGTAAAAGAGGAGAGATAAACAGAAGAGGTGGGAGAAACAGCAAGAGAGAGGATGTGTGAGTGTGTGTTGGGCAACATAGGACAATTCAGTAGTTGAAATCTGGCCTTTGGAAAGGAAAACATTTGCGGAGGAATGTGACGGAGGTGTTTCTCGGTGTATAGCTCTCTTCCCTGGAGAAAATCCCTCATTGCTAATCTGCAGTTATTGCGATTGCCAGAGGCACTTTCCAAATTAAAGCAGGAACTCGGGGAGCACTTTAAAACCCCCCAGTTCTACAAAATCGTCATTTCCACTCAGCTGTAACTCTCTCCAGCCTGTTGTTACAGATAAATAATCAGTTGTATGCTCCTTGGTCTGATTTTTTTATAGACACATAGATATGTTCCTCAGGATAAACAAAGATAATGAAGTGTTACTGATATAGACTTGTGGGAGATGTTGATGTGATATTGTTGCAACTTAAAGGGATAGTTCACCCAAAAAAAATAATATTCTGTCATCATTTACTCATGCTCATGTTGTTTCAAACTGGCATGCATTTCTTTAAAATTTTTATTTTTAATATTAAGCTGTGGTTGCCATCATAAAACATACGTAGCAAAATGTTAGGTTTTACGGATTAAACAGTAAAAAAAAGTATATATCAATTACTGATATAATGTTAATTAACCAATGAAATAATAAAATCTGTTTTGTACCTTTATAATACACTGACAACCACCATGAAAACACATGGTAATGAGAAAAACACACATAGAATAGTGAGGCAAAGTCTGATTCATTTCCGCAAACCGGTTCTTTTCAGACAGTTTGGGTCAAGGAACCAGTTCAAAAAGCCGATTCATAGGTTCCTGACAACTCAGTGTCATGTTATATCAATGAAACATTCAAATAAAGTCATTTGTGTCAACACATATTGAAACATTCAAATAAAAAGTTATTTGTGTGAACACATATTGCTTATTATTGCCTTTCATTCACTTAAGTTAAAGGTGCTCTAAGCGATGTCATGCGTTTTTAGGCCAAAACATTTTTTGTCACATACAGCAAACATCTCCTCACTATCCACTAGCTGCCTGTCCCCTGAACAAACTGTAAAAAAACGCGGTCTCTGTAGTCGCCACAAGCTCCAAAAATGGACACAAAAACAAACCACGAAACATAATAAACATGCTCCAGCCAATAATCGACAAGAATGATTTTAAATGCGCGTTCATGACTGTTTCAGGAAGCACGGAGGGGAAAGGAGGAGGAGGAGAAGGGAGGGTCTAGCTAGCCTCTGTTTTGTTTGACAACACTTCGAACGTCAACAGGAAGTTACTCCACCCAGGATCACTTAGAGCACCTTTAATTAAGTTTGTTGTCACAGTTTCATTCACGGATCTTTTGTCAGATGCGACTGACCAATATTGAGTAGTCTACATCTTGGATATCTTGGATACTACTGCACACATTTAATGCACAAATGCGGATATGTTCTACATGTCTAAAGTATATAGAAAGAATAAACCATTTTTATAAACTCATTGATTTCACTTAACAACTTAGAAAAATATATAATCTGCATGTGCAGTAAACCATTGTAAAATTTATTTACATCTCTCCACAGAAAGGTTTTTGTAGCTAATAAAATGTTGTTTAATAACAATAGTCATAATAAGCATATTTCCAGTACGTGCCTTAGCATTGTATCATCAACTCACTCATCAGATTCCTCAGTAATCCTCGGCAAACTTCGACAGTCAGTTGGACCGGCTCGTTCGGTTCATTTTGAGTTTTCGGCAATCCTCTGCAAATTTTGACAGTTGGTTGAACCGACTCATTCGGTTCTTTTTGAGTCAGACATGTTACTTCGGTTGTGCGACCCAGAACTAAAGTTTGATTCAGTTAGATTAATGAACTGGCTCAACTGGTTGCTTCCTGAGAAGCGGAACAAAAGAATGATTCGTTCAAGAATCGTACATCACTAATGTAGAATCAAATCTCATCTCAAGAAGCTTTTCCACAAGCTGAGATCAATACTATTATTTAGAAGTTGCACATAGTGTCATGTACACAAATACAAAACACCATCATGGTGACACTCATGACACTAAAATAATGCAATAAACATTAATTTAAAGGTGCCCTAGATTCAAAAATTGAATTTACCTCGGCATAGTTAAATAACAAGAGTTCAGTACATGGAAAAGACATTCAGTGAGTCTCAAACTCCATTGTTTCCTCCTTCTTATATAAATCTCATTTGTTTAAAAGACCACTGAAGAACAGGCGAATCTCAACATAACACCGACTGTTACGTAACATTCGGGGTGTACTCCCCCAATATTTGCATATGCCAGCCCATGTTTCCAACATTATGAAAGGCATTAGACAAGGGCAGAACATCTGGATGTGCAGAGCAGAATCATCAGACTAGGTAAGCAAGGACAATAGCAAAAAATGGCAGATGGAGCAATAATAACTGACATGATCCATGATATCATGATATTTTTAGTGATATTTGTAAATTGTCTTTCTAAATGTTTCGTTAGCATGTTGCTAATGTACTGTTAAATGTGGTTAAAGTTACCATCGTTTATTACTGTATTCACAGAGTCAAGAGCCGTCGCTATTTTCATTTTTAAACACTTGCAGTCTGTATAATTCATAAACACAACTTCATTCTTTATAAATCTCTCCAACAGTGTAGCATTAGCCGTTAGCCACGGAGCACAGCCTCAAACTCATTCAGAATCAATGTAAACATCAAAATAAACACTGTACTTATGCGATTAGACATGCTGCTTGACGAACACTTTGTAAAGATCCATTTTGAGGGTTATATTAGCTGTTTGAACTTTTTTTTATGTTGTTTAAGGCAAGCGCGAGCACTTGGGGCGTGGAGCACGAGATTTAAAGGGCCACACACCCTGAATCGGCTCATTTCTAATTATGCCCCAAAATAGGCAGTTAAAAAAATGAATTAAAAAAAATCTATGGGGTATTTTGAGCTGAAACTTCACAGACACATTCAGGGGACACCTTAGACTTATATTACATCTTTTAAAAAGACATTCTAGGGCACCTTTAACCACATACGATGTAACCTAAAACCCTAATGTACATGATTACAAAAACTGATTGCTAAGAAACAATTATTTAAAGGTGAGAAATACTGTTGATATTTGAAATCAACCCAAACAAACACACCCCTCCCTTAAACAAAAAAAAACACACCCCTCCTTTAAACACACCCCAAAAAATGAACATACAGTTCACAAGAGTATATACAAGCAAGAGTTGCCAGCAGCACACCAGCTCTCACTCATAATGACACTCAAAACTGTCCTGTTACTATAGTTAACATTACAACAACATATCTTGGTTCTCTGAAACATAGCAAAACCAATGTTTCTCACATATGGAGCAGAAACAATGCAACACCAGTGTCTGTTTTCCATGTCCGTTTACTCTTAGGTCCTTTCTAGTGCTGGTAAGCTTTTCTAATATTAACTAGGAAGAGGGTCAGCATTCTTTATCATTATGACCTGTTGGTGCCTGTTTGCCACAAATGCACTTTCTTATGAGTGAGAACATGGGATTTTGTGCTTGTAATTATAGTAAAACATAGACTGAAAGAGTTACATCTTTCACATTCACAACAAGGGGACGTGAAAAAGTGGAACTGGGAAGAAAACTCTGCAGGGCCTGTTTTATAGTCAATGATCTCATAATATGAACACACATTATGAGGGTAGTTGAAAGGCTAATAAAAAGGCAAGTAAAAAGACTATTTAGACAGTGCAACATAAAAGTGACAATGAGTAAAAGGCAGTAAGTATGATACAGACTGAATTCTTGTTTTGTGGAATGACCCATGATAAACAAGTTACATTTGATATTTCTCTCAGAAAGTTAAACTGCAGTTTTGTAGTACATCATGTGATGTTTTCCTGTACAGATGATGAGGCATTTCCTAGATTTCCATGTCCCTTTGAGGTACTCCTAGACAACAAAAGGCAGTTTGTAAGTCAATTATTTCAGATGTGCATTCAAGCATCAGAAGAAACACATCGAGAAACAGTATATAAACAATTTCGAGCAGATGTTTATATGCAACTTCTCTTGCACATCAATGCGCAACTTTTGAGCAGATGTTTATAGTCAGCCTTTCCTTTCCCGCAGGTTGTTACCAAACTCAGAATTACAGTGGTACTATAAAACTAAATCATGCTGGTGCATATAACATATTCTTTTTTATAGTTTTGTTTTATCTCATCTCTAACCAAGTAAATAAATAGATATTTTTTGTCATTTTTTTTAAGTACCGTTGGTAAGCTGAGATCTTTCTATTTTTTAGAGCACCGGTGGTGAGCTGAAATCTTAGTGATTTGTTTCCCTGCTAAAAAATTTTACATTCCCAGAACATTCTCCGAACATCCCCACTGGTGTTAAGGAACTTTCAGAGTTCAGAACATTAAACTCTAACAGATCTCTCTAGATCTCTGCATCTACAGTACACTTATTACAAACCACTCTGACTTTGTTTCTTTCATACAAATCTTCTTAATGTGTTGATGTTTTATCAAAATTTATAAATGAGGGAATTTATAAATTTATAAATGAGAATTTATAAACGTATTAAAAAATCGAATCAAATGGATGCGGTTGCTCATTGTTGATGATTTTATGATGATTTTTCATTTCAAATTCAAATTTATTTATAAAGCACTGACTAAAAACAACAGCGGCGTTGACCATAGTGCTGCACAAACAATGACACAGTAAGAAACAACTTAAAAAAAAGGGTCACATCCATATAGTTATATAGCCTAAGTAAAAATATAAATAAACCTTAAGACAATCAAAATACATCTTAAACTAGGATCAGAAAAGGCATGATACTAGTAACCTCGCAACCTCCGCAACTTCAATGATCGAACGCTATCGCAAAGAAATACATTTTTAAATGGCTTTTAAACTGGCCGAGCGTCGGTACGTTCCTAATGTATAGCGGCAGGCTATTCCATAATTTAGGGGCAGCAACCGCAAACGTGCGATCCCCTCTAGATTTCATCTTGGTCCGGGGAACAACAAGAACTTTCTGTGACTCAGATCGTAAGGATCTTATTGGCTTTTGTTCCTGAATTAAATCAGCAATATAAGAGGGAGCAATGCCATGTAGGGATTTAAATACAAATAATAAAATTTTAAAATGAATCCTAAAAGAAATAGGCAACCAGTGCAATGATTTTAACACCGGGGTAATATATTCTAATTTACCAATGCCTGTGAGCATTCTTGCAGCTGCATTTTGGACCATTTGCAGTCTGTCTAAGACTTTATTTTGAGCACCATAATATAACGAATTGCAGTAATCTAATCTCGAAACGATAAATGCATGAATAACTGAACATGAATAACAACATTCCTGATCTCTGAATGTTGTATTTCTTTCATGTTGTAGTCAAAAAATCCTGTCCTGCTTTGATATTTTGAAAGTTTTTATCATTCTACAGACTCGTCACACAGAGATCAAAATTCAGCGTATGAACCTCAACAATGGTGACAAAATTTTCAGATAAACAGATTAACTCTGAGCATCACAAAACAAGCTAGTAAAGTCACAAAAAAAGATTTTTGTTTATTGTCACCATTGTTGAGGTTCATACGCTGATTCATGATGTCTGTGTGAGTCTAAAACACACCGCTCATAACTGTCTGTATAAAGAATTTATATAAAAAAAGAAAAAACTAACTGTTAATTAATGAAAAACTAACAGTTAACACTCAGAGTTTGGTCTCTGGAGAGAATCAGTGAATCACAATCATTAAATAGCCAAATCCATCTGAGCAGACTTTCTTTTGCACTTTGTTTCTATAACAAGTGTGTTTTGGAAACACAGTTAAAGCAGCCAGAGAAAATCTATTGTTAAAATATCAAGAATCAAGAGCCCATCTAAAGCAAATGCTCACCTCCATAATGGTGACTTCAAACTTTATTATTTTCTTGAAAACACCCACGTAGAAGGCGACGTTCTCATGTCCTTGTGAAACTTTGCCTAAAAGTTCTCTAAAGGTGACGAAAATTCTGAACCTTTACAAAACATTCGGGACGTTCCTAAAACGTCCTCTTTTGGTAGTGAAAGTGCTGCAGTTCAAGGTTCCTTATGTGACTTTTGGGGGACATTCCAATTTGGTTAATTTTATGGCCACATAAGAACGTTACAATGAGGATATTTGGGACGTTGCCACATGGTCCTCTGTTGGTCATTTAATAACGTTCCCAATATGAGTTTAGGAAGATGTTCTATTTTGGTTATTTTATGGTCGCTTGACAACGTTACAAAGAGGACATTTGGGAATGTCCCCCAAACCTTAAAAGAACATCGTGACCGTCTCTGAACGTTCTGGGAACGTTACTAGACAACGTCCTTAACACCAGTGGGGACGTTCTGAGAATGTTCTGGGAACGTAATATTTCTAGCGCGGTAACCAGAGACGGTCACGATGTCGAGTTCTTTTAAGGTTTGGGGAATGTTATTTGGTGGACCTTCAGGGAACATTCAGGACGTTCTGGGAATGTTTAGGGGACTATTACTATAGGACGATCTGATAACTTTCCAAATGTCCTCTTTGTAACGTTCTTGCGCAACCATAAAATAACCAAAATAGAATGTCCCCCTAAACTCATATTGGGAATGTTATTAAATGACCAACAGAGGACTGTGTGGGAACGTTCTGTTAATGTCCCAAATATCCTCTTTGTAACGTTCTTTTTTGACCATAAAATAATCAAAATGGAACGTCCCCCTAAAGTCATATAAGGAACCTTAAACTGCAGCACTTTAATTACCAAAAGAGGACCTTTTAGGAACGTCCCGAATGTTCTGTAAAGGTTCGGAATTTTCGTCACCTTTAGAGAACTTTTAGAGAACGTTGCCTTCTATGTGGGTTATACCTTGAGACTCTTACTAGAGTGATATTCTTTTCTTAAGGTGACTCTAAACATCTGATTCATCATATAATTTGAGTATTTTGTGTAGGCTATTTTTATAAGAGCCTCTGACTCATTACATCACACAGTGATTTGGTTTATCAGGATAGAACTTTATTATCATGCCTACAGTAAATCTTATGATTTCCTTTAAAAAAGTAATTTAAGAAAAAAAAGGTATTCCTTTATCAATCATAAATAATCAGTTAATCACTTTAACTAGATGAAGTCATATTAATTATATGGAGACTCATTAATCTTTTTATGGAGTCAGATTAATCCGTTCTAACACTTTATCCTTGTACTCAAAACCAACCGTTTTTGGAACACTGACTCGGTTACATCAAAAAATGTTGATAGAAAAGGAGGATGCTGTATTTCTGTATTTCAGAAATTCACTAGAAACTCAGGTTCAGGCAGATTAAAATCAGTAATAATCTAGTTTTCCAGTGATCCTTAAGGAAAAGGGTTTCTTTTTGAATCTGTAGCACTAGCAGTATATATTTCCACTCATATCAGGAAGTTGAGGTGATCATCTGGCAGTTCAAAGTCTTCTGTTCAGGCTTTAGATGTTCTCCAAGTGGATTCATTCTGTTCTCACTCTGTGTGGATGAAAAATGCTGTGCTCATGCACACAAACAGCACTCAGCAGCACATCAGCCTGTCATCCCTCCATGGCAACAGCAGTGAAAGAGAGCTTAGAGTATGTGATTAAACACTGCTTCTCATGTGGATGTTTCAAACAGCACTCTACAAAACCACCACTACCCCTGACTTCTGCATAAAGTCTGGCCCATTTAAGCTTATTACAGCAAAGAACTACAGCCCACTTAGACAGGAAGCAACTGTCTGGTGGTTGTGTGAAATGAGAAATGACCAGCTATAGTTTGCATTTACATGACGTTTAGGGGTCAAATCAAACTATTTTTTGTATAATACACATTAAGGCATGTGAGGTTTACAGATAAAGAAGCAAATGTATTTTTGTTTTCGTGGTGGCACAGCAAGTAAGACGTGCAGCTTAATAGGCCATTGAAATAATGATGCATAAACATTGAACTTGCAGTTCAGTAAGCTATATTTTATGTTGATGCTGTAGCTGCTCTGATTCAAAAAAGTTCGTTCAGTGAAGGATTCGTCTGAATAATTCATATCGATTCTTTTTCAACTATTAGAATTGACTAGTAGTAGTCGTTTTGTTTCTGAATCAGACTACTGGTCAGTGTGGAATATTTTTTTTTTATGTTTTTAAAAAAAGTCTTATACTCACAAAGGTATTAATACGTAACTTTCAAAGACACAAAACGTACATTTTTGTACGTTTAGAAAGGTGCTAAAGCGTACAATATTGATGTAATTACGGCACTAAAATGTAAAAATACTTACGTTTTTACAGTGAAAAAAGTAAAATATTTATGAATCTTTCATGTCATAAAGATATATGTATAATTTCCATTTTATCATTTTGTAGATAAATGTAAGATCCCTAAACCCCACCCCAAACCTAAACCTACCCATTTTATACAGAGTGTTAAAAGAATAAAACATAATGGACAGTAATGTGTAGGAAAATGACAATTTTACTAAAAATATAACATTAAAACGATATTTTGAGCCAATAATCCTACACCTACCCCTAAACCTACCCATAACCATTTCTTAAAACTCTGTACTGTTATAAATAAAGGAATAACAGACAAACAAGTGTAATCACAATAATTTATTTTTTGTGAAAATGTCAAAAGTGTTACCAAAAGTAGTTCAAATGATGATGAGTTCCAGTCACAGTCCTATCTGGCGGTAATAGTTTTTTATAGGGTACAGAGCAGAATTTAATTTATTAATCCATGAAAATATGATGAATTCGGCTTCTCTCCGTGTAGGCGCGCACTCATTTCAAATGTCAATCCGATGAAACACGGCATGTCGCAATCTTTGACGGAGCAGGTGAGAACTAATGAGCATTCAATATCAGTGCCGTAAACCATGTCGTAACGCTTCTCGAGGGTGGCGCTACTTTCAAATTTGAATCATAACGAGCGCAGACTTTGACTGTGACAGTCGCTGTTGCTGAGAATCAAGATGAAGGTCGATGGATAAAGGGCTGAATTTGGATCTGTTCCTTACAAACACATGGATTCTAAAGATATGGAGTACAGCAAACAAATAAAATGGATGTGATTTGTGAATTTATGTTGTGCTTTGGTGTATATTATGGTTGTATTGTCAGTCGCTGCATAGGAGAAAACGCCTTCTGTGTCACACAGTAAACAAACTAAATATTACAAAATGGTTAATTACAGAAATTTTCTTCATAAGGTTTCAAATTGTAGTCTTGTTTAACATTATGTAATCCTCCAAAACGAGTTTGCAGCACAAGTCACGAATAGAAATGTTATTTAATTGAACACAACAGATTGAATACAACAGATTTAAATAATTAAAGCCACATTTTTAATATTAATACATGGGAATTCATATACATGCACACTTTACGTTACATGATTTACCTTTTTTTGCTGTTAATACGTATTATTTTACATTTTAGTGCTATAAATATGTCAATGTTGTACGTTTTTGTGTGTATGAAAACGTAAGTAAATGTGTGGTAGAACCACACTTTACGTAAAAATACACACGTATACTCATGAGATTGAATTATTTGAACAAAAATACAGTAAAATCAGTATATTGAGAATTGGTATATACATTTAAAAATGCCTGTGATGACAAAGCTAAATTTCCAGCAGCCCTTATACTAATCGTCAGTATCATCATTTTCTTCAGAAATCATTCTAATATGCAGATTTGGTGCTCAAATATTAATAACGGTTCTTATTATTATACTTGTTTTGAAATCTTTTGTAACATTATAAATGTCTTTACTGTTACTTTTGATCAATTTTAATGTATCCCAAACTTCTTAATGATAGTGTATCCATCCATACATCCTCTGCAAAAATGGTTTTCAAAATCTTAATTATTCTAAACTTTTGGCCGGTAGTGTATGTGATATTCTTGTGGTGCATCATTTACATCAAGCTCTACCCACCAAGGAACTTGTTTATTAAATTTAAGAACTCATATTTTTCACATTTCTGACGTGGCATGAGCACACCACCATTTTGACAATTTACACGACCCACTTATTCCCACAGTAGGAAAATGGCTGTATTAGACGGTCTGTGAACAGCCCATTGGCAGTTTGTGGGTGGTCTGTGGGCGTGCTGAGACTACAACCTACAAGACACTTCCTAAATATATTACAACACAATGACCAGAGCACACATTTCCCAAACACATTACCACACAGCACTGAAAACACAATATAGGGATGTAACGATGCATCCAGAATCGGTTGAAAATCGATTAAAATATATGACGATTCAAGTCGGTTGAGATGCTAAAAGAATCGTGATACATTTGGGGGCGGGGGTTTATATGAATGTATATCTGAGGAGAGCTGACTGGGTGTTCAGGAAAGTTTAGATGGTATTTTCTTTTCATCTTACTTCCGTACAATGCATTTTAAAGTAGCTTTTATTAAAGTGCAGCGCTGCTTTGTTTACAGTGGTAACCAAGGAAGCTCTGTATTGCCACTGTTCCATAAACGCCACCTGCTGTCAAGACAGTGAATTTGCATTGTCATGCAGCCAGTCTGCTGTTTTATGTAGCATAATTTCAAAGCTAAAGTCTGAAAAAAATTTTTCTCTTCACATTTTAAAAAGTATACAATCTGATTTAAATTAAAAACTGCTCATGCTGCATGTATGTAGCATCTTTGTTGGGATCATGATTAAAATGCAGTGGTTGCCTCTAGTTTTAAATGGATACAATAGAGCAAATAAACATCTTGTTCATGTATTATTCATTTATTTATTTGATTTAGGATTTTTTTTTTAAATTTCAATTCAGTTTTGTTAATTGTTAATTTGTTAATTTCAATTTCACAAAGAAATATGATGCATTTTGTCTGAGAAATAATAAACAGACACTTTCTCGTTTAAATCTCATTTTGTTAAAAAACAAAAAATGTGAGAAAATCATTAGAAACCAATTTGTGAATCCAATATCTTGAAACCGATATCATGAATCGTATCGAATCATGAGTTGAGTGAATCGTTACATCCCTATTAAATGTGTTTGGACATGGTTAAAAAAATGAGTCACAAACACCATTTATAAACTAAAGTAAAATTTTATGTTTACTAGTGCAAACATTACAACCTTTAACACTCATTCAGAAAATTTAGAAACTGTTATAATGTTGCAGTTATTGATTAGTTTGTTGTGTTTTTAGTTTCGAAGACCCTGGGGCATTTAACGAAAGTAGATCCTTAATCAGGGAAGTGCTGGCAAGAGAAGCCAGTTTTATTTGAACAAGACGTAAACCAATACATAGAGCACATTATAAATCAGCGCCATCAGTCAGCATGCACTCTGAGGCCAATCCATCACCTCACTGACACTTGAACCGATAAGTAACACTTTGAAATCCAAGGGCACTGTTCCGAGATCAGCTTTATTCATTAGAATGTGAAAATTAGCTGATCTCACATCAGCAAAGTTACTGAAAGAAATTCAAACAAATGACTGGCAAACAGACCCGACGCAGTTAACTGTTCACTTCATGCCAGTATTTTATGAAGCTTTGGTGCCTCTCAGGAACTAATGATTCTGACTTAATCAGCTTTTATGTATCATGTTTTGCTGAGCTCGGTGGAGAATATTTGAAGGCGAGTACAAAGAAACTCGTATGAGTCAAAGAAGATCTTTTTCTACACTCGCTCTCAGTAAGCACAGTGAAACAGCTTTATGACCAGCAGGAGAACCGCAGTGTAGTTTCTAATAAATACAGCCCTTAGGAGTTTTGTGCATATTTAACATTCAACTAATTAAAGCCCTTCAAAGATGTATGAAACGGCATGATGCAAACTAAGTTTTAGAATTTAAAGTCACAGTTTTAAAAGAAAAACACCTTTAGGTGTTTTTAAGCTTGGTTAGAAATTTAGATAATGTAGTGCAAGATTCATACGAGGCAGGATTTTGCCAATATAACTTGGAGCACGAACCTTACGTACAGACTAAATGTCGATGTTTTGCCTCAACAAATTTCAGTTACATTAAAAGGCAGTTCGTTAATTGAGTCAGGCACTCACAGGAAACAGATGATGTAGAAACAAATTGACATTTCCATTGCAGGACCTCCTAGGGGATTCTCTCTCTCTTTCTCTGCCCATGGAATTGGGTTGTGTCGAAGTATATTGCTAAGACAGGCACAAGCTTTGTTAGATCATTTAATGAAGGTAAAGATTTTTGTCTATGTAGCTAATCTGTCGTGATTTATTGGAGAGCCAACAGAAAACACACATATATTAAATACAAATGTGTTTGATTGGTGGCCGTCAATACTGAAAAGACCACCTTAGTAGGTTTATTACTGATACAAAGTAGTTGGTTAAGCTGGTAGATCAGTATGGTGTTTGTAGTGAAGCTACTGTAGTTGACATAGATGTCAAGCTATATAAAGGGATAGTTTACACCACAATTCTGTCATTTACTCAAACTTGTAATTTCAAAGAACCCTCTCTTTGTATTTACGTTTTTTTTCTTAGAATTGTGAGTTTATATCTCACAATTCTCACTTGCGATTGCATGATATAAAGTCAGAACTGCAAGCTTCCATAAGAAAGGCACTTAAAAGTTTAAAAGTTAAAAGTTTCACACAAAACTATATGTGAGACTTCAGAAGACAGTGCATAAATTATATGATATTTTTACTTCCGTGTCCTTTTTGAAGTTTAAAAGCTTCAGTCCCCATTCATTGTAGTTGTAGTTTTGGGTGAATGTTCGGGAAACTTTTGATCCGTTCGGGAAAACACCAAAGGTGTGAAGAGGTGTGCGGACAGTCAAGAAGACTGAATTAGATTAAATTCATTGCTGTAGTCCACAGGTCATACCGTTATAGACTCGACTAAATCATTCCCGGAAAGCTATAAAAAATGTGACAGCACAGATTTAAGGCACTCTTAGTATGAACTTTCGCTTTAATTCTCTCTCTAGCACTCCGTCTTTCCTTCTCATTCTTTTTCCATACCACCCCGCCCGACTCATTTTCACTCTTTCTCTAACCCCATCCTTTCTGAGGTTGACATTTAGAAAGGAGCCCGTCTGTGTGTGTGTGAGAGAGTGTAGGAAAGAGAGTGATCATCTCTGCTTTATAACTTTAGCCATACACCTTATTCACCCAGCCCCTGTCAGCGAGAAGGAGAGAGATGTGGACCGCTCACAGTTAAACATCAGCTGCTTTAAACCGCATTTATCTGAGATTCTGAAGGATTTTCATCTGAATTGTGTTCACCAGAGTCCTGAACAATCTCCTTGGCATTTCTGCATTCATCTTGTCTCCTTTGATACTTCTTTCATGCTTTCAAAACAATACTGCTCGCCGCGTGTGTGGTGCACTCTGCAGTCACTGAGCTAAATTTAATAAATTGCTGTTTTGACATAAATTAGCATCACGTTTCCTCTTTCTATGGCGTGTGTGCAATGGCCTTTCATAGTGAGCCTAAAGGAACTTCATTTAGACGTATGTTTAAAAGATTATCCAATCAAACCTTGATCGTACTTCATCCTTATTATCTCACAGGAGCTGAGTGTGCCAAGATTGTGAACACTGAATAATGTTTTGGGTCTCTGACATTGAATTTTAAATGGTGTCTTCGGCCTGGAGCTAAGGTTGTGAGTTATTTATTTAATTGTATTTTATTTAAAGTTGCAATTTGTAAATTTTAGGAGGATCTATTGACTGAAATGCAACATAATATACATATAAATATGTTTTCAGTGGTGTATAAAAACCTTACATAATGAATCGTTATGTTTTTATTACCTTAGAATGAGGCATTTCTATCTACATCCACCATGGGTCCCCTTACATGTTAAGTCGTCATTTTGCGGCAACATGTTTCTACAGTAGCCCTAAACGGACAAACTGCTCTACAGAGCTTGTTTGCTTTACTAGCTTCTCTCTGCTGTCTGAGACGACGACATCTTTGTCCTGTGTTGGCCACCGTAGCTTCTCTATATTGCAATTTGCAACCTCATTGCTAGATTCCGCTAAAATGTACACACTGCACCTTTAACGTTTCAATGATTGAAGATTGAATATAGCCTGATTTAAGTCCCCTGAAATCAAAATTTAAGTTTTTAGCTTTTAGTATGAATATGTTAGCCTTAAGGTTATGAATAAACTTGTGTGTTCCAAAACAGTGACACAATTCTCATTTAGGAGATAAAAGCATTCAAATCTTAGTCTCTCACTTCTGCTAAAATGGATCACGGATTTTCATGACATCACCGCTTCTCATCAAATCTTCTGCCCAATCAAATGCTATTTAGAATCTGAAGTCCCGCCCCCTCCTACACTATAAACAGACGCTGAAGCTGCGGCTGAAATCGGTCATTTGTTCACACATTTACTAGTTTCTATATGTTGAATGGCACATAATGCACTATATAGAGGATAGGGAACGATTCAGACAGTGTAAATATGCTTTCCTATGACGCAAATTAAGTCAATTTTTGCGTTTAGTGTCACGCGAACCGCTGCAGCACGAGCGCAGTCTGCTCCGGTCCAGAGACACGAGAGCGGATCATACGCGCGAGTCGGCACAGACCACAAAATGTTTAGGCACATTTGAATTCTGCAAACAGTGCTATATTTTAAAGCAATATGGAGGAGAAACAGTTAGAGATTATGTGGAAAATTGGGTTTTACGAGCTCAACAGCTCTGGCTATTCTATATAGTGCATACTTTTTTCTAACAGTCACGAAATAAGTTTCAAACCAAATGTAGCATGTACTATACAGTATGACGGAACTAGTCACAGGAAGAGCAGAAACAATAGGAATAAGAATATACTTCAAAATAAGATTCCTTAAACACAAGACAGGAATCATAATGACTAAACTGTTACAGTAGCTGTAGAGCATTTCCCTCTTATCAAATATTGTCTATAGGCCTTAGGATACTGGTGGATGTTGTCACATCAAGTTTAACAGGGATGATTTTAATATTCTTTTTCTTTTTTGTTTTCAGAACTCAAAACTACTCAGACTTTAAATAAAAAAACATTAGCATATTGGTTGGCAAATGCTTAAATACATATCAGATTCTTTACTGCCAAGAAATCTTCAATATGTATGAGCATAGTGTCAGGGTACTTTGAAAATAAAGCTGATTTTGCGCAAGTTGCTTTGAACCTTCAGGAGCTTTCTGACTTCTCTCTATTGAGAGATACAGCTTGATAAGCTACAAGATACTGTACATGCCCAAAGCATCAGCTATTTATTATATATGAAGGACACACAGTTAGAGCGGCATGATTTTTGTGATTAGATTCTCTGTTCATGCAATTTAAAAGTGCACAAAGTAGTTTTTTCAGGGTTACACTTTATTTTGATGGTCCACTTTAGACATTCTACTAAAACTGTTAGGTTAGGTTAAGTGCTAGGGTATGGGTGAGTATAATAAGTTTACATGTAGTTGCAAAGTTTACTTATAGTCTGTTTGGGGAGCATCAAAATAAAGGGTTAGCAGATATTAAAGGTCCTCTAAGCGATGTCACGTGTTTTTAGGCCAAAACATTTTTTGTCACATACAGCAAACATCAACTCACTATCCGCTAGCTGCCTGTCCCCTGAACACACTGTAAAAAAACGCGGTCTCTGTAGTCGCCACAAGCTCCAAAAATGGCAACAAAAACAAACTGGTGCAGCCTGTACCACGAAACATAATAAACATGCTCCAGCCAATAATTGACAAGAATGATTTTAAAAGCGCGTTCATGAATGTTTCAGGAAGCACGGATGGAGGAGGAGGAGGGAGGGTCTAGCTGTTTTGTTTGACAACACTTCGAACGTCAACAGAAAGTTACTCCACCCAGGATCACTTAGAGGACCTTTAAGCAGACAGTCTGCTAATACTCTGAGAGTTAGTTGACATAGTTGCAAAGTAACTTATAGTTAGTAAAGTGTCTAAAGTGGGCCATCGGATTAAAGTGGTACCTTTTTCAGGTTTTGGAAAATTTTTCTCACTTCCGACACCTTCTAAAACAAAACACATGTAGAGGTGCATTGAAATTTACACAGATGGTAAGACGAGGGCTGAAAGGGACAGAGGTAGACTTAGGGTCATTTGGAAAAGGGCTGGTGTTTTCACACTCAGATCTCATAAAGTGTCAGGACAGGAAAAAGACTCAGGTCTCACAGGTGACAGCCTGCGCAGAGCCCAAAGAAAGAGCAACCGCTGCCGGCATGTTGAACCTGACCAACGGGGTCACTGAAGGGGTAAGAAGTTGTACTATACAACCCATTAACCACACCGATGTGAGCACATGCTGGGAACATGAGTTCAGGGAAAACACACATATGTCAGTCATTGCCTCTCTCTTTTACTTTAATGCATCCATTCTGTTTTTGTCTTTCCCTTCAAATGGAAAAAGGTCACTAATGATCTATTTAAATACACAAATAACCTAAAAACCAAGTGCAATCACCGATCTCGCCAAAGGCACTCAAATGAACACTTTTATTGCTTGCATACATCAGGGATCCTCTCGTTATTGCTGTCAGTTTATTTTGAGTTCTTCAGCACACATTTCAGTTTCATTTTTGAGGTGATAAAGGACAAGTGAGCTGTCAGATGGAAGAGAAGAAGAGAGGATGTGACAAGACACAGGGTTAATGGGTGTTTCCCCTGTAGCGGAATTAAAATAGATGCACAGATTTCTTCCTTGCCTGTTTGCATGCTATAGTCACTGGCTTAAGTCCATGAAACTCACATACAGGCTGGTATTTCAGCTCCTGTCGATCATTTGCAGTGACGCATACTGATTTTTGAATGTAAATATGAAATTTCACCTTTTAACTCAAAGAAATCACATTGAATATGCATGTTATTCTATTAGAGATTAGGATACTTTTTAAGTGTTTACTGTTTTGGTGCGTTCAAGTCATGTCGGAAAGATCGTATTTACGAGCAGAACCGACATGAACGCCACCACAATGTCGTAAATACCAGTGGGAAGCTCGTAATTTTCTTTAAGCTCCAATCTGTACGAGTTGGGGGCGTGTCAGTCAGAAACATAGTGAAATACCACAATACTAACAGGTATTTAGCAGTGACATTGACAGGCTTTTATATTTACAACGAAGTAAGCTGATTACCAGCAAAAAATACGATAGCATCACAATATCAAAATGTAATATATAACAAAGTTTACGATAGCTTCATAAATTAATTTAAAAACATAAAAAGCAACATACAACTAATGCACATTCTTTGCTCTACATTTTCTAGAAGCAGAAGTGTTGTTATTTTGTGAAATTAATTAAGAGAAGGCACACCGCCATCATACTCCGACGAAAGTGACTTGAACGCACCTACCGTCGTACACACGACTTCCCACCCAAATACGAACTTCCCAGGAGGACTTGAACACACCATTTTATTTTAATGTTAATTTGAAGTATTTTTCAGGTCAAAGAGCTTAAATATCTGCTATGCTTAGGGCTAAAACAATCACAGTAAGAATATAATAAAATATTTGTCCCTGATAAATTAAAGTATGTTGTTTAATTGCAGTAATTTGTGGGCCATTACAGACAACAAACGCCTAAACACTCCTGTTTGCTGTTGCTTTGTCATGGTAGTGACAACAATAAACCATTTAAAAAAAAAAAAAAAAAAAATCATATGGTGACAGTTACTATGGTTTTGGGCTTTAAAATTACAGAATAAATATGGCAAAAATCTCCTGACAAAATTAGTTTGATTTACTGTATGCTTAGAAAAAGACATGGCTATATATATAAGAATAACATGAAGTTATTACAAGAAATATTTGAAAACAATCTGAAAATATTGAAAATATCTGCTTCTGTAAATGTGTCTTGTTTTGAGGATGTCTAAATGATTTAATGTAAATTAAGACAAATACTGTATAAGAAAATGTTTTTGCTGTGTTAGTCAAGCTTTAGGACTTACGTAAGGACTGTCTTACAAAAGATAAAACAACAGCAACCTGCACCTGTTCACGTACACTTGCATTTTCTGAGTTTTAATGGGATCTGCTTTTAGCTGCTTTCAAAGACTTTCAGAAAACCTCTTCATGAGCATTATGAAATGGATGCATCTGGTGACATCACACTATTCATTTCAAAAATGTGTACAGTACAGTCCAAAAGTTTGGAACCACTAAGATTTTAATGTTTTTAAAAGAAGTTTCGTCTGCTCACCAAGGCTACATTTATTTAATTAAAAATACAGTCAAAAACAGTAATATTGTGAAATATTATTACAATTTAAAATAACTGTTTTCTATTTGAATATATTTCACAAAGTAATTTATTCCTGTGATGGCAAAGCTGAATTTTCAGCATCATTACTCCAGTCTTCAGTGTCACATGATCCTTCAGAAATCATTCTAATATGATGATCTGCTGCTCAAGAAACATTTAATGTGTACAATTGTACAAAATATTTGTGTACAATATTTTTTTCAGGATTATTTGATGAATAGAAAGTTCAAAAGAACAGTGTTTATCTGAAATCTAATCTTTTGTAACATTATAAATGTCTTTACTGCCACTTTTGATTGATTTAATGCATCCTTGCTGAATAAAAGTATTCATTTCTTTAATTTCTTTTCAAAAAAATAAAAATAAAAATTCTTACTGACCCCAAACTTTTGAACGGTAGTGTATAATGCTACAGAAGCTTTGTATTTCAGATAAATGCTGTTCTTTTGAACTTTCTATTCATCAAGGAATCCTGAAAAAAAAATACACAACTGTTTTCAACATTGAAAATAATCATAAATGTTTATTGAGCAGCAAATCAGCATATTAGAATGATTTCTGAAGGATCATGTGACACTGAAGACTGGAGTAACGATATATATATACTACTGTTCAAAAGTTTGGGATTGGTAAGATTGATTGGTAAGATTTTTTTATGCTTTTGAAAGAAGTCTCTTATGCTCACCAAAGCTACATTTATTTGATCAAAAATACAGTAAAATCAGTACTACTGTGAAATATTACAATATAAAATAACTATTTTATATTTTAATATATTTAAGATGTTTTTTATTGTTTCTGTTTAGCAAAAATATAGTTCGTAAACTCTAGATGGCCCAGGCTGATACATTCTTAATGCAATCCGCAAACAATGACATCATCTAACATGGCTCGAGCTGATTGGATTTTGCTGATTCTGCAGCCAATGAGCTTGCTGCTTAACTTTTAAATAGTTTGGTCCTTCGTTTGCTGTAAGTAGTTTTGCCAAAACCCTCAACCTCCCCCAGCTCCACCTATATAGATCTGCTATGGGTATTTTATTATATTATATGAACAGCAGCAGCAGCATGTCTTTCATGTTCACAGCAGCATGTCTGTTGATGTATTAGCAGTTGCAATTCTCTGTAGCATAGCAACTATTCCACCAAGACCAAATACATTAACATTATCATATCCATCACCATGCCAAATCCTCAGAGAGTTGTAATTTAAGAACTGAAATTTTTATGGTTAACTAAAATAACCCTGGTAACTAGGCATAGTATATCAAAGTGTCACCTAAGCACATTGATCACAACCAGTTTGATACCATGCAGGTCAGGCAGACTGGCTCTTGGTCTGCTCGTATTTTTTCCCCCCAAAGACTTTGCTGATGCGAATGCACCCTGTAATCTGCCTCCTTCTGTTTTTTTTTTTTTTCAAGTGAATTTCTTCGTTTTCAGTATTATGCCTGTTTCCATAGCAATGACTTTTTCTACACTTCAGCGTTCAGACCCTTCCCAGGTGAGAACTGTGTTACACTCCAGACTCCAGAGGCCTTGTCAGGAATCTTAATCAAAGACAACATCAGATGTCGGGCAAATCTGAGGTCCGCCTCCACAGCCTGGAGGTGAGATTATTGAAATTGCCTGGGCGAAGATCCCCACTTAAAAATGGTCGAAGGTGGTCCGTAATATGTGTCCATATCGGCATCTGCATGTTTATGAGTTCTCAGATACGCTTGTACATCAAACATACACCCGACCTGATGTGTGCTGATAGAAATGCAAATATTTAAAAGTCAATATTCAGCTACACTGTGTATGTCCGTACCAAAGTGTGCATCTCTAGATGGCTGTGTGTGTGTGTGGGGGGGGAGTGGTAATACGTCATGTCTTGCCCTTCAGAGTATAGATGAGCAGAGAATTAATGCACAAGGCCAGGGCTCACCTCCTCATTTGGCTCCTCTTTCTCACTCACTCTGTCCCTGTCATTCTGTTTTATTCCTTGTGCCTCTCATGCACCGTCTATCACTTGTGATTCTTCCCATCATCCTCTTATAGAAGCCTCTAACTACCTGAACGAGAGCTCTGTGCATCAAATGCCAGTTGAACGCTCTGTATGTTTTTGTCTGGAGGGTAAGGCCCAAGTTGGGGCTTATTGCTGGCCTGTTACTCTTAAGAGGTTTGTAAGATAAGTGGCTGTTGAACTGAAAGCCTCACTATTTGCAGAATGACTGATGTAAAATGAGCTTTCTAAAGCAGCTGAGACTCAAACATTTCAAACAAATCTAATTTACACTCTGTATTCTTCACCATAAACACCTGAAATAGAAAATGGATTCCCTGATGTGTACTAAATAATACCATCTGTTGCTCAAGTGCCTACTCAAGACTGCTCTATTGGTGTGCATACTGATATTTTTTCATGTTTAAGACACTGTTTATAAATTCAAGGAATTGTGGCTGTTGAAAAACAAAAGTTGTTTTTGAAAGGTTATAGACCTATTATAGACCTATTTTCTATAGGCACTGTATTTTAAAAAATCTCAAATTCTTCATTTTATTTAAATTTTTGGGTCCATACACCGAAAGTCAGTTGGATGTGTTGTATTGGACTCCACTGACTTTAATTGTATAGACAAAAAGATTGAATCATTCTTCAAAATACCTTCTTTTGTGTTCCGCAGAAGGAAGGGATGGAATGATGCGAGGGTGAGTAAATAATAACTGAATTTTCATTTTTGTATGAAATCTTGCTTGTGAAAAAAAGTGCACTTAATTCTATTTTAGTATATAATATTAGGAAAAAATAAGGCCACTTAAGTGTACTTAAAAAGAGTATGCTTTCATGACTACTTCTTAACACACTTAAAATTAAAAGTATTATTTTAAATAGCATTTTAAATCATTGTTTTAATCTTTTGCCATGCTTTATTTATACATTCAACAGGGCACTTTTAACCATATTTCAAAGACAATAGAAGTAATTATGAAATTACATATACTTACATGGATCAAAAAATCACACTTAAGTGTGTAGTTGAACTTGATTGTAAAAAAGTTTTATTTTGGTGATAACTACTCTTTTTAAAAGTATGCTAAAGTTCTTTTTTACAAGGGGATCCCTTTGAGTCTAATACGTCTAGTATCTCCAGCATCATAATTGGCAACATTTGCTACTTTCTGGAAACCAATCTATAAAAACCTAAACTTCAACGTGTTTATGGACTGCCAGAGTAATGATTAAAACTAGCAAATAAGCCCTTTTGGATGCCCATTGTCCTGTTAACTATCTACGACTCACATTGTGCTCAAATGGGCCCTTTTGTTTCTCTCATCTCCAGCGTTTCACTATCAGATAGAGGAGATGTCCGCTCTTCAGTCCGGTTGTCATGGTCACTGTCTTATTGTTGTGGTAGCTATTTGTGTCTCATGTTGTGTTCAAAGTGATTTGCAATTATTCCACCTTTCAAGGGTTATTACAGCTCTGAATATTGAGAATATTGAGCACATAATGCAGAGTGTTCCTTGAAATATTCAAAGCCTGCTGTTCTTTTGTATGAGTGAAACAATTCTTAGTCATAAAAAAGTTATATAAAAGAAACACAACTGTTATACAATGAAGAGGAATGACCAGGGACATTACTTGTACTTGGGATTCCTATTCATATATCTTTTTAAAAACGAATTGTCATCTTGTAACCGATTATTGATTTGACCCTGGCCAAATATTATATTAGTTTCAAGGTGTTCCACTAATAATTTACTGTGTTTGCAGGTTCAGCTGAAGGATCAATAAATCATTATGTGGTTTTACAGTTCTAAATATAGAGCATTGATTAACCCCTCAAAATATAAACATGTCTTGATTATTGAGTGCTAGTGAGTATCTTGTTAATGAAGTGACAGCTGGGGAATGGAGGTCTGACATTATGCTAACTAGGCACTACTAGTCAAAACTGAAGGGATAGTAAAAAAAAAAGTACTGTATGTGTATCTGATACAAAAATTATGTGTATATTTGGATAGAACCAGGTGTGGGTGGAGTATGAACTGAATGTGCATCAAATCTATTATATTCCACATGATAAATACTGCATGCCTTGTATAATTCATAAAATTATTTATCTTTTTTATTACAACTTAATATGTTAAACATACACTGCCATTCAAAGGTTTAGGGTCAGTAAAGAAATTGAAATAAATTAATACTTTTAATCGTAATGTTTCAAAGAAATGCTATTCTGTTGAACTGTTCTTATTAATTTATTCTATTCATCAAAGAATCTTAAAAAGTCATGATTTTTAAAAAAAATATTAAGCAGCACAACTGTTGCAAATTCGCATGTTAAATTTGCATATTTCTGATGGATCGTGCAACACTGGCTATTGGAGCAATGGCACTTGAAAAAGAGTTTATTTAATCTTCTATTTTGTTCTTCAATGTTGTTCGTTGCATTTTGGTTTGGTTCTGTTGTGTTTCCTTGCCATGTGTATCTTGACCGATTCTGCATCCCAGTTCGCCTACATATACTATGCCCTAATAGTATGTACTGTTTTTGTGAAGAAAAATTACATACTTTTGAGTATGTAGCAGAATAGTAGGCAAGCTTTTGGACATACAGTGCTACTTCATCATAATTGCATCTTTAACGGACAGCTTGGTCGCTTAGTTACATGCGTCCTGACACCATTTAAACTGCCCTGTCAATCATCTTGTCACAGTTAAAATCCTCAACATTCAATTTAATTTCATTTCCTACCATTTTGGAGAGAAATGTAGTAGCACGTTGCTCTGCCAGTCAAGGGTCTTTCATGCGGAGAACTCTCCTCATGTGTTTGCAGTTTGTGTAATGATGCTTTTAAAAGTTAATGACCAAACATTACAAAAAAATCATTCCAAAAGTTCACAGTGCTATTGCAGATGAAATATAATGTGGATAACACTGAACGTATATCTTATCGTCAGGTTAGATACTGATTCTTAGTCACTCAAACCCCTGTATTGAAGATACATAACTGTCTGACTCATACATCCGCCATGTTTGTAGTTTTTTTAACACTTTTAATTCATGTTTGTAGTTCTAATCGAATCCTCATCCAACATGCAATGGGTTGTGGGCAATATTAGCTGTTAGAGTGTGCACAGATCTGATGATAATCAGAAAAAGTAGACCATCCGGGTATGGTTTGGATAACTCATTTTAACATTACCACTATGATTTGGGACTAGTGTTGTTTTTGGTGGCCTGTTTTAATTTTAGTTTTATTCTAGTCTTTGTGTCAAGCTGTCATTTTAGTTTTTATTAGTTTTAGTCACAGTCATACTCTTTTTAGTCTAGTCAAGTTTCAGTCGACTAAAAGTCTGAGCATTTTAGTCTTATTTTAGTCCGAATTATCCATGACTATTTTCGTCTAGTTTTAGTCGACAAAAACTGATGACATTTAGTCTAGTTTTAGTCAATGAAAAGTGTATTTTAGTCTCTTTTTAGTAATGCAATTCTATTTAACCCAGTCAATATAGTATAAGTACCTAGTAGTATAGACAAAACCAAAATTTTCTTTTAGCCAAACCCATTTCAAACAAGGTTATCTTATTATATTATTACCTTATAAAAACTATGCTAAAATGTCTCTTCATTTTCGTCTCGTCTCGTTTTGGTCAACGAAAATGAAGAGACATTTTAGCATTGTTTTTATTTTGTAAACCACATTTAGTCTCGTTTTTATTCATCAACAATATTGCATTATACGTTTAATTATAGTCATCGTCACATGACCAGCATTTACGTTGCATCTCGTCTCGTTTTCATCACGTGATAAAGGTTCGTTGACGACGATATTTAGTCATAATTTTCGTTGACGAAAGCAACACTATTTGGGACACACTAATTCTAATTTCGAATACTATTTAGGACGGATAGTATCCGAATTAGGACGCAACACTAGTTTCTTGTGTTTGCCTGTTGTTAGTATAATTAAGTTCACCTGTTGAGTTTTCTTTACCTCTGTGTATTTAAGTCCTGAGTTTCCTATTTTCATTTGTCCATTCTACGTCATGTACTGTATAGTGGTTGTTTTGCTCTTTAGTGTTCCTAGTGTTTTCATTGCTGTTAAATATATACTATACTGCTGCAAAAATATCCCTCTTTCTCCTTCGTTGCAACCAAGCTGTGACAATATGATGTTGGTCCTGAACATTGAGAGTAAGCTAGAAGTAGTGAATTTATGGTTCTGATTGAAGTACGTTTTGGATTTGGCACAGGGTCACAGTTGGTAGTACTCAAGCGCATGCTATTAAGTTGAATAGCATGTTTGGTTTTGGGTTAAGATTATGTTCTGTGGATGCTTAACACGCTTTACACAATTAAGACGTGCATAAACCTCCTTGCAGATTATAGAAATGCCTTCAGGCTAGGTCTGTCTAGCCCACATCAACAACAAAGCACTCATTTCATCAACTTTGTACCTTCTAAACAACTTTATTTCCAGATGGACTAGTGCACTGCACCCCAACTGTCAAAATTGCAAGCACAGAATCAGATTGACTTGCATCAGGCGGTCAGTGGATGTACTGTGGGCGGTCCGACTAGGGTTAGGGATTTGATTGATAGGATGTTGATCCCATCAACATGTCTGTCTTGTGTAAATCACATTGGGCTCCTATGGACAGTGTGGCGAACGGTGATTCAATATCTGCAATCTCTTTCTAGGCCTGTTTCGAAAAATCTAATCATCATAAAACATCTAAAGCTGAAACAATCCTGCAGCTGCTTCAATAAGGCTGCAGACTGTATCTGTAGGTTTAAAATGAAAGTTTTAAGACAACAATACTTTCATATTTGCATAACTTCTGTCTTGTCCACGCCTTCCCCTTTAGCCTCCCTGACAATATACACTAACTCAGACTAACCCTTGGTCTTGACCCCTCAGCCTTTCAAATGAGAATCAGCTAAATGAATGGAGTGCGATTTGGCTAATTACCAAAGACAGTACCCAGTGAACTCCCCTTTATTTGCATATGATAACACAATTGTCTGAAGCTGAAGTAATAGCTCAATTAAAACAAGACAGATAAGACCTCGGTTTCTTGACAAGTTTAACTAATCACAGTTACTGTATCTAATTATTGCAGGTTAGCCACGTGCCCAAATTGTTATTGAACCTGGAATCGCTGCGGTCGATGTCGTTGTCAAAATGTTATTTTGAGTCAGCATTTAGGGGTCTTTACATTTGGAGGCTTAAATCATCAGTGTAAGGATTACACAGTAATCCTGTGTGAGTAAATACCCAGCCTGATACATACAGAACGTTATGAATAACTCACTCAGCAAAACTGCGCAACTGTTTTCTAAGAACTGCTAGGATTTCATGTTTTACAGGAAGTGAAATGACTGTCTGCTACCATACACACACAGAATATAGATTCTCAATTTGTTAGATTTTTTGCTTATCTTTTTCAGCACAAATTGAACACATATAACTGATATATAATATATTTACACACAGTATATGGTTAAATGCATTGATTTTACAGATTTGATTTGATTTTTTTCTCCGTTACATCAGGCTTAAGAACTCTCAAGTGCATACGGTAGTGTAAATTATCTCTTTACAGATGCTAAAAAATATAGTTTCTCCAAAATACATTTCCAGTAAGATTGTAATGGCGATAAAATGCAGTGCTGCTGGAATCTGCTGAACGTTTGCGTTTTAGGCTGGATTTGATATGCCGTACTGCACTTTAATGCTGCTTATTTATCTCTTCATTTTCTATTTCCACAAACACCCGATTTATACTGGCACAATTTAAAACAGCTTTCCTAGATGATCACAGATGTTGTAAACCTTCTATGCCTCGCATTTAGAGAATATATCTTTTAACTCTGCTTATTTGCTGTATAAAGTGATGTACATATAAACCTGCTATTATGTTGATGTCTTTCCATTGTCTTTATAGTGAGCTAATGATATTTTCTTTCCCTTACCATTAGATGTAACCCTTATTGTATTTTTTTTTTTTTTTTTATTTTTAGATTTTTATTAAGGCATTATTTATTGTGTTTATTAATCTGTTTTCTCATGGGGACCATTAGCTGGTCACCACAATAGGTTTAACTATCCTTGTGGGGATATTTTGGTCCACACAATGAAGGCAAACGTGACATTTCATAACCTCCACACACACTAACATTTTTTTTTAAGAATGTATTTTCTTCATCAGGGTTGTTTTCACAAAGCCTCTCTCTCAAACGCACTGGCTTAATGAGCTTTCCTGCTGTTGCCTGACAGTCTACAGAGTTTTTATTCATTTTCAGCCAGCTAAAGCTATTCCTGTGAAATAAACAGGAATTCAACATTATTCAATACCACCGCTGTCTCTTTCTTCTTCCTATACGGTAAATTGGAGTGGAAGATCAATCATCTTAACAACAAAAAAGAGTTTCTGTGTTTCACAAGGAAGAAAAATGTGGCATTACACTCTCATGTAATTTGCAGGATATGGCTCTATTGCTTCAGTAAACCCACCAGACACTATATTAACCTTGGGATGAGAAACTGATCTCCCCCTTAGTGGAAAGTGCTGTACACTGGTTGAGCTTTTCATAGCCTATATGCAGACTGATATATCTCTGCGAGCAAAGATTGGGATAGAATTGGGTTCGGATGAACTCCTCTGAGGGAAAAAGGGGGAAGGATGTCTAAAATGTTACATATTTTACTTTAAAATGACGTCACGGGTTTGTCAGCTAAAGCAGGACTGGCAGGTTGTTAGTCAGACGGAGGAGGAAAGGAGAGAGAGAGAATGTGAGAGAGAGAGAGAGAGAGGGAGTGAGGGTGGATAGCGCGCGCAGTGGTGATAACACTATCTGTCTATCTATCTACCAAATGACGAGCGTTTCTTTCACGCGCTCCACTCATCACGCGCGTCCGTGAAGTGGTGTTTCATTCCTCACTCTTGTTTTTTTCCCGCATCACCAATTTATTTGGACTCTAGAAAGATTGCGCGAACTATCGAAGAGCTTCTACAGCCGATGTAGGACATGCTTTTGCGCCACGGAAATCTCGATGTTTTATCTTCCGTTTTTGCCTGTGCTCTGTCTCATAATGGCAATGTAGAAAAAGTGCGCGGTGACCGCGAGCGCAGCGCACGGGCGATGTTGACGCCGTCACCTTGCCGTCTGGTTCCCATCGCTTCTTGACTTTTTTTTTTCCAGTGGAGTATAATCTAAATGAACTTGTGAATGTAAAAGAAGGCGGCTGTTGAGAAGCAACTGAACCGTCCAGCTGCCCACGCTGCCGCTGGGTCGCTCTGCACGTCCGTGCGCACTTCTGAGGAGAAAACAGCGAGCAACTAAAAAAGGGGACAAGACGCGTCCTTGTTTTTTGTGAATATTTCGCCCAGTCCTCGTTTGTTGAGCTCTGGAGAGACGTGGAGCTATTTCAAGCTTTCTGTTTCTCGGAATATATAACATTAGAATGCTAGCATCCATAACATTTGGAGTAAGGTGTCTAACTTAAGGTGACCATTACGCTCGAGCGTCGACGTTTGTTGGAACGCATAAATGGACGAATACCAGGAGGACTGATTCGGAATTGTTGTCTGGAAAAATGTGGCTGAAACGGTGTGTCACACGCAGGTAATAAATATCCCTTTTGAAATCTCTCAGCTAAGGGCTGAATGCTTTAAACGCCCATTGCCAAAATCCTGTCATCTGTGAAGAGTTTTGTGGCAAGTTGATGCGCGTCATGCTGTTTTCACTTCACTTGTTTTTAATGCGATGTCTTACTTAAACCTCACAGCTTTGTATTGTTAATATTCCCGAGGAAACATTTTAAGTGATGCTGGTTTTTGAGAATAACTAGAGGGCTCGTAATTAACCAGATTGCGAAACGAGTTGACGTTATTCACACAGCTCTCGCTAGGGGCCGCCAAATAACCGCGATTCAATACCAAATACTTGACGCGCGCAAATTAGGTCGAGTATCAGCTCACACCCTCACATACCACAGTATACCATGCCAGGACAACATTTTCTGTGCGGTCAAGACATTTATGCCATTTTATGAATCATATCTCTCACTGTTTGAGTGACATTTTGATCAGAGGGTTCGAATGATGTGCAATTTGCCAGTGGAAAGTCAGGTTGAGTCAGAATCAGAAGAGCTGTAATGGCCAGGGATTTATTTATGGTTTACACGAGCTCTTAGAACTTACTGCATGTATATGGCAAGAGTAGGATTAAATCCGACACGCATGCAGCAAATCTTTATTACACATTCTGCATGGACAAAAAGTCAGCCAAATGTTAAGTAATACCATGCTCATGAATTACAGAAGCCCATGAGTAAGAGCCATAAAAAGGAAGCACTTTTCATTGAAATGTTCATTACTCCAGCCTAAATAGTTTCCTAGCACTTAGCAACCCCATTCCAAAGATGAAAAATGCACATCTACAAGTTCAGTTATTCAAAGTGGCAGAATTTGACAGCTGTCCTTGCCATTACATCTGTTTGGCAGCTGTTCCAGAGGCATAATGTGGAAAACATGTTTAAGGTGGGAATGATGATGGAGCCAAGTGTGCATTATTGTTCATTCTCTACCTAAGGTACGACGCTGCAATCTTGCATTCAGGGGATCTTCAGAAGGACACAGTGACATACAATAAAGTGAAAATTTTTCTGCATGTTCTGTTTAGATGAATTCTTTCGTTGTAGAGCAATGTCATACTGCCCAAACTGGTCATCAAACACAATACAGCCTGGTTATAGTTGGGCTTACTTAAAAATTGGTGCAAAATCCTTGTTTTTTTTTCCAGAAAATGTTCAGAAACTCAAGGATCTTGGTTTTTAGTGGCTTTTCTCTGCGCTTCATTGATTTAAAGTATCAAAAAACAGTTCAGTATGGTATGACAATAGCAAAGAAGACCATCTTGAGGATCTGGAACAGAGCTCATACGTTTGAGACATTGCTATTGGAGTTTAGCAGCGTGTTACATATGGAGAAAATTAGGTATGAAATTGCTGCTGGGATTTACTGCTAAAAAAACCCAACAAAATACTACAAATTTAGCCTCCCCCATGCATTATATATATCCACATTTTTTTTATTAGTTTTACAATACACAGTGGCAATAAGGCACATGCTTTGTTGCACACCAGCAAGGTCTGAGGTTGATCAGCTGCCAAGTTATGAGACAGCGGGGAATCTCCCTTTAGCGGTTATAAAATTCCTCACTACCCTGAGTAAGCTGAACAGCCTTGATGAAGATTATTAGCCGCATCTCTTAATTGCTCCATCAACTGCTTTAATATCTTCACATCAAGGTTATGCATCCTCTCACGGCTCTGGCTTTCTCTGGAGAGTCTTGATTCTCAGATGTACCTTGAGGGATTATGCTGTTGTACTCATATTAAGACAGCCTGGCGAATGGGTCCTCATATGCAACAGACTGGGCATGTATCTCAGTGTACAGATTAGTGACCTGGAAGCTGTTAGGGGAGTAAACAGTGATATGGGAATGTGGGGAATATCAGCCCGTGTACTGACCTGAGCAGCAGCTGGTTCATTACAGGCTCTGTCACTGGAAAGAATTAGCTTGTTTTTTGCCTTGACACAAGCCGGTGGGTAATTTATTTATTTTTTTAAAATGTTTAAACAACTTAATTTGATCATATTTTTACATTTTCTTCTTCTCCCTGTCAGATGAGTTCCTCTAAGTGCACACTGTACAGCCGTCAATGTCTTAAATGGCAGCACACAACTATCTCATTACCATGTACACTGTAGCGTGTAATAGCATGACACTTCTGTAATTTTTATACCATTTTTTTCTTTCCGGATGTAAGCTCGCTTGCTCGCACACGGTAATGCATGCCTGGTTAGTGCGAGGAGTGCTTTTGCTCTTCATTTGACACTCTTGATGGTCCGATATAATGACAGGACGATTTGATTGTGCCCACCCCCGCTTAAACTGTTATGTAACAACATCTTCAAGGGTTCAATAAGCCAGAAACAACTCTCCATACCACGGTTAATGGCGCAGATGTCAGTAAAACCGAAGTTATCTCAATCAGGAGAGTTTTTAAAGACCAGGCAAATTTGAGTCTGAAAATTTTTTTACAATTCCACTCAGGAATATTCACTCAAGGTTTTGACTACTTCAAAGGCATAAATAAAATTGAGACACCGTGTTCAAAAGTAGAGCTCGACACATTCTAGTTATGTAACTTTTGCCATTTCACAAGGGAAATTGCTGGCATTAGCATATGCACATTCAGAGAGTTTCTTCAAAGCCTTGATCGGAGTCTAGTAAAATATTATATAGCGTTCCGTCAGATTGAACACATAAGTTATAGAGCAGAGGAATTTAACATACAGACTCCAGAGATGCGCACACTCTTAAAAATAAAGGTTATTTATTGACGTCTATAATTCCATGAAGAAACTTTCAATTGCACAAAAGGTTCTTTGTAGTGGAAAAAAAGTACTTCGGATTCTTTAAAAGTTCTTTACACTAAGAAAAAAAAAAGTTTTTTTCTGTTCATTGAAAGCTTCGTTGGAGAATGGAAAATGGTTCTTCTATGGAATCCCTTTTTGGACCTTTATTTATTTATTTTTAGAGTGCACAGTCAGTGTTAATTGTCCAAGTTGAGTCACCATGGCAGCCGAGTGCCCTGTACCCTTCAGCACAGCCTGTCAAACAGGGCAGAGAGGGCACACCTGAACCGCGCACACACACGTTTCATGTAGTGCCTTTGTTCGATCAATACCACCTCTATAAAGCCTCAAATTTATCCGTCATGGCACAAGACCAGCAGTGCCTGCTAAACCTCCAGGGCCATGTCTCTCTCCTTCTTTCTTTTTCCACACACATCTTGAAAATGAACAGTAAACACTTTTATATGAGGTTAAAAGGACTCTGAGGATTTCAAACATTCAGGACGTCTAGGTTTGGCCTGAGAGCGAGTCAATGCCTCTAACAAATGAAACTACACGTTTAGTAATGAAGAAGTGTGTGGTTTTCATTGTTTAAGCTTGCATGTATGTGCTCATGTTTTATTGGGCCTGTGGGCCGTGTACACAGTTATGCTGAGGGATTTTAGTAATGGGTCTGTAAATGCCTGTGGCTGTTCAGGCTCTTTTATCTGCAAACTTTTAGTTTGGAAGATCCCTGCAGTACAAATGCAATGCAGATCTTTTCATCCATAATAACAGCTGATCCTTTCCTCCAAGCCATGTTCTGTATTAGACACAGTTAGAGTCTGTGTGTGTATGTGTGCCAGCACATTTTTGTTGTTGTTTACTGTGTTAAAGTGCCACTTGACTGTACTTACTTGACCTACTATAGCACACACACGCACATATAAGTCATCCAGCACTGGACACAGTCTGTTATCACCAATTACAAAAAGGATAGCGGTTCCTATTTACTTCCAAGGCAGTTTAAACCAGTTTACGTTGTCTCAGCTTAACCCTGATGAGAAATACAATGTGTTCACTCTATTATTTGTGGATAAATTACTAAGTGGGGGCATCAACATTCATTTTCACCAGAACATCTGTTTGACAAACCATAAAATTACATCTGAAAAATATCTATATAATATCTATTAAATAACAAAATGTGTGTAGATGCTGAACAGATTCTAATATCTTTCACAAATCAATTTAAATTGCCTTAGAATTATCAATCAATTCAATTTTTTTGCACAGTTCCACTTATTTTTCACATTTATTTGAGAGGCGATCTCCATTTCAAACAATTTAATCTGCTCAATGGTTTCATTCTGCCAATCAGCCTAATTATTGGATTAAAATTGGATCATTCCTCGGGTTGCTGTTTGGCGTTCGCTGTAGTATTTGTTGGATCTGATCTGAGCATTGTCTTGGCATTTTGGATTTAATGGGAGTAAACAGAATGTAGAAATATGACATTTCACGTTGCAGCCAAACAGTTGTCCTGGGGGAGATGCTAGTGGCATCAGTCCATTATTCATCCACTCAAGAGAAAAGAAAACCATTACATTTATTACGATCAAATTATGTCATAATTTTTCCACTAATCTGTTCTTGTGAATCTGCTAGTAGCAGAGGTGGCAGCTAGCTGTAATGGCTCACAGACTTGTATTCATTCATTATCCATCACTAGCCCTTTCTTGAATTTTAATAATATGTAATTTAGTCACACTGTTTAAATTATGACTGGTTGTAAATGTAAATTGGGGCTGGGCAGTACAGCTAGAACAATTATATCTCAGCATTTGTCTGGTTTTTGACAATATGATAAATGTATCTTAGTATTTATTTATTAGGTCTGAAAATGCTGGGTGATATATTTATTTTTTATTTTTATTTTGAGCAAACAGCTATTGTTGTTAAATTCTAAAACAATAAAAATCTAGCTAAAAATAAGATGTTTCCTTACTATTTTTCACTAAATTACTGATATTTAAAGGCGCTCTAAGCGATTCTGAGCGGAGTAAGTTCCTGTTGACGTTCGAAGTGTTGTCAAACAAAACAGAGGCTAGCTAGACCCTCCCTCCGTGCTTCCTGAAACAGTCATGAACGCGCATTTAAAATGTAAGTAGCTTGCGTATTGACGCTGCTTGTCGGTTATTGGCTGGAGCATGTTTATTATGTTAAGTGGTCCAGGCTGCACCAGTTTGTTTTTATTGCAGTTTTCGGAGCTTGTGGCGACTACAGAGACCGCGTTTTTTTACAGTGTGTTCAGGGGACAGGCAGCTAGCGAATAGTGAGGAGATGTTTGCGGTATGTGACAAAAAAAAAAAAATGGGCCTAAAAACGCGTCAAATCGCTTAGAGGGCCTTTAATCCTTATATTAACATCATCAATATTTAACTTCTTTAGAAAACAATTTTCTATTGATGATGCAAATGATAAAGAAATGATTCAATGAATCTGTGCTCTTTTTTTAAGCCAAGGTGGCATGTTTTATTTAAATTTTTAAGGATTTTATTTTATTTTTTATTTGATTTATTATTATTATTATTATTATTTTCTACATCATCCAGCCCTAGTTTGATTAAGTGAATAATTGAAAACTTTGTCCTCAGACCCTCAGTCTTTGAGTTTCTTTCAGGTTCATATTTTTGCCTGTGGTAATGACTTGCGCTCGAGTTCCCATAACATCGCATCAGAGCAAGCAGACAGGGGAACTTTAGCTTACATGCTAATTACAAGTCTCAGATAGTTTAGAAATGTAATTGGACAGTGTAATTGCTAACTATGCGTGACAGCAATATGGACACCAGGGACACATAAACTGCCACAGAGAGTTCTGGAAGCTAACTGGATGTTTTACATACACTGTGACTTATTGAGGTCAAGCAGGGATCATTTATTTAGCGTGACGAGGCATTAATTTGTGCTGAAATGCAATATATCATGTTAGTGCAAACATGAGCTTCTGTTGGTAGAAGAACTAACAGAAGAGATATAAATTACAGCACTCTGTATGCCAATGAATCCTATGAGTCCATATCAGCTGGTACGCAAAGAGTTGTTTGCGTAGCCATCCACTCTAAGAGACTTTGCACACAGAGGGAACGGATATACCAATAAAGCCATCCTTTCACATTCAATACATAGCAAACAGAGGTAAATCTGGTGGATCAATGCGCTCTGTCATGGCTTGAATGAAATTTAAGTATGTGTGTGTGTGTGTGTGTGTGTGTGTGTGTGTGTGTGTGTGTGTGTGTGTGTGTGTGTGTGTGTACAGTATGTATATATATAGATTATTATTAAAAAAGCTTGGAATCATTAAGATTTTGTAATGCTTTTGAAGGAAATCTCTTATGCTCACCAAAGCTGCATTTATTTGATTAAATACAGTAAAACAGTAATATTGTAAAATATATTACAGGTAAAAGAACTGTTTTCTATCAACCTGAATTGACTCTTATATGAAATGTGATTTATTCATGTGATGGCTAAAGCTGAATATTCAGCATCATTACTCCAGTCCTCAGTGTCACATGATCCTTCAGAAATCAGTGGTTCAATCTTAATGTTATGAAGCAACAAGAATACATTTGTGCGCAAAAACAAAACAAAAATAACAACTTTATTCAACAATTACTTCTCTTCCCTGCCAGTCTCATAAGCTGTTTACATTGTACACAGCACACAGACATAGTGCAGCGCTACCAATAATGAATCAGCATTCTGACATAGAACCCGGAAGCGGTGCACTGTGTGTACAAATGTAACAGCGTAGGAGACAGACAGAAAAGAGAAGAAATTGTTGAATAAAGTTATTTTTGTTTTGTTTTTGCGCACAAAAAGTATTTTCGTCGCTTCATAACATTAAGGTTGAACCACTGCAGTCACATGGACTATTTTAATGATGTCTTTACTACCTTTCTGGGCCTTGAAATTTGTTATGATATTGTTGTGTAGAGGCTGTCTGTTTCATTAATGTTAATTAAACAATTGTGGTGTCATGGGAAAAAAAAGTTGAATATATATTTTTCCTATTTGGTCTTGACTTGGTGTGTGCCATTTTTGGTGTCATTACCAGGGATTTTAAGGTATGGTTGCTAGGTGATTTTGTTTGGGATCCTTCAGAAAACTTAAACTCAATTTTTCTCAAAATTGACTTTGCTGACTCTATCGACCAAACAGGTGTAGCTCATTAATTTTTTTTTTTTTTTTTTTGTCTGATTCCAACAAATCATACATCATTTTGAAGGTTTTTTAATTGAGAATGTGAAAATAGCAATAAATAATTTTTGAAAATTCCTCATGGGTCACATATGCTGATTTGGTGCTTATTATTAGGGCTCAATTATTAATAATGGTTCTTATTATCAGTGTCGAAAACTGGAGTAATTATGCTGAAAATTCAGCTTTGCCATCACATAAATTACATTTTAAAATATATTAAAATTCTTTACACAGTTAAAATTATTTAAACAGTATTGCAGTTTTTACTGTATTATTATCATCAAATAAATGTAGCCTTGGTGAGCACAAGAGACTTATTTCAAAAGAAGTTTTATTTATAGTCTTATTTATTTATTTACTTACTTACTTGCTTGCTTTGGATTTTTTTCTAACACCAGCTTATTCAACATTTTACTTATGCAACATCAACCAATACAAATTCAAGGATTTAGAGGATATTGTTTTAAAATAAAATCCTTTTCTACATGTTTTAATATCATGAACAGTTGTACTTTTTCAATACACTGAAACTAACACTAGGCTGAAACTTAATCAGAATTGGCAAGTCAAAATGAATTCAGTGAACATGTGTTGAAGCTTATGATGTCTCTATGGAGATTTGATTGACATCTCATTTGATTGGACATGAACAGTAATGACAAAGTGGTATAACGTTTGGCAGATAGCAGTAGTAGAGGAGTATGATGGAGAGAAAATAGATGAGTCTGCCCCAGAGGTTGTCCAAGGAGCATGCCGAATCATCTCATGGACACTTTTGAGGTAAAAATATCCAGCTCGGGGGTCAGTAGGAGTTTCACTTGCTTTGATCCAGCAGTTACTGATATTCCATACTCCGATCCATTAAAAGGTCATAAATGTTGTAATGAATCTTGCTCCTTTGAAACTTGATGCTCAGTTTGAGATTTAAGTCATGACCTTGAAACCAGACAGCATTTTAGGCAAAATTCAGCTTCAGTGAAGGTCTCAGACCCCCACGGCCCTCTCCACACTGTTCCATAATTGCCTTCAATGGGGAGCTTTCTACTGAAATATGATTCCATCAAACCGGCTTTATGCTTGGTTAACCAATTAATTTTCTACTGAAGACTTCAATATGAGGAAGATTTGAACATCCTCACATGGGCTAAGCTAAATCTTTTCTCTCTAAGAAAAGAAGACGGCGGTATTCCTTGACAGAGCTCAGCGTTTCGTTCCTGATTAGCAGTAGGCTGTGAGTGAGTAAAGGCTTGTAAAATTGACCACATTCCTGAGAGCTTGCTAGACACAGGAACAAAGAACATTGCATATAACCATCCTTCTTAAAAAATTTGTTAAATTCTTTGATATTTGAGGCATACTTCAGCAGTGTGCAGCATGACGTTATGTTGTGCATCAGAATTCCTGCTGTTTTTGGAATGTAAGTCAGTTTTATTTACTCCCTTTTCCTGCAGTTATGCAATACAGCATACTCAACATGAATCATTTATCTATCAGAAGACTGATTCTGGTATACTACACAAAAAATGCTTTAGATGTACTAACATAAATGTAATGTTTAAACCCAACAGTAATTGTAATGATATTAATATGTGATATATATTAATATTTTTATACCCTAATTATATTATACCCTTATTTACTTACAATTTTTTTACTGAAATAGTAAATATTTAAACTTTTCACTTGGCTAACAAAATAAAACCTTTTAATTAGTTGAGCTAGTTCTTCATTATTCTATTATTAGATTTTATTGCATTCTTCTTCCGACCTCAATGAACCAGGTAGAGGACCTGTTATGCCCTTTTACAAAGTCTTGATTTTGTTTTTGGGGTCTAATAAAACAGGTTTTCATGCTTGAATGTTTAAAAAAACACCTTATTTTTCACATAATTTACATCATTGCACTTTCTACCCAGTCTGTCAGTAACACTCTGTTTAATAGGTTGTTTGATGTCATTGCTGTGGCACAAAATGCAACTGGAGGGCAGGAAGTGATTTTTCTATATAGGAATCACTATCACAAACTCAAAATTCCTATGTTTTGCATCGTTGGTGGTTGCTCAAATCGATCAAACTGAGAAACCACCAGGAGCTTTTATTGTTTACGTAACTTTTATCCTTTTTAACTTTAAAAGTTGTCGCCTTTAATTGCGTTTTGCGTCTGCTGATACTGAAATTAATATGGATACCTGCTTACCTTTTTTTTGTTTGTTTTTTGACTTGGTTAAATATTCACATTCTTCATGGTATCGTTTGCAGGGAAGAGAAGCTATTTTATCCCATTGTGTGATCATTTGGTGTTTTCACTTAAGTTACCGTGAAAACAGTTATGCTCATTCACAAGCTGAGTGAGAGTCATACTCGCAAATTTAATGTTAATTATTAAATCAAACAAAATACAGAACTTTCAAAAACACTCAGCAATGTAATTATTTTATTAAGTGATAGGCAGTGGGTTTAATCAGTGACATTATTAGATTTGCTATATAGCATCTTCCTGTCACCTCCTCAACCTGCTTCCCTTAGTGTTTTTACATGTAGAAAATGCAAAAATTGTATTACACCGTCCAGTTTTTTTTCCCTGAATGATGATATGAGTTCCTATGGCAATTCTCGATTCAGCATGAATGGACTTCAATGACAACATTTTTCACAATCACAACAGAAAATCAAAATACTGCCCTAAACTCACTAGCAGAAAGGCAGCACGATATAAACAAACCAGACTAAAACTCAACACGGCATGACAGCAGCTTCTTATTCTCTATATCTACTGCCTCGATGGCAGGCAAGTCTTTCAATTCAGTAGAAAATCGCTCCTCTTCATAACACAAGGATCACGTCCAACATATGTGGTATATTCTGTTTATATCTATCTTTTGAAATAATGTCGAAAAACCGCTACAAAACAGACTTTCGTCTATGTCTTCCATTCAGTTTCTTTACTTCCTGCCCTCCAGCTGAATTTCGCACATCATCAGAACCACATGATTGCAAACAAGCTATTCATGTCTCGATGAAGCCCCTCCTTCTGAAAAGTGCAATGTGCTCTGATTGGTCGGCTGGATTTTGTGATTGGTCAGCCGCTTCGAGTTTGTTTTGGAAATGTCCCGCCCCTTAACATAACCAAGTTGGATCCTTTGCAGATCTTTTTCATGCTCAAACAGCAACATTACACACTAAAGAAAGTTAAAAATGTGAACAAAAGCATAATAGGTCCTCTTTAAAGATACTCCCAAAGGCAGGTAAGAGCTGGAGAGTATTTTTGGTAACATAAGAACACGAGGGTGAATATTGTTTAGGATTACTTTCTGAGTTGCATGCTCTCTCATCTGAGTGTAATTTATGTACAGGGTATTAATGAATTTTCTGGTTTGCCGAGTCATAAATTGCTTTGACCATCAAATCACGTTGTGGTATAAGGGCACATTATACACACTCGCACATTCATCATCTTAGCAGAGCTCTGGCTCCTCCGCATGCACCGATGTTCCTTTATGTTCAGTAAGGTTAGTAATCTCATCTCACAGATCTGCTTAGGGAAACTCTCTCTCTTTCTCCTTCTCTCACTGTCACTTAATTAGTGTCTTGTCTTTACGGCTCCATATGTGTGTGGTGCGAGACTCGAGTAGAATAATTGCAGGATTAATCTTGGCTTGAGCGTGCACAGGCAGTGCAGAAGAAAATGGAGTCCAGCCCTGCTCATAATTTGCTGTTTGCTCCTCCGGACAGGCGTTTTGCTCAGACACTTGAGCCAGAACCGACCTTAAGGCTTTAAAATGCAGCAGTGTTGACCTCTCTACTCTCTTCAACCTTTATTATTCTGGTCCACTCTGCCTTAAAGGTACAAACTCTTATTAAAGGCAGCGAAAAGAACAAGTCATTGTTTCTTATCTATTGTGAATCCTTCTTCTCAGCTATCTCTCTCTCCTTTTCTTTCTCTAGGGCGGCATTTATGAGCTTTTTGGAGTCCTGACCAGCATTTGATTTCAAGAACCAAAACAAGTAGTTTCTTTAGTACAAAAATTCAAGTAAACAGAAAAAGTTACAACAACGGCTTTAAATGTACAGTTGCTATTGATATATGCTGATCTTTGTAAAATACACATCCATTCACAAGTTTGGAGTTGGTAAGTTTTTTTTTATATTTTTGAAAGAAGTCTCTTATGCTCACCAAGGTTGCATATATTTGATCAAAATACAGTAAAACCAGTAATATTGTGAAATGCTGTTAACATTTAAAATATTTTTTTTTTCTATCTCACAATTCTGACTTTTTTTTTTCTTGCAATTGCGAGTATACATCTCTTGATTCTGACTTTTTCTCAGAATTGCGAGATATAAACTCACAATTCTGACTTTGTATCTTGCGATTTTGACTTTATAACTCACAATTTGGACTTTATAACTCGTAATTGCGAGTTTCATCAGCCATTACTCCAGTCTTCCGAGTCACATGATCCTTCAGAAATCATTCTAATATCCCGATTTAGTGAAACATTTCTCATTATTAACAATGCTGAAAACAGTTGCTGCTTAATATTTTTGTGGAAACTGTAATACACCTTTTTCAGGATTCTTTAATGAATAGAAAGTTAAAATAAAACTGTTTATTTGGAAATATAAATCTTTTGAAACATTATAAACATTTCTTCACTTTTGATCAGTTTAATGTGTCCTTGCTGAATAAAATTCTTATTTTTTTCCCAGTAAGAAATCTTACTGACCCCAAACCTTTGAACAGTAGTGTAGCATAATCTGGCAAGGGTGTTTCCCCCTTCTTTTAGTTGTATTTCATGCTCCCTCACTGCTTGCATCTCAGGCAGGTTACAGGTGAGGCCATGTACAGGTGAGACAGTGCATTTCCTGTCTTGCTCCCACGCCCCGTGCCGGCGTGCATGAGACGACCTCATAGTGCAGCCAAGCTGAAAGCATAGATTATTAATAGAGCAGATATAGCCTGTGGTTTCAGGACCAGAATAAAACAACGTTGATGCTTGTCATTTAGAATTACACTGAGCCACTGAGCATTAAAGAGGCCAGTTTTATAGACAGGTACTCTGTGATCCGGGGTAAGCGAGGACGTGTGGGCTGTCCATTCCCTTTTGCTGATGTATCCACAGAAACCACATTTATTTCATTATTATTATAGTTCTTTCCGCATCAATTTTTTATGGAGAAGTGATTGTCAGTATTATTCCTGTTGGGCACAAAAAAATCTGTCCTTTTCTCTCTCTGAGTGCAGGGGAGGTGCCAAAAGCAAACTTTAAACTCTTCTTCTATAATGAAAGAAGAGAGGGATAAAGCGTATACATTTGGAGGTCATCAGTTGTCTGTTTTCCATCAGACTGCTTTTGGAAAAGGCAAATATCACTGTAAGATAAAGAGAAGAGTGGTTGATGCTCTTGTCTCTCTGTTTCTTTCTATCTATCCATCTATCTTTCTGGCTTTGAATTTAGGCAGTTCCATCCAGTCAGATGAATAGGCATGTTTGATCATGAAGAGTTGCCCCTGGAGCAAGAAATGCGTGAGGGAGAGAAAGAGAGAGAGAGAGAGCAAAAGGACCCTCACGGAGCTATTCATGAGCTTCTTCTAACGCAATGCAAATGAAAGGTTTCTTGTATCTGCTGAGTTCTATTTTAGGTGTGTGAAAAGCAGCATGGAGACTTGCTCAGGGAGATACTCACTATACAACCCAGGAAAGACGGGCTGAATGGACAGGAAGTGTGTGTGTGTGTGTGTGTGTGTGTGTGTGTCTGGCACACATTTACTGTATGCATGTGCTGCTGTGTATGTGTGTACAGGGCTGAGTGTTTGGAGGATCTCATCATTTCAGGGCTGCTCGACCCACTCTGCTCACTAACACTTACACTCTCTTGAGCCACAAGCCATGGTGCTTATCAGAAATCCCCACTGTATAAACACATGATGGATTATGGTTTTCAAAATTACCTCCATCTTCAGTTAAGTTTTCTTCTCTGAATCTTCAGCATAGTGACATCCTCAAAAGCACTCCTTGTCTGCCCTGAGAAGATGAATGCTATTTTTGTCAAATAAATCAATGTCTTTTGCTTGCCCTGGATGACATTACCATTATTAAAGTGTCGAGAAAAACATGTAATTTAATGTGACTGAATTGACCTAAAAACATTTTTTTTTATGTATAGCCTACTACTGAAAGGTAGTTTATTTCTTTTATTCAGCAAAAACACATTGCATTGATCAAAAGTGACTTTTAAATTGTTACAAAAAAATCAGTTTTTCAAAAAATGCTGTTCTTTTGCACTTTCTATTCATCAAAGAATCCTAGGGGAAAAAAATGTATCAATTCAGTTCAATTCACATTTATTTGTATAGCGCATTTCACAATACATATCGTTTCTGTTATCAGAATCATGGTATCATGGTTTCCACAAAAATATTAAGCAGCACAACTGTTTTCAACATTGATAGTATTAGGACTGGGCATTGACACAAATTTCACGATTTGATTCGATTCGATTTGATTTGATTCACAAGCTTGCAATTCAATTTGATATTGATTAATTGGAGCCTATTAGGTACAGTACATGGCAAATTTCCTCAAGGGAAAAAAATATCTCTCAATTTATGTACCAGTTGGTATATCACTATAGCCTAATATAAAAGTTTAACATGAACTGATTTGTGGGCTACTTAGATTTAAATTACAGTTTTTATAATACATTTTGAAGTACAGGTTGAGTAAAAATATAATGAAAAGCAATATAGTACATATATTTAGCAAAATGCTCCTCTCTAGAGTTTTTTGTTGTTGTTGTTGTTGTTGTTGTTGTTGTTGTTGTTTTAAGCTGAGTTTTTGGACAGTGAATGGCTTTCCTGAGATAAATGTAACGTTATTGGTGTCTTTCTGCAGTTGAAACACTGATTGAGTGATTACATGAGACATGATATGGATTTCAGTAAGTTGTACTTTATCTTTCAACATTCATTGTGATGTTCATTTGTGTTTATTTCGTGCTATAACAACTAGTAAAGCGGAATAGATGATCAGTTCATGTGAGCTCTGTGCTCTTGCTTGAACTGAGGTGCTACAGCGATCTGTCGCGCCACATTAAAGAGCAATAAAGCGGTATTTATAGTTTGAATTATAAAATGAAAGCTGAGACTTTGTTTCATATCAGAAGTAACAAAGCTTATTGCAATTTATTGGATGGGATTCGCTCTACAAAGCTTTGTTCATTCATCAACTGAAAACATTCTTGGGATGAGAATCAATAGCGGTTCTTAAAAAATGAGAATGGATTAAAATGGAGAAATCAGTATGTTTAACCCAGTTCTAGATAATAATAAGAAATGTTTCATTAGGAGCAAATCAGAATTATTTCTGAAGGACCATGTGACATTGATGAAATTAAGCTTTGCTATCACAGGAATAAATTACATTCTAAAATATATTAAAATAGGTGATTTTGAATGATAGTGTATTATATTATATTACATTACTTTATTAGTTTAGCATATGCTTTTATCCAAATATAAAAGAGTGCCGCAAGCAAGTTGTCATGAGTCAACAATATTTGCAGTACACAGTGGCAAGTGTAAGATTAGATTAGTACACAAGCTGAAGTGAAATGCAGAAAAGAAGAGAAACTTGTTTTTTGTTTTTTCTTTATTAAAAGGAGTTATTATATGAAGTGTCTTCAGCTGTTGTGATGATCTCAGCAGATCAAGTGGAGGTTTTTTGAGGAAATTGAAATTCAGAGGAACAGAGAGGATGAGGCTTCTAGAAAGCCTCATTGTGAAGCAACCACCGGTCACCACGCATTTACTGACACTAAACAATCAAAAAGCAACAAAAGTCTCGATTTAGGGTGAGATCAGGTTGAAAAAGCTCTTTGTCTTTTTATACATGTATGTTGTTGGTTGAAAGGACTGAGAACTGGATCTAAATGAATTAAAGGTGCCCTAGATTCAAAAATTGAATTTACCTCAGCATAGTTAAATAACAAGAGTTCAGTACATGGAAATGACATGCAGTGAGTCTCAAACTCCATTGTTTCCTCCTTCTTATATAAATCTCATTTGTTTAAAAGACCTCCGAAGAACAGGCGAATCTCAACATAACACCGACTGTTACGTAACGGTTGGGGTGTATGCCCTAATATTTGCATATGCCAGCCCATGATCGAGGCATTAGACAAGGGCAGCCAGTATTAACGTCTGGATGTGCACAGCTGAATCATCAGACTAGGTAAGCAAGCAAGGACAATAGCAAAAAATGGCAGATGGAGCAATAATAACTGACATGATTCATGATAACATGATTTTTTTAGTGATATTTGTAAATTGTCTTTCTAAATGTTTTGTTAGCATCTTGCTAATGTACTGTTAAATGTGGTTAAAGTTACCATCGTTTCTTACTATATTCACGGAGACAAGAGCCGTCGCTATTTTCATTTTTAAACTCTTGCAGTCTGTATAATGCATAAACACAACTTCATTCTTTATAAATCTCTCCAACAGTGTAGCATTAGCCGTTAGCCACGGAGCACAGCCTCAAACTCATTCAGAATCAATGTAAACATCAAAATAAACACTGTATGATTAGCGATTAGACATGCTGCATGACGAACACTTTGTAAAGATCCATTTTGAGGGTTATATTAGCTGTTTGAACTTTTTTTATGTTGTTTAAGGCAAGCGCAAGCTCTTGGGGCATGGAGCATGAGAATTAAAGGGCCACACACCCTGAATCGGCTCATTTCTAATTATGCCCCAAAATAGGCAGTTAAAAAAATGAATTAAAAAAATCTATGGGGTATTTTGAGCTGAAACTTCACAGACACATTCAGTGGACACCTTAGACTTAGACCCTACATCTTTAAAAAAAAAAGTTCTAGGGCACCTTTAAATTGAAAAATGAGGCTGGTTTGTGTCTTGTCTTTGAGTGTGATGTTTTGAAAGTTACACTTGGTGGTTTACAGGTCCCTCAGACTGGACAAAAAAGAGCCTCAAAATGAGCTTGCTCTCTACTCTTGCCTACCCACGCCTTGTCCTGACATTTTTTCCCAACGTTGTGCTGTTGTGACTGGCAGCCTGAAGCTGCGGCGCTGTCCAAGGTGCTGAAGAGAGACCTGCTGTTCATTTGATTTGAGTCTCAGCTCCAGACAGCATCAGCTGTCTAGCATGTCTCTGAAACAACTCAAGGAAATGTTGTTCAGTGTAATCTCAGTGCACTTTTGGGACTTTTATGTCTTACTTCTGCAGGTATTGCACCTTTTTTTGCTGATTCATAAATCTGTGTTTGGAGAAATAACATCTTTACACTGAAGTGCTCAGGCATGTCTTTGAAAAACTGGGAAGATAATCTCACTGATTTGCTGTACTACCTAAGACCTGTCAGCAGATTAATGTGTGAAATCTTTCCTATAGCGAGTAAATGGCAGGGCTTTGCAATGACGTCACAACTCCCCAATGAGAGAGTAGGGATTTGTCCTTTTCCTTGGCTAAGCCTCATTACACACACTTATATACGCAGACACCTCTGTCATGTCTTTCCAGTCTGCTTCTGACACTTCTATATCTGTATAATTAGAGATACTTTCTGAACAGCCTCCCACTGGCCAATTCTAATCCATACAAATAAGTACTGCTGTCCAGATAAATGCAGTATTTTATTATTTTTTATTTAAATTGTATTATTTATTTTTTAATTCACAACTTAGCCTGGTACATGTACAATGTGGCTTTATTTTATTTTATTTTATTTTATTTTATTTTATTTTATTTTATTTTATTTTATTTTATTTTATTTTATTTTATTCACAATTTAGCATTACTTGCCTGTCATATTTAATGTGGGTTTTTTTTTTCTTTTTTTCTCTCTTTTCTTTTCTTTTTTTTTTGTATAGATGTTTGTGTACATGTTCTATTGATCATGTGTGTGTGTGTTGAGAGGGCGTATGTGTGAAGAGGGAGTCATGTTCTGCCATCATTGTGGCAGGGATATGAAATGTCAGTGCAAGGCTGTTGAAGATATCTCCCCCACAGTCACAACACACACAAACACTCTCACAGCTGATCTCTCCAGTGGTTAACACACACACACACTTGTTTTGTAGCACACAGATCAGAGCAAGTGAAACAGTCTTTTACATCCCAGTGATCCAGCAGGAAGCATATTCTGATGCTGCGCTCTTATACGCTCATGTGCTAATGGGCTTGTGCGAGGACAACAGCTGCCTGTTCATTACTGCCACTCTCTAAATATATAACGTGAAATCCTTCCAGTTCATTTATGATCCATATATGAAACACAAGTGCAGTTGTGTCCAACGATGGTATGTTTTTGCAGTGCGGTCTAATTGGTATTCATATTCACTTTTTTATTGTACATTTGGATTGAGCAGTATTCTCACCTTATATTTCCTGCTTGTCAAGGTTTGATTATAATTGATGAAGTCGGCATGAAATTTGGGATGATCCGATATGAAAATTTTGGCCGATAACCGATAATTCTTTATATTTGAAAGACGATAACCAATATATTGTCTGATAAATCTAACTCCAAATTTTTATATAGTTTTTGAGAGCCTGATTACAAAAACAAAAGTCTCACCATTAAAAGCCATGTCCCAAGCACACAATTATAATGATGTTATATTTTATCATTATAACTTTATGTAGCCTATAAAATGCGCTGCACATGTTGCACTGTATTTTCCTTTTTGAAGTGACTTCAATCATATTTCAAGCAATTCCAAACCATCTTGGAGAACAGTGCGCATCCGAAGTGTCTCAGCTGAGGGAAATAATATATAATATATATCGGGCAAATTTTCTTAATGGGCCGATAACATTAAAAATTGACATATATCGGCCGATACCGATATGGTGGCCGATATATCCTGAATCCCTATGTGAAATGTAAGTTGCGATAGTTCTTCTCTATTGTGACTTCTATCTAATTTAAACGACTAGACAACTAAAATGTAGGGCGGTACTTGATTTTGTCAATCGGGAATTGATTGGATGATCGTGGTTTGCTATTGCTGTGATCTCATATGAGTGACAGGTTAATCAGAGTTAGTGGAAGTTATTTTGATTAAAGATTACAAGAGCATATGACTTAAAAAAAAAAATCAATAAAACAAAGAGTGCATATGACTTTTATTAGTGTTAATAGACTTTTACACCATCATACAAACACCATCATATGAAAATGCATGTGAACACTTTACATACAAATAGCTATGAATACTAATCTAATCACCATGTTTTTTAATAAGCAAAACAGCAGGTAGACTGTATTAGTAGGCCTATATTCATGCATTTCATACATTTTTATGAATAAGAACTAAATTAGGTGGGATATCTTCATTATTGTAAGTGTCATTGGAAGTAAATATTAGCCCATTTGATGCATTCAGACTACCACAGGTTATCTTATAAAATAGATTAGTATGTAATATTTGTAAATACAGATAATTCTACCTGTTCAATTACATTTCCGTTATTTTCCACTCTGCTTAGTATAAACCAACTGACTGATCCAAGGATTCAGTCAGCTGTATGAGGATCAGACTGACTCACATTTAAGCTGCCCGCTTATCCAAAATACAGGCATGGAATCCATATTTATTTGCAACACTTCTCTGAAGTGTAATTCAGCTGAAAAATCGGACCATGAGTCATATGTCAGTGAGCATTTGGCGTGCCATCAGAAACCATTCTGGTCTGGTTTCTCAAGTTGCATTTCTTGTGTCTGGAGAGAGTGTGTGTGATGATTCGTAATGAAACGAATGAGTTCGCAGCACTTGATTGTCTTGTGTGAAGACATTCACTCATCGGATGTGAACACAGCTGAGTAACTAGTACTGGATGTTCCTGTATTTTCCACCAGCCATATGCTCATCTACCAAACCGCCGATCTCATTAAGAGTAACCTGGGACAGTGCTTACCATAATCCCTCTCAAAATATAGGGCTTGCATGTGTATTTTTATATTCTTTTGTGTAACATACAGTGGGGTCCCACATTAACAATATGATATCTAGGAAAAAAAAAAGCTATAAAAAAGAAAGTTTGAGGATTTTTATTTACTTTTTTATTTTTTGGTAACACTTTATTTTACAGTGTGCCCATATACACATCTTAAATGTACTTACTATAGTAATAACAGTTAATTATGCAAAATTACAAGAAACTAAACCTTAGTTAGTACATGTTGTTAATTAATATTACTCAGTACTATTTGTATTTGTATAACTAAACTGTAACAAGGACACCTTAAAATGAAATATTACCCATTTTAAAAAATAAATAAATAAATGTTGCAATATAAGGGGAATGAAGAAATATTCAAGATTCTACACAATTTCTTGGTCATGAATCAAATTTGTGACATTTACTGACGGTCAGATGTTCTTGATTCCATCGAAGCCCGAGATGCTCTTTGAATCATGCTAGAGTACATCATTAGGTTTTACACAAACTCCATGCAGCTTGATTGTTACTGTTGTTATAGCAAAGATAATCAAACTTGCATATTACAGAAGGAATCTGCCTACCCGGTGTTATAATGTAGGCCTATTACTTAAATAGCTGTCAGTATTATTTGCTGGTTGTCCAGCAAAAGTACAGTGTGATGTGTTATAGTCATGCCTGGATTTTGACATCTAGTCCTGAGAGGGGCAGTAAATGACTGTCTATAAAAGGGAGTCATATAAGACCTGTTCCACCCTGCAACGCTAATCAGAACTGACTGAGCAATACAATGGATGTTAATAAGAACAGAGAAACGTGGGAGAGAAAGGGAAAAAGAGGGGGGAAAGTTCAAGTGGTCAAAAGAGTGTTCTCTCTTCTCTGTGTAATGGCTAATAAACCCTTTTATTGTATCATTCCCCATTATTTTGCATCATCAAACAAGAAGTGTCTGTAACCTTTTAGCTTCAGAGCTGAACAAGTGCTTCTGTAGTTCCCCATTCTGTGTGAATCAGTGAAACCACAGACAAGATTAGGAGGAGCCAAGCCATTTATTCAAATTTGAATTGAGGAAATTACAATGATCAACAAATGAAAGATGTATAGGATGGGAACATGATATGGGATTACACTGGACTTTACTACAATAGCAGATATTTTACATAGAAAGACCGAAGCTGTGAGTCCTCTTGGAAATCACAAATAAATCAAATGAACCTGATGTCAACATTACGAAAAAAAAAAAAAAAAAAAAAAAAAATCTGATCAGTATTTTATTTTATTAAGACATTTGGAAAACATATCTTGAGTGAAAGTTTGTTTGGACAAGTTATTTTAAGAATGAAATTTTATGAAAACAATTTAGGCATCAGTAAACTATTATACAAAATTTATTAATGCACATTTGAGTGATTCTGAGAATGTAAAGTTGATGAAAAATGAAAGAAAAAACAAAAACAAACTGGCTCTAAACATACGTGTACAAAATTATACAACCCCCAAAAGTCGAATTTTGTGCAGAATCTTTTATTCTTTATAACCTCCAATGAACGCTGCTTGTAAGTGCTTAGAAGCTTCTGTCACCTCTCTACTGGTCCATTCCTTGCTTGAAAAAGCTTCCAGATCACTGATAGTCTTTGGTTTCCATGTTACCACTGCTTTCTACAAATTCCACCACATATTTTCAATGAGATTTCAATCTGAAGACACTCAAGAACATTCACGACTGATCCCTGAACCAATCTAAGTAGATTTGTATACTTTAAGTGTATACTTTATACTTGTATACTTTAAGTAGATATGTATACTTTGGGACGGCTGTCCTGCAGGAAAGACCATTGATCGTCAAGCTTCAGTCTCTGCACTGAAGGCATCACCATCTTTGCCAAAATGGCTTGTTACTTCAAAGAATTCATGATGTCCTTCATACAGTCAATATTTCTACTTCCTGCAACAGCAAATAACCCCCATATAAGACTGGACCATCTCCATGTTTGACCATGGAGATTGTGTTCTTCTGCTCAGATATAAAGTATAAATAAATAAATAAATAAATAAATAAAAGCTTGGCAAACAGTTTTGGAGATTTCAGGCTTTCCACAGAATGTATTTTGCAGCTTATTTGACTGGAAGTATTTGTCTGGGGGTGGTACAAAAATGGCCTAAAAGGACTGAAAACTCGTGACTCAGTTCAGTCATTGTTATGATCTTATCATTATCTTTCAGGCTTTTTCAGATCACATATTTTCCACTTAACTTTTTAGGAAATTCCAAGCCTCTTCTTTTAACTTGCTTGTCTCAGGAAATATGTTTTTTTAGCACATTCATTTATTATGATATATATATATATATATATATATATATATATATATATATATATATATATTCCCCCTCATTATCATGAATATGGATGAGAAAAGAAATTATATATTCCTACTGAGTCTATATTTGTGCTGTTGTTAAATCTAAGCAACTAAGCACAAATCTTATGCAAGCTTGCAAACATAGTGAACATTAGCCTAATGAATATTCAAAATGGGAAATCTTCTTTATTCATCTACTTTATTCATCTTTGTCACTTGTAGTTTTGATTTATTGCATCGCCTTCCTTGCTTTATTTATTTTATTTATTCATTTTCTTATGTTATTAGTTCAGTGTATCGCAGAGTCATGCAAAACTGCACCGAATGTAAGTTTGGTGAGTAAATAAAACAACATAATTCACCAGCTGGCTGGTCATTTTATTAAGAACTTTTATATTACTTGAACTGATTTGTGAGATATGGTTAAAAACAATGGTTAAATGGTTAAAAACAACCACAGATCTACAAATGAATATGGCAAGTAATTGGAAGAGGTTTGCCCATGTCATCTTAATTGGTCGGTGTGGGGGAAAAAAGCTAATTTTGGATCCTGAATGTGCCTGTTGTAGTCTGTAAATTCAAATTGGGTACTTTGAAAATCTAAATAAAAACAAGACCTTTGTGGGCGACGTGTTGAATAACAATGCAGAATCTAAATGGGTTGCACAATGCTGAACTGACCCGAATCGTAGCTGATGCGTTATAAGTAAAGAGCAGGGAGGGGTTGTTCATGAAAAATGTCCTCAGTGTTTCTCACTCTAATTCACACCCTGTCTTGTGTGACCCTTAATTTAGCCCTCATTAATATCACAGCAGCCCCTTGAATTCACAATGTAGCCACCTAATTTCATCAAAAAAAAAAGAGGACGGGTGATCATTAATAGCACAACATCGGTTCCGATACATCTCCTTAAGTAAATACAATGATATTCCTGACAGGAATTACGTTCTAATGGAACACATTAGCACAGGGAGTGTGAGTCAGGCCCCCTAGGGCCCAGCCCAATGGGATTGAAGGACCTTATTAGTGAGGTAAAATCTCTTAAGTTGTGTGGCCAACCCAAGGTTCTGACCCAGTTCAGTCAGACCAGATCCCACAAGTACTTTTTTTTTTTTTTTGAATAGCAGTGGAGAGAAATGTAAAGAGAGGCTAGAAGAGGGAAAAATGGAGTGCAAGGGTCCTCTTCTAGTGTGCTTGAAGAATCCATCTTATTCATGAATGGATGAAGCAGTATTCCAAACACATTGAAGTATAGGTAAATGAAAGTGCTCTTTAGATGAAGAGAAATGTATTCCCCTTTGGAATGGTGGTTTTATAAACTCTTTTAGTATTGTTTAGATCTATGATTTTCAAATGTTACACTTTATGTGGTTGACTTGTTTGTTCAGACATGCTGGTTCATCAACTCAGGGTCAGATAACTCAATAAAATCCATCACGTCTGAACTCAAAGCAACAGCAAAGGCCATTCATAGTATGTGTGGGCTCTTTAATGCCTATAAATTAGCCTTTGACCGTGACCAATATTGTGGAAGGACAGGAAAGATTACAGATATGACTTGATAAAGTCTAATTCTATCTGGATCAATACAGACTCCTGGCTTCTAGGGTTTTTCATATGAGGGTATGGCAGCTCACTCCAATGTGTTTGAGGTTCTGGAATATAAAATTAATAAATAAACAGTACCCCTCAAGTAGAAGTGCAGCTAAAACAAATCATAGAGGTAGAATCGCAGTGGAAATGGGACATTTTGTGGTTTAAACTGGTTTCAGGGATCCTAAGGGTACCACAAGGGGGTGCTAGGATGTCCACAGAAATATTAAGAGAAATTGTACAAAATGCTTTTTTTTTTGGGCTGTCATAACAATGAAATGTTATTTAAATTTTTTTTATGTGTGTGTGTTTGTGTGTGTGTGTGTGTATATATATATATATATATATATATATATATATATATATATATATATATATACACACATACAAAAAAAAAAATTATATATATATATATATATATATATATATATATATATATATATATATATATAAACAAAATTTGATTATATTGCTATTCATTCTGCTTTCAAAAGTCTAGCCAAAAGACGTGAGGTTATTTATTTATTTTACAACCACCGCATTGATTATATTACTATTTCCTTCAGATTTTTTCTTAATTTGTACTTAATTTTGGAAAATTTTCTCAATATAATATAAATGGGTTTTTAAATATTTTTATATACGTTTGATAGCTGTGTTTCTATTTAATAAGTCTGTGGCTCATCATTAGATCACTGACGGACACTAACTTTAGTAGATTTCAAAACATATCAGACATTTAGCACACTTTTATCCAAAGCAACATATAGTGCATTCAAGCAATACATTTTTTCAGTACGTATAAACCAATGACCTTGATGTTGCTAGTGTCATGAGACCAATTCAGCTACAAGAACATTTGTTTACGAAGCCAAGTAATTGAAGAGTGTGAGGGCTAAGTGTTTGAAAGTAAATGTCTTTGAAAACAACATTGAAGTGTGCTTTTAGCATCTAGCTGTTAAAGGAGAATCACACATCTAATTAATATTGGAGTTCAATTTATGAGAACTTAGCGAGTCACAGAGCAGAACGAAGCCTAGAGCAAAAATCGGTAGAGTGGAAAATGGTGTTGGAAATAAGGACATTACAAAGAGTGCCCATAAAGCCCCCCAATCTACTGTAGTCAGTCCTTGAAAGATCTAATAAGAGAGTCTTTAAGGTAAAGAAGTTGTTTAAATTTTGTTGAGCACGCATACTCTCTCTCTGTGATGAAGAAGTCACGCACTTTGTTTAAGGTGATCCAATGTGGCTGATTTCTCTCTCCTTTTTTCTGCTCTCCAGTTCCATGGTTGCTTGGAGACCTGGAGGAATGCTGGGATGTAGAATGTGGATCCTCTTCATCCTTGTACATTTCACAATGGATCTGTCTCTGTGTGCACCAGCAGGCCAGGGGCTCACCCTCAAACTACTGCCCAGATCAGTGCCCCGCCGGCAGCCGCATCCTCTGCCCACCCGGGACACGCTCAACGGCCAGCACTTGAGGACTCTGGGTGTCTTGCATCGTGGTGTTCCCCCTTCCTTGCCATCACTAGGCAACCATGGGGAGCTGGGGGGCACCAAACTGTGGGGGCGGAAAAACCGCCGGTCACTCCAGAAACGGCAACTTTGTGTGGAGTGTAAATTGACCCCCTCCGACAAAGGGAAGTTAGTTGCATTACCAGAGGGGAGTAAATCTGATTTAAATCTGCATTTATCTCGCTCACGGAGGCAGCTGAAAGGGGACAGCTATGACTCCCTGGAAGGGAGGACCACCACAGTGGCGGGATTTATTGACTGGGGCCCTACAGGGGCCGACGAGGGGCTTGAGGAGGAGGCGAAGGTGACCACGAACGCCACCGTCACCTCTTTAGCCCCCTCCACCACCACGGTTACCGTAACTAGCACTACCACACGCAGTCCCCAAAGGACGTATGCGGTGATTACAACCGTGCATCCTAAGAGGCACAGCACCACACAGCCAAGCAACTCCAGAGTGACTGCCAAACCACCGAAACCTTTTGGGGAGACACCAGGTAGGACATAAATCTGAATGGCAAATTTTTTCATGTAGCTTTTGTTACTTAATCAGCTTATGTTTGATCACGTATTTAAAATTCCGAGGCGGTGAAACACGCAGAGATATTTTTAGGGAACGTCAGGCGGTTTAAGGTCATTCATGAACATGGCGCAAAGGTTCTTGGGTCACAAACCACAATGCAGTGCATCAAAAACACTGTGTGGGATCTTTGAAAAACTGAGGGTGGAAAATATTCACGAAGCTGTAATTGGCACACAACTGCCCGGCAATTTACAGCAAAGAAGGTGGTTGACTTGTCAAAGGGCCAAGAGCTAGCTTTTTTTTGTGAAAATATTGGCTTACTCGGAAAATTTTGGTGTGACAAACCTCAGCTGCTGTATAATTATGGAAAACAAGCAAATATGGAAAAATAACACAAGATACTGGTGTTGAAAGTTTGACATTTTGGTTATTAGGCTAATGGGAATGTGGTGTCAAAAGTTTCTTAAGCTGGACGAATACAGAGGAAAGATGGCAATCCAGTGTTGGCTCTTTTTCAGTTTGAATGTGAATTGAGAGTGAATTTATAATGAACTGGCCACACTCACTGCATGATGAATTGGAATTAGAATTGGAATGACAGTAAAAGAGACTGATAATGACATTCTGGGAAATAAACTGTTCTTCCAAGCTGGAAAATGATTGAAATTATTATTTTTTTTTTTTGACAAAAAAAAATCCATATTTAGCAAGTTATGAAGTAAAATATCTAGAATATCTAAAATATCTACCTTACAAAGAAAAGTGTAAACTGGTGTCGCGTCAGTTAAGGTTTTTCTGTAAGTTGAATAGGGAAGGCGGTCTGGCGGAAGCTAGATATTTTACTTCATAACTTGTTAAATATGGATATTTTTTTTACACAAACGCATCGCTTCGCTTCAGAAGGACTTTATTAACCCCCACAGAGCCATGTGAAGTACGTTTATGATGGATGGATATGGATGGAAGAACTTTCTTGGAGTAATTTTCATTTGAAAGTGAACTAATCCTTTAAAGGTGCAGTGTGTAAATTTTAGCAGCATTTAGTGGTGAGATTGCGAATTGCAATATAGAGAAGCTACAGTGGCCAACACAGGACAAAGATGTCGTCTGAGACAGAAGATATGTGTGTGATATGTATATATAATATGTATATTGTTACCATATATATTTGTAACAATGTAAAAGTCTTTACTGCAACTTATGTTCAATTTAATGCATTCTTTCTGAATAAAAGTATTAAATTCTTACGAAAAAAATCTTTTGAACCGTAGCATGTACAGTATATCTTTTTCCAAGTTAAAAATGTTGCCTGTTTAGTCACTGACTGGGAACAGAGGCAGCAACACGGGTTTTATAGTCTTCTACTGTTACATTTATCATCTTTGGCTCCATTGCATAATCTAGACCAGATATCATGTCCGTGGCATGACAGAGTAGCCTACATATGGCAGCCTCAGTATCTGTCAGCTGTATTTGTGTATCCTGGAGAGATTATTCTAGTCTCTGTCCTAGAAGGATGATGATTGGCATTAGCGCTCATGTATGCCATTAGGCAACAATCTGTCCTGTGTGTTTGGTATTGCACAGTATTAGGCTAGTCATCTATTCAATGCAAAGTCCTCTGGGTAGATCAACTATTGTGTTCCATAAATCTGTGCAAAAGGGGGGAATGTCTTGACACTTTCTACTAATTGGCTTGACTCTAGCTGTGTATGTCATGCATTGAGATCTGTTATAGACTGCAAAGTGGGCAAAAGTTTAACGCACAATTACGTTTACACAAGAGTGGGGATCAGCGGCAGACATAATAAAAGATAGATAGCATGACCTCAAAAACAGACACATTGATGATTTGTAGAAAAAGATGTTTTAATCCCCTAATTCTACACCACGGATCTGCAGTACTGTGAAGTTATTAATCTTCAGAAGCTTTGCACATTAGAATGCCATAGATTATATGATCTGCAAAGGATATTAACAATAAAGACTCCCATAAAATTAGATTCATAGTGAGTAATATACAAATAGAATCATTTTACGACTCCCCTGAATGGAAACTTACATACATCCATGCATATCGAATTATATTTCAGCACAAAGGTCAAACTCCAATCAAATGTCACGGCCTCATTAACCATAGGAATGATTAGCAAAATTAAGTCAATCTGGAGTGACGACGGCAGTGTCATTACATCTAAAGGCCAGAGCAAGGTTTCCCTTAATCTCTAAAGTGCTGTTCCAATAATCCTCTCTGCCTTCCTCCTTCTTCATTTCGTCTGATCTTTATAAAGACTAGGTAAAATATCAATCGCACCTGTCAGTTCACAGTTCAGTCTAACACTAATAGAGGACATTGTAGGATCATTTCAAATTGTCTCATATACACACCTATGTGTAGTTAAAAAAACAAACAAAAAACAAATCTTTTATCCCACTATGATACAAGTTTTGGTTACACTTTATTTTAAGGTGTCCGTGTTACAGTGTAATTATATTTTTAATTACTGAGTAATAATATTTACTATAGGGTTAGGGTTAGGATTAGGGATTGGTTTAGGGTTAGTCGCATGTAATTATGCATAATTTATAGTAATTATTATGGTAACTACATCTAATATGTTTCTCTTTTTTTTCTTAAATGTAAAGTGTGTAATTTCTGTTCCATTAGTGGCATAAAATGTAATTGAACTGTTTATTTATAAGGCCTAAATGGGCTAGACATAATAACATTGGCTTCAACAATGGGAGAGTGTTTGAAACTTGAAAACATTTGTTTTTCTGGAGTGCATTAAATATTCTTGTTGCACATTCTGCTGACTGAAATATTAGGCTGGCTAATATAGTTAGGGTTTTAAAATATTCAAATATTCAATATTCAATATTCAAAAATATTCATATTTTAGCTTCCGGTAGAGTTGTCAAAGGTACTGACTTCGGTACCTAGTCAGTACTGAAATGTGCTTTGAGCACTGTTGAGCGGATTCATAAACACCTCTGATTGGCCATTGTGTTGATGTGCTCATCAGAAATGTCTGTGATTGGCTTCAATGATCAATGCTTCAAAAACATGTTGTGAATAGTTATCAATGATGCACTCCAGTGAGCACTTACACAGGTACACACGGGAGCATTTGAAAGCAGCCTGCTTTCAAACGGTCCTGCTCCCGCTTTCAAAATCAAACACTTTCATGCATTGATCACTGAAGCCAATCACAGACATATCCGACGAGCGCATCGACACGATGGACAATCAGAGGTGCTTACGAATCCACTCAACAGCCCTCAAAGTGTCACATTTTAAAAATTTCAGTACCGATTGATACCAAAGTCGGTACTTTTGACAACTCTAGCTTCCGGTTACGGCTGTACGCAAGTCGAGTTTCAGCCGAAGAGTGAACTCTGGTCAGAGTTCACTCTTCTGTCAGAACTCGACTTGCATATGGCCATTACAGGAAGCTAGTGATTATAGCTTATAAAGTTATAAATATGGATATTCTTCTTACAAAAACAGTGTTACCTTATATAAATAGTTTGCCTAATATAAATCATTTATATATAAAAGTGAATGCAAATATGTTGGGTATTAAAAACGCTGGTTATTTTGTGCTTTGCGGGAACCCCAAGGTAGTGGCTTACATTCGTAGATAACTGTCACAATTTGTGCAGTAAGCAGTTTAATCTAATATTTGCCACTAAATTAATTTGACTGGTTTGTGTGTTGTTGTTTTTTTGTTTTGTTTTTTGGGCTCCTGTGTGTGGAAGCAAGTGTAATGGGTTTTTAGTACTTCCTACTGACAATGCTGCAGTGTTTTTGCATATTTTAATTATCTGGTGAATAGGAAGAATACCGGTGTTAATTGCAGTTTTAATACAACTGAGGCGTGAAAATTGAATAATTTGTTAGCTGCACACAGTCCGTATAGCTCTTTTTTAAGTACTATTTTGTCGTAAGGGGGAAAAAAATATGGCAAGTCACTCGTCAGTGACTCCAACAAATAACAAGCAACCTGAGAATATTAAAACTTGATGGAACTCCAGATGGAAAAAATAGTTTGTTGATAAAAATCCCTGAACACAATCATTCACTGTTCTACACTATCCACATGGAAAGAAGTAGTAAAAAACTTCAAATGCTGCATGGTGTCTCTTGAAGGTCTTATATTTGTCTCAAATGTCAAATGCAGTATGTAGTATGCTGTCTTGGCATGTCTTTCATATATATATAGTATGAAAGTGAGTTCTATATCGTGCCCTTAAGGCATGCCATAATTATCCATCTCTGTCGAGCTACAGCCGAACCTGTCTGATGAAACGAAATGCCTATCAAGGTGAAATCCTTCCGCTTCCTCATTCAGCAAGCATCCCGGGTAAATTTAGCCCTTCGCAAACACCTGCACCAGTCCTAAACTGCTTCTGACATGCAGAGTAATGGGGGGAAAATAAGCAATGGGCTGTGAATACAAAACTAGAGCATTAGACATGCGTACGAGCGGGTGTTCAGCTGAGTTCGTGTCAGACCATGGGAAGTGCATGGAGGTCAGTGTAACCGTTCACATGCCTGATTAAAATCCAGGACACTAACAGCATTATGTTATGTTTTACCATTGCTGATAATTTTTTTTATTTATTAAAGGTATAGCTCACCCATGAACTGAAAATTTCATTTACTCACCTTCATATTGTTCCAAACCTGTAGGACTTTCTTCTGTGAAATACAAAAGAACATGTTCTAAAAACCATTTTTGTCCATGCAATGAAAGTCACCGGGACCTAAAACAACATTTGAACTATCAAAATTAATTTTTAGTTGCCACTATGTAACCAGGGACAGCTGTAGTCTCTATCCATTTTTATTATATCAAAAAGAGCAGCTTGGACATTCTGCAAAATACCTCATTTTTGATTCACATGACGGAGATCTAGAACAAGTATATGATGGTGACAGAAATTATTTCTTGGATGAAATATCTCTTTAATTTTCCTTTAATAGCGGTCATCCAAGACAGCCTAGAAACCTTTCACTCAGTTTAATGATGAACTATATCAAGCTTTTCCCCAAGGACCATTGCATCTCAACTGTGTGCAATGCATCAAGTACAAGCTTCTCACCATCAGCTCAGTGCTGACTAGACTATATTTTAGAGTCACGTATTATTCCTGCTGGTGACAGCCTTGACTTTGCGGGTCTGTTGATACAGCACAAGTAAGATTTTATCGCTGCAGACCAAACATGATTCAGCTGTTTACCCATCAGTTTGTGCGTGTTTGTGCACGTGTATGTGCATTCGGAGAGGTCAAGGTTTGGCTGGCTAGCTTAGTCCAGTTGGTAGTTAGTCCCTGCTGGTAGGGACCGTAACTACACCATCTGGTTATACATTGATGGCCAACCCAAAGTAGCCATGTATTTTTTTAGGCAAGCAACATTTACATCGCAAATAATTCATTATTTTGCTCATTTTATATATGGAATAGTGGAAAGTAAGTGAATTAGAAGTCAGCACCCATGAGCAAAGATGTACTATTTCAAATGGCACACTTGCAGGGGTCATGTACCTGCTGAGATGAATGGAAATTCTAACAAATTGCTTTCTCTTGGTTTTATAAACGTCCTCAGTGCATACCTATGTGAATGTGTGTGTGTGTGTGTGTGTCCTTTGTCTCCATCTAAGATACTAGCATTAACATGAAGATCACAGATGGAGCCGTCAGGTTAACGACGTGCGTGAGTTGATTAAAATGCCTTACAGTCCTGCTGCTCAGCACTGCAAGCTCGTTATCACCTCCTCAGGCTCAAAGGTTAATTGAACATTTAATAAGGAAAAGCCAAAATTATGCATTTATTCAAGCTGGACTGTGATTCAAATTTAATGGTTGGAAAAATAATTTTTTTGTTAATTTAATGAAATTATGTTGTAATATCCAAATAACTCACAATAACGCTCTGCTCAGTGAAGAGTGTTCAGTGGTAAAATAAGAATTATAATAATTACTGGAGAGCTGGAAATATCATTTCCATGTTCCACTCAAATGCATTTTCTCATCTAATCCACACCTAATCCTTCTCTTGTAGATAAACAACAGTAAGTTCTATTTTACTGAGGGAAAATACTGTATCTGACCTGGGTCTTGCATGTGCGTGTTGAAAGTTTGATTACTAAACCACAGCTGTAGTAGTAATCATTATTTGGGAATGTTAAATATGGTTTTTAAAATAAATTAAAGGTGCCCTAGATTCAAAATTTGAATTTACCTTGGCATAGTTGAATAACAAGAGTTCAGTACATGGAAAAGACATACATTGAGTTTCAAACTCCATTGCTTTCTCTTTCTTATGTAAATCTCATTTGTTTAAAAGACTTCCGGAAAACACGCGGATCTCAACATAACACCGACTATTACGTAACAGTCGGGGTGTACGCCCCAATATTTGCATATGCCAGCCCATGTTCCCAACATTATGAAAGGCATTAGACAAGGGCAGCCAGTAACGTCTGGATCTGCACAGGTGAATCAACAGACTAGGTAAGCAAGAACAACAGTGAAAATGGCAGATGGAGCAATAATAACTGACATGATCCATGATCCCACGAAAAACGGGACCTTTAATGATGCCCCAAAATAGGCAGTTAAAAAAATTAATTTAAAAAAATCTATGGGATTTTTTGAGCTGAAACTTCACAGACACATTCAGGGGACACCTTAGACTTATATTACATCTTGTGAAAAAGCATTCTTGGGCACCTTTAAAATTATGTCAACAAAACTAAATTAAAAGACATATATGTGATGCATGCACAGCAATTGACCTTCTGTAATGCCCAAATCTAAAACACACACTTCCGCCTCTGTAACAAACACGGAGATGTTGGTCCCGTCAAGTGATAAGAATTGTAACTCAAACGTTGTTTAGAACATCCAAATAGGCCTGTAGTTTGCATGAAATGATATACAGTATAGGCTATACTGAAAAGGTATGATTTCATACAGACATGACATTTTAAAAAGACATAGAGTATTACTGAGTTTAGTATGACTGCAGTCAAGCTCTTAAAGTGCATTGCTAGAACTACAATACCCATAATGCTCACATACTACGCAGTTTCTCCCACCATGAGGCATGGAGATGTTTATAATTGTATTTGTCAGTAAATAAGTCAAATAAATAAAACAGTCATGTGAATAATTTAAAGGGTTCACCCAAAAATAAAAATTCTGTCATTAATTACTCACCCTCATGTCGTTCCACTCCGTAAGACCTTCGTTCATCATGAAATTTCAACCTTGATGTTATGAAGCGACTTTTTCATTTTGATACGTGCTCCGAACCACTGATTTGAAACAAAATATTCGTAATGCTTTGAAGCTTTATGAAGCAGTGTTTTGAAATCGCCCATCACTAGATATTGTAGAATAAAGTCATTGTTTTGTTTTTGTTTTTTGGCGCACAAAAAGTCTCGTCGCTTCCTAACATTAAGGTTGAACCACTGTAGTCACATGAACTGTTTTAAATACGTTTAGTAGCTTTCTGGGCATTGAAAGTGTTAATTGTCTTGCTGGCAATGCAGGATCGGATTTTATGAAAAATACCTTAATTTGTGTTCCGAAGATGAACAAAGGTCTTACGGGTGTGGAACGACATGAGGGTGAGTAATTAATGACAGAATTTTAGTTTTTGGGTGAACTAACCCTTTAATTGAAAAAGATATGGCGTAAATGTAACACAAAATAAGTTTTAAAATGACAAAATTTAAAATTAAATAGCTAAAGAGCTACAATATGACTATACAGAAGACAACAAAAGAAATTAAATTAAAAAACAAATATGTTGAATGTACTTTACCTTTATTCAGACTACTTGTAACATAATACCTCCAATGATCTTCCATTATGCCACTCCACCCTGGATGTTATTTTTCTGGCTACTGAAAGAATAACATAATTTTAGGCCTACCAGACGACCTTGTATTGTAGCAGCAGTACAGGGTTTGTGAGATAGTTTAAGGCGCACTGACTTTAGGTAAATTGCTTTAGTTATTGCTTTCATTTTGATGTGTTCCAGTTTTATTAAAAGGCGAACTTTTCCTTGTCAAAGGTGTGCTAAATTCACTCACAAGCCCTTAGGGATGTGTCTTACCCGCATTGTAATACATGAACTATATTATGTTAGAAGTGCTGTCTTTCTTGAAGCTGTTCATCCAATAGGACCGTTCAGTTTCACAGAGGTAAACCTTTTAAAGACGTGATAAGCTCACAGGGCTGCTCTGACAGACAGCAGTGAAGTAGTTCCATCCAGGACAACTTCATTATCTGTTAAGTAATACAATCATAGAGTCTACTTTGACCACCTCTCCCTCCTGTACTGTACAGAGCGATTGAATTATGCAGCGGAGCCTTTGACACTGGGAAAAGGCATTTAGAATAATTGCCTTTCATCCTCCTTGTCTTTCTTTTTCCTCTCTTTTCCTCTCAGTCTTCTTGCGGTAAGAGTTTGGGAACGTTGTAGCTCAGTGGAAGTCAAGTGAGATTGACATCTTGACATCTGCGTTAATTGGCAATCGTGAACCATCAGCAGGTGCGATGAGAGTTTTCCTGCGATCAGGTGGGGCGTGTGGGAGGACAACAAACGGAGTCAAGGGGAGAAGGTTAACACCCAGAGGAGGAAAGACTTCAAGCCCTTTCTCCCTCCCCTACAGCTCCATTTCATTAAAAATTAGAGCTGGATATTTGCAGTTTGTGGGTGTCGGTTGGTTGGTAAAGATTTTCATCCAGCCCGTTTCCACAAATGAATGAGAGAAGGGCACTCAGCAGGAGTCAACAGCGCTGTGAACAGAAAGCTGATGCAATCAAACGTAAGTGTAGCTAGAATCACAAAGAGCACAAGGATGTAACTGATGGAGATTTAGTCATTCTCACTGGTCTGTGAGAGGAGAACTGGTGCAGAAATAACAGTTTTTTAAATAATGTACTGTGCAAATAGGGTTTACACATGAGCAAGCCTGTTCTTGCATTGCTATTCCTATTATCGCCCATGAATAAGTTACAATTCCATTCATAAGTGGAACCCTCTCATTCACATTCATTTTTCGGTGTGCACACTTTTAAAACTTTCAAAGTAAAATTCTGTGGCCATGAAGCATGTTCTATTCCTCTGCTGAATTATAAAGTATCGTTCTAGTGCTGTTGGCTATTTTGGAACATGGTTTTGGTGAGCGCTTTGTAATATGTATTCACATTAGATTTTAAAGCAACAAAATTCGTTTGCAATAAGACAAACCAGATTCAAATTGCCCGGCAAATTTGTAAAGCAAAGAACAATCATTTCTAGCTGATTAACATTATGAAAACTGGTGAAACCTTTAGGAACTTCAAAAGATAAAACAGCGAAACTCCTAATATTACTTCCAATATTTCCAAATTATGTTCATTTTCATAGAGTGGGCCAATATCGTGACGATTATTTAAAATCAATCGGGAGAAGCAGATATCGTTATCGTGATTAAAATACGATTAATCGTGCAGCCCTAATTTAATTTAATTTGACTTGACATTTGATATTCAACAGTATTCTTGACATTTATTCAACAGTGCTTTTGATCTGCCTGCATTGACACTATTCTTTAAAAGGAAAAATTATATACCAATTATCAATGTAAAGCTGCTTTGGCACAATCTGCATTGTAAAAAGCGCTATATAAATAAGGGTGACTTGACTTGACTTGACTTGACTTGACATAATAGAAGATATTTTGAAGAATGTCAGTGGGGTTCAAAACAACATCCTACTGACTTTCATTGTGTGGACCAAAAAAAAAAAAAAAAACATTTTCCAAAATATGTTCTTTTATGGACCACATAAAATATATATAATGAAAGATATATATAATGAAAGAATTATTAGGGTCCATTTATTACTATTAACTAACTATTAACTATGACTTTTGCCTCAGTAAACTGCTCCTAATTACTGCTTATTAGTAGATATTAAAGTAGTTGTTAAATTTAGGTATTGGGTAGGATTAAGGGATGTAGAATAAGGCATTAATATGTGCTTTATAAGTAATAAACAGCCAATATCCTAGTAATATGCATGCTAATAAGCAACTAGTTAATAGTGAGAATTGGACCCTAAACTAAAGTGTTACCGAAAGAAATTACTCCTTTTATTTTTTATTGATCAAACGTGTCAATAAAGACTTTTACACTGTTACTTCTTTTAAACCTTCTATTTATCAAACAATCCTGAAAAAAATTACAGTTTCCACAAAAAACATTAAACAGCACAACTGTTTTCATCATTGATAATAGTAAGAAATGTGTATTATATTAGAAGGATTTCTGAAGGATCATGTGACACTGAAGACTGTGTAATGATGCTGAAAATTCAGCTTTGCCGTCACAGGAAGAAATTAAATTGACATACATTGTATTGTATTAATATGTCCCATTATTGTGGTTTTACTTGTTTTTATGCATGCAGCCTAGTGAGAAAACGAGACTCATTTCAAACACTTTTAAAAAGTTTGAACGGTAGTGTGCGTCGAAATTCTTGTATAGAAGATAAAAGTGTGCAAAAAGAAACTGTTAATGAAGTTTGTTCTCACTAGAAATCATAATATATTAAATATAAAAGCAGCTAAAGTGGCTAAAAAGCCCCCCAGCCTGTGGGTTAAAGGTCCATGCCCTCTATGGTGACTACTGTATATTCTATATCTGTCATTAGAAAGATGGGTGCAAGAGGGACTTGGATTCTGAATTTGGCTTTCCACTGCAAATCCCCATATTACGGAAAATGCATAATTGCTTTTAGAAAATTATTTAAAAATAGATTCATAAACCCCGGAGATTCTGCATGCACAGAGAATATATATGCATAGACTAATCATTTTTAACACACAGTGAAAAAGAACATTTTTAATAGCGCACAGTCATCATGGAGGAATGATTGCTCTTGCTGTCTCTCTCTTTCTTTCTGAGATTTCACTTATAATGAAATTACAACATTCCCATTAAAACTAAATCCACTGTTTAGATTACTGTGAAAAAATCATCGGTGTTAGTGCTGGGATTTGCTCTGAACAAATTCCAAGGTGTGATTTTGGTTAGATTGGTGCTCCTGTAAAAGTCAATTTAAACTTGCCTTCCGCACAGCAGTTCATTTGAAGTTTGACGGATCTGGATACTCCTGCATATAAATCTGAAGTACCTGTTTTGGTTTTCATGTTCTTGCCTTTTGAATGTGAACTCAAAGCTGTTGCTTTGCCATGAGTTCTCCTCCAGCCAAACCGCAACATGATTGAAAGCACTCAGTGAAGGCATCTCCTTTCCACTCCATCTCACTAGCCCTTTACAGCCATCTGTAGCTGCAGATGCCAGGCCTGGGCTGCACTAATAGAGCATTTAGCCGACAGATCCACACGATGTCCCACTCCAAACCTCTAAATGTCCTTTAGGTGGATAGAGGAGTGTCTGTCTCTGTGGTTTCTACTCTATGGGGCCCCAGCAGCACAAACTCATAACCTTCAGTTAAAATACTGCCCCCTGTGTATGTGTCTCCTTTGCATATATTTTTCAAGGTCCTGTCTGCTAAAACTGTGCTATTTGGGTTTTATATTTGTCCTAGATTTTTTTGAAACTCTTTTCTTTCCACTACTGTCCTATTTTAATGTCAGTCTCATGACAATTCAGTTTGTTAGGCCTAATTTTGTCTGGACCAGTTTACTCTTACTACTTTGCTAAAGCTTTTTGTATATCCTGGTTCTACTTTTTTTTTTTTTTTGGGGGGTAAAGAAAATACTACATGGCATATGCAGTGGCATAATTAATTGCATTTCCAATTTAAACAGATTATTCAGAAGAATGGGGCTTGATGCTACAGTATCTTTCAGGATTTAATTGAAAAAATGTCCTATAGTATTATTGATTGCATGGATGTAGTGGAGGATAAACACATATTTACATTTCTTTTGTGCAAAATGGTATTTGCTGACCTTTTTATCATAATTTATAAAGTTTGTATTTTTTCAAACGTTAAAAAAAAGTTAAATTATTTGGTGGACATTATTGACTGACTAATGTGATATTTTGTGAATTGTTTAAAAAAATGCTTTGATAGTTTAGACAAACTATAGTAACCTCTCCATTTAAATTCAAAAATATAAATGTATTATTATTGTTATTTATTACATTTTGATTTTAATTCAGTTCACATTTATTTGTGTAGCACAAACCATGTAGTTGGCTAACATCATGTATTCATGCAAGCAAGAACACTGAGCTCATTAAAGTAATTATTATAGTAGTTAATTACAGTAGTTATGATCGTAATGATTACAATATATAGAAAATTTGGCAGTTGGGTATGTTGATTTAGAGTTGGCGTCATCTGAAGTCCTTCACATGTGTTGGGTCATCTGAAATCTTCCTAAGAGGCTGGATCCAAACTGGAGGTGGTGTAATCGCTAGATCTCTATGAAACAGAAAGCAAATGGAAAATAATTATCGTAGCTGCTTTTCATAACATTTTAAGTAATAAATAGTCATGTGCATTTAATCGGATATAACTGGAGTACAAGGTTATGAGATGTATTATGTGAATGCTTGGCTAAAGAGATGTGTCTTTAATCTAGATTTAAACATTATTAAGAAAGCTATTCCAGAGTTTAGGAGCCAAATGTGAAAATGCTCTACCTCCTTTAGTGGACTTGGATATCCTAGGTACTACCAAAAGTTCAGAGTTTTGTGACCTTAAAGAGCGTGATGGATTGTAGTGGGATAGAAGATCAATTAAATACACAGGAGCTAAAACATTTAGGGCCTTAAAGGTCAGTACAGTAGCAATACTTTGTAATCAATACCGAACTTAATAGGTTACCAGTGTAGAGATGAGATGAAAATTGGGGTAATATGATCATATGTTCTTAATTTTAGTCTAAGCATACATTATAAATTGACTAGTTTCTATCACAGGACAAACCTGAACTGTCTTCATTAATTAAAGAAATTTCTCTTGCCATTTCAGTTTGGGGAGTGAAATCCAACTAAGGATTCTTTTTTCCCCACAACATTCCTGATTGGTTAATATTTTTTCCTCTATCCATGCAACTTTGGATTTTTCAGCATATAAGAAATGTTATGACTGAGAAAGTTATTGCATTTTGATGAAAGATTATGAAAACAAACATTTTCCTTTAGGGTAGGGACACACCAAACCGACACCAAAGAACTAGCACTGATAAAAGCTGTGTTGTCGCCAATCAGAGATCTCTTTCTCTCGCCCGACGCTGATTCTATATGTTAACCTCCCCCCCCACCAAAAAAACAAACAAACAGACGGAGTCCAAATAGAGCCAATAGTGCAGAACATACTGGGAAAACTTAGTCGACGTTTAAAAATTGCCCAACGGCCAATTGTCGGCTTGGTGTGTCCCGGCTTTGGAATAACATTTACTGATAGAACATGCACAATAAGACTAGGAATGATTGTTAGGAAAGCATATACAGTCAGTTTTGTATTTTATGTTGCATTTAAATTGACACTAACTCAAAACTTTTTTTTTTTATCAAGTTATGTAGTTACAGAATCAACCAACTGGGGCTAACTAGATCCTGCTAATCAGCCAAACCTTGAACTCTTCGATATAACTTAAACAAGCAGCACTCCAAAAAGTTGAATAGTTCAACTTGTTCTAGTAGAGTCGTTTAGCGGTATCTCTGTGTGTAAGGTCTGCACATCTCTGAGGTTTGTGGAGTTTGGGAAGTACAGTGCCTCTGATGGTTGGGCTCTTTTGTCCTTATTATTGGCAAGGTTCCCAGGAAAACAAAGGCTCACCCCAAGCACCTGAAGCAAGGTGACTCCATCACTGGCAGAGTTATGAAGGAGGGAGTCTGGTACCACAGCACCAGCCTGTGTTCCTCTTTTGACACTTTCCCTGATTGGAATTGGTGTGTCTATCTCTCTTATTGCAGGGCCAGGTGAAACAAGGTGATATACGTCCTGTTCTCTCAGCCTGGGCCTGAGTAATAAGAATATAATGGGGGTACATTTGCATTCGTCTTCTCCGGTATTATAAAGCTCTATATTACACAAATGTGATGGGTTCGGTGTGACAGAATGGGGGGAATGAATCTTTCGAACTGAAATCAATACATAAAACAACAGGCCAAGAAGCCAACGAGAGTTTTGACTCAGAGCAAGGTCGAGGCCAGAGAGCTCGTCTCATAAAATTTCACAGATGCATAAACACCTGAATATATCACCTGACACACTCTCTCAATTCAATCTGCTGCCTACCATTTCAGAGCAAGAGGGACAGAGGGAGAGAGAGGGAAATTTAAATAGCTGTCCGATATGTTTATGTGTTGGTGTCGCTGGGGGACTCCATGCCAAAGAGCAGTGTTCAGGCCAGGGACTGAGATAAAATTAATCCAGCTCTGACCCGGACGCAGGACACAGGAAGGGAAAATGAGGCGAGCATTTCACAGATGCATCTGCATGCTTCCATCAGTCATAGTGCCAGCTAAGCAGTCAGGAAGGGTCAGAACATCAATATGAAGTAAACGAGTGCCTGAACTTTTCTGAACCGTGATGAATTCTCCTCTAGTGCTACCACAGTAAGGTGCTACCAAAGACTTTATATCTACAAAGACAGTGCACTTATACTACTATGAATGGGAGAAAGTGCAACGCGCAATATGGTGGAATAAGTCCTGCCTTCTAAATAAAAGAGCCAATCACTGATTGATAAAGTCATTGCATCACTCCAGCTGCCATTAGAAGCTCCGGTTAGGTTTTTTCTGAGATGCACGCTTAGGACACATGCGCGTTGGCTGGTCCAGCCTGAAAATGTATTTTTTAATGCCAATTGAGCATAAGAAACAACATTTATAGGACAGTTGTTGTCAGATTTCATTGGTGGTTTCAAATACAAGCTTGGTGAACAGCTTTGGAGAATTCATTGTTTCCCCATTCAAAGAGATAGGAGTTGTACTTGCATGACTGAAATTGCTGCCCGAGAGGCATTACAAAGATGGCCGTCGAATGAAATGACTTGTCTTAAAGGGACTTTGGCGCTATGTATTAAATCAAAACTGCATTGGAGCATACAGATTATTTTCAGAATATGTCCTTCACTGGTTTTGTTGATTTTTTTGTAATTTTTTTTTTTTTTTTTACTAATTATTATTTATTTTTATTATTTTTATCTTAATTAACTTTAATTATTTTTATCTTTATAGGGAGTTGGGTCTGTAGGCTATGCATAGAAAACCTCCGCCAGTATCGCCATTTTACAGTAGTGAAAATTGCATTTCTATTGACAAAATGCATCCAAAAAAGCTGCTGCTGGAAATGTGCACAATGAAATACGTCCAAAAATGTGAGAATGCTTTACGCATGTGAGTCTGTTTGAAGCGCTTAAAGGATTAGTTCACTTTAAAATGAAAATGTTTCCTCAGTCCACCTTCCGTATTCAACTTACAAAAAAAAACGTAACTGACGTCGCATTTTCCTAAGTTGAATACGGAAGGCGTAGGACGTACTGAAAGCGTTTGGAACTGAACAAATGCTTTGCTTCGCTTCAGAAGGCCTTTATTAACCCCCCAGAGCCGTGTGGAGTACGTTTATGATGGATGGATGCACTTTCTTCAGCTTCATAATCGTTGGTCTCGTTCACTGCCATTATAAAGCTTAGATGCATCAGGATAATTATTAATATAACTCAGATTGTGTTCATCAGAAAGAAGAAAGACAACTTCTATTCAACCCCCCATTTAGCCATTTGTTAGCAACCACCTTTTTCAAGACAAGTAAAAGTTAAAATCACAAGGGGGTATTTTTTATTTATTTTATGTTGTAGAATAAAACCTTGAGCTTGTGTTAACCACAGACCTTCTTCAGGCATTTAAACAAAAACTGCTTCAGTAAACCTATTGATTTCAGAACAACGGAACCGGAAATGCTAAAATGCAAACTCGTTTTCAGGTTTTGGTCTACAAAAGTATATCATCTCTGCAGCACTCTATTAATACGCAATGTGAAACAGTACTTGAAACTTGAATGAAGCCTGACAGCAAGCGAGGCTCCATTAAACTTCACTGAATGAGAACATGCTTGTGCGCGCCCAACATAGCGCACAACATTAAGTGAGCGCAATAATTCAGACTAAAATATGCAGTCTGAAACAGGCCTGCTGTTCAAACCTTTTTCCATTTTTAAAAGCCATTTTATTTGCTTGTCTTGTTCAGGTACAAAAACATAGTTGAAGCACCTTGATTGTCAGTCTAATAAGTGTTTTCTCACTTTACAGTGTATTCTCCTAGACATAAATATTTATTCAACTCATTTAGTATGCTTGCTGAAGTAAGACTGGTTAATTTGAGGAGTTTGCTGGGAATTAATTCTCATACATTCTCAATGTACCAATAAGAGCACAGCTCAGCAGAGCTTGTTGGCCTTCAGGGTTAATGTAATCTGTCAGAACTGGAGCAGATGCTTAACATCACATTCACACATACATGTACAGGTTTGTAAACATGCACACATGTGCACAAAAGGCTTTTAACTCTATCTCGCTCCGCTATTTATATCCCTTCCTCTTTCTTTTGTCTCTCTCTCGCTCTCTCTCTTCTGGTATTGATTATTCAGCCAGAACTTGAGGGACTCAGCACCCCACAGGTCGGTGGGGTTAAGTAAATCAGTCCAGTGTTTTTGTACAGCAACACAGTATAGCACAACTTGGCCCTTCCTGCCAGAGCTGAGACATGCCTGTAATTGACTCTAAAATGAGACACGCCTAATACAAGGGCACTAGAAAGGGAGATGATGTGCAAACTGACAAACGCACACACAACGCAAGCACTTACATTTGCTGCCCTGTTAGCTAAATAAAATGCATTAGGGAGAATTTCTATTTGTGAGATGATATATCACCTGTATTACTATATACTGAATAATGCAAACAGTCTGACAGTGTAGTGGTTGCAAACTGAGCACTGTTGTAGAATTAATTAGTTTTTGTTTACTGCCAAACACTGTTTTCACTTCATTTTTTTCTGGCCACCCCAAATATAGCCAAAATCAAATTGAGGAAGACAACTTTCTGTTCAGATTCCTTCCTGGTTATGATATGGTGCAGTTTTCATGAGAGCAAATATTCCACACAGCATGATCCAGTCAACATGCCTTATTGTAAATCGTTACTGTACGTTTCAGCCTCGGATATGCAGCTGTGAAAGCAAAGTATATGGGAAGTTGATACATAAAATGTCCAATTTAACCTAAAATAAAGATGGGCAAGTTATGTTTTTCACGTTTTTACCTTCATTAATTTATTTAAAGGGTCCTGTGGCACGATAAATAAATCATATAATTGTATAAATATTGCATTTAGTCTCTCAATTAATATGAGATCAAAAACATTGCATGCATAATTGTAAAATATGTTTAAAATTATTTTAATTGTCAAGGTCCCAAAATGACTTCATGTCATCTACACATATATCACAATAAGGAGCATTTGCATAGACTCAAACTTGTATTTGTAATGTACAGAGGTGGCATACATGTATTTACTGTATATGTCTTTCAATAAAATATCAAAAACACGAAATGAACAGACAAATGCAACCAAGATAACTTACATAGCAAATTAGTGCACACTCATATGCGCCGTCCCATATTCAGGTTGACACTTAGTCCCATGTGAAGCTTCTGTGTCAGGTGAGGTAAGGTTAACTAGTGTTAAAACTCTGAAATGGTTCTGTGAATAAATTAATGTTGGAACTGTGAAACTAACCTCTCAAATAATTGCACCAAGCTGTAATGCATTCTCATATACCAGATACTTTAATATGGATGGTGCTGTTCCTCGCAGACCCGCACACAAACACTTTAATATTGATGAGGAAATCCATAAAATTGCTTCCTTTACTCTTATCAGCCCCAGCAAGAAATGGAAGTCGTGGCACTTTTTTATATCTAAAAGTCTGTAACTGCGGCTCCCCGCGGGGCCTCATTTCTATCCGTTCAGGAGTGACGGAGTGAGAAAGACAGTGTAGCTCATAGTTCTTGTGACACTCTTTATTCTGGAACAGAGAGTTCTTGCTCTGCATTAATTGTTGTTTGCTGACCTTTAGCCAGCTGGTGTGATTGCCATCTTCTCCCTGTTGCTTTCAGTCAAGCTGTTTCATGTTCCAGACTTTGTGAAATGGTCAAATAAATGGAACGACTGAATTATTGTCATAGTGGCTGACAGGGCTTAAAAAGAGCTATGGTGACAGAGAGAGAGCAGTACATGTTAAGATGCAGTATCAGTGTTATTGCAATCAAATACCTTACAAAAGGCACTGGTGCTCATGTTAGTTGCCATGGAGACAGTGATAACTATGCTCTCTTTGTTTTCCTTTTCTTAGGTCTGGCTGTTCACCAGATCATCACCATCACTGTGTCCCTCATCATGATCGTTGCAGCCTTGATCACTACTCTAGTCCTTAAAAACTGGTAGGAAACATTCTTTTCTTTCAGCAATGTGCCAATGACTTTTCTGCCTCTCTCTCCCTGTTCCTGTTCCTGTTCCTGTTCCTCTGTCTGTTTATCATCCTATCCCTCTGTCTGTCAATGTGGACAGTGACCCCTTATTGCACAAAGCAGTCAGGACACTCGTACACAATTGCTTTTTCCCCAAACCCAGTGAGCTTCCTCTGTTGGCAGTTTAAGACACCTAAGATACTCTGTATCTTCTGCAGAGAGGTCAATCCCAGAGTGCATTGCAATGTTTAGTGAAAAAATCTTTTTATGTGAAAAATAACTGTAATGTTCATTACCAAGATTAAATTAATTAAATATAATTACATAAATGAATTATTAGTAAACATTCAATTTTACACCAGTTTGTGTAAAATTTCTATTTATATTTATGCTAACATTTCAAGTCGTTCTAAAGTATTGAGTCGTTCTTCTCAAGTTGTTGCAATGAAATCAGTCGAGAGTCGAGTCGCTTTTGCAATTTTGCTGCCTATGTTAATCGTTTCAGATCAGTCATAGCCCCTTTCACACAGTCTTTACTGGTAAATTGCCGGTAAATTACCGTAAAGCAGATCCACCTCCACAGGGGGGCCAGGATGGGCCTGGCACACCCAATCAGGAGCTTGGACCACCTTGGCCCTGCGCCAAATAATGACCAATTGCAAAATAGGTGCGATGTTCAGTTCAGCCTCAGAATTTGAGGGAGATCATGCTTTCGGTGCACTTAGTATACAAAAATCTGCTTGTTATTTGGAAACTATAAAGCAGTGATAGAAAGTGACTGCAATCTTCATCAACATTTTAAACCATTCAAGCACATGAAGACGTGAAAGAAACTTAATTTTGGTACCCACACGCAGTTTTCTGTGCGCACACACACAAAGCGCACACACAGACAGCGCACCATTACCGAGTTCTTTTTTGCGTCTTATTGTGTTTAAACGGACGAGTACACACAAAATTACGTCAAAATGCACTTTTTGGTGAGTATCCTTGAAAGCACAGTCTTAAAATAAAAATAAAAGGTCTTAATGAACGTAAACATTTGGGAGAAAATCCGATGTGTTAATTAACGTTAATGATAATTAATTAACGTTAATTAAAGAACAAAAGAAAAAATGATTCATATGTATTTCAATTATACATTAGAGTATTAGACTTCTCTGAAATCTGTTTATTTCACTTGTATCTTTGTTCTTTTGTATTTATTTGTGCTATTGCTTGAAATTTGTGCTATCTATCTATCTATCTATCTATCTATCTATCTATCTATCTATCTATCTATCTATCTATCTATCTATCTATCTATCTATCTATCTATCTATCTATCTATCTATCTATCTATCTATCTATCTATCTATCTATCTATCTATCAGGCCCAGGCTCATTAGAACATACCTGTGTCAACAACAGTTTCAAAGTGATATGTCCAGTGAGTGGCACTAAAAGCATGTTTAGTTTTTTCTGGAACAGATGAACCCATTATTATGAATAGATATATTATGAACATTTTATTATGTTGGAGTTTGTACGTATCACCGCAGTTCTGAATTGAGCATAATGCTCCATCACGTTTAATAACTTACACCTACACTAAACCCTAAACCTACCTGACAGTGATAACAAAAGCAAATGTGGCATAGAAATGCAATCGTTACCATGGCATATTAGCTTGTTTTTGAGCTCTTGTCTTTGAGCTCTTTTACCGCGACTCGTCTTTTACGGGATTCGTACCTAAGCTCTTCGCATCGCAAGTGCAATTCTGTACCAGCTGAGCTAGCTTGTTACATCAGTAAAACCGAACATCTTGAGCTGGGTTAGTGATGCAAACTCCAAAATATATCCGTTTACAAATCATGCACTATGGTAAAAAGTGTTTTGAGGTCATAACATTATTGTGCAAGGAGCCACGTGAATACAAGTTTCTATTAATCCATAATCTGGTCCTGTAATCATAATTTTGTGTGAACACGATTAAAAGTGCTTGCTGTTTTACTGCCTCTAGTGTTCATTTCATTTAGAAACTGCAGTGATAGGTACGTGTTGGTATGTATTTTGCGTTTTGCAAAAATGTTGACACCGGTACGTTTTTCCAATGAGCCTGTGTTGGTTTCTATATATAAAGGCCCTTTTTGTTATAAAATAAACTTACAAAAGCTATTAAAATAAAATAATGTTAAATCTCCAACCCACCAGGAATGTCACTTGGCCCACCTTAAATCTCAAAACTGGAGCAGGGCCTGTCGTTAAGAGATCATGTGTGAACGGGTCCTTTTAAAAAAATACCGGTAAATCGGTTCTGGCAATTTACGAGTGTGAGAAGTTGTACCATTACCAGTATGTTAGTGGTATGAGGCTGTGTGTGAACAAATCATAAAGCTCTGTCGGAGCTGTTTGCGGCAAGTTATGCCGCTTTTGATTGTTTTCTTTGTAAACATGCACTAGACGTACATCTGACTGTTGCACCGCATCTCGCACTCGAGTCCCTGCCTTCTTTCAGCGCTGCAACTCTGCAGTTACTGTGGTGTACTATAGTAACTACAGTACTATAGTAACTATTATGCATCTTGTGTTTTTAAAAGCAAAATCACATCAGTTATTTAAAGGTCATTTCCGATGATTGAAATAAGAGTTTACCGGTATTTTGGTTCTGATGTGTGAATGGTACGGTGGCCCAGTAGTGCACAACACAACGAAATTAAAAAAGCAAACATAAGTTCACAACACAACGAAATCGAGCCACAATGCAACGGAATAAAGCCACAACACAACGAAATCAAGCCACAACACAACGGAATAAAGCCACAACACAACAAAATCAAGCCACAACACAACGAAATCAAGCCACAACACAACGGAATAAAGCCACAACACAACAAAATCAAGCCACAATGCAACGGAATAAAGCCACAACACAATGAAATAAAGCCACAACACAATGAAATAAAGCCACAACACAATGAAATAAAGCCACAACACAACGAAATCAAGCCACAATGCAACGGAATAAAGCCACAACACAACGAAATCAAGCCACAACACAACGAAATAAAGCCACAACACAACGAAATAAAGCCACAACACAACGAAATCAAGCCACAATGCAACGAAATAAAGCCACAACACAACGAAATCAAGCCACAACACAACGAAAAAAAGCCACAACACAACGGAATAAAGCCACAACACAACGGAATAAAGCCACAACACAACGAAATAAAGCCACAACACAACGGAATAAAGCCACAACACAACAAAATAAAGCCACAACACAACAGAAATGCTCCCAACCACTAGGGGGCTCTCAGAGCTCGGTAAAGTTAGTTTTCCTTGCCAATGTTCTATAGAGTCAGCAGTAATATCAATACCACAATTAGTTTTAACAGTATGTAACCACCGTATATCGACATGAAATATTAATTCAAAATCACCTACGTGCAAAATAGCTTCATATTTATACCTGTGAATGATTTGACGCGCTACCACGGTGCATGGTGAAGGGAACGTCTGCCAATTCCACCAAGTTGTTAAAACGTATAATTTGTATTCATTAAAATTACTTATAACATTTAAAAACAGACATATTCAAATTCCAAAGCTTGTCAGTCTTACCTACAGGAAATAACAAGCTTTGGAATTTGAACATGTCTGTTTTAAAATGTTAAACAAAGTCATTGTAATGAATACAAACAATACATTTTAACCACTTGGTGGAATTGGTAGATGTTCCCTTCATCATGCGCTGTATCGCATCAAATCATTCACAAGTATAAATATGAAGCTATTGTGCACTTAGTTGATTTTTAATTAATATTTCATGTCGATATACAATGTTTACATACTTAAAACTAATCATGGTATTGATATCTTTGTAAGACTGTCGACTTTATAGAACAGTGGCAAGGAATACTAATATTACCGAGCTCTGAGAGCCCCCCAAAGGACGGGAGCATTTCCGTTGTGTTGTGGCTTGTTTCCGTTGTGTTGTGGCTTTTTTTTGTTGTGTTGTGGCTTGTTTCCGTTGTGCTGTGGCTTTATTCCGTTGTGTTGTGAACTTATGTTTGTTTGCTTTTTTAATTTCGTTGTGTTGTGCACTACTGGGCCACCGTAGAATGGTATCTTGCCAGTAAAAAAGATAGAACACCATTGCTTATGTGAACCACATTTGTGTACTTACAGGAAAAGTCGTTCTGGTAATTATACAGTAATTTACCAGGCTTGCTGTGTGAAAGTAGCTTATGAGGTTCCATTTCTATTAGGATGCCTATTTATGAAATTCACAGCAAGGCAGCTCACTAGGTTTTTGGAACAGAGCTCATATGTCTGTGTCTGTCTCCCCAGTTCATGTTAAATGTAGGACAGACACAGCGGTTCAAGGTATGATTTTATGTTGGCTTTGTGATTTTGGTGCGTGTTTTTGTAGTTGTGCGCAGTCCGGGAATGGCCGACACAGCAGCCATCAGAGAAAGATCAACCAGCAAGAGGAGAGCTGTCAGAATCTGACCGACTTCACGCCTGCCCGCGTGCCCAGTAAGGTGGACATCTTCACCGCCTACAACGACAGTTTACAGTGCTCACACGAGTGCGTGCGGGCCGGCATACCAGTGTACACGGACGAGATGATCCAGCACACACCCATCTACAAGACCTCCTACAATGGAAACAGGCAAGAGGCCTTGATTAATATATATTCAGTAGGATCAACTAGGCTTGATGTTGGCACTGCTGACCAAGTAGTTTGGACAGCGAGTCGACTGCACTGACAGCCCTGTCCGTAGTTTCTGACAGGATTTGGCTTCCTCATAGCTTTAGAGTAGATTTAGTGCTGTTAGAAATAATGTTCATTCTGAAAGGTTGAACACTGGACCATATTATGCACAAATGTATAAATTGCTATTTAAAATGCACGTCACATTTAACCCTGGCTGTTTGCCATTTTGAAACTAAATTTCACTATGGTCAACTAGTCATCCAAGGTCACCTAATTTATTTATATTCTTTGCAACATACTTTGGTTTTTATTAATGTTTTTTTTGTTTTTTACAGTGGGACTTTAATTATCAAGCTGTGCTTTAGCAGTTTGCATGTTAAAACCTTCTCAGAAAAGTTCAATTCATCCGCTTTAATGTTCAATCATTGCAGCCATTTACATGCAGACACACTCTTTGGCATTGCATCTTGTCTCATGCTGTTTTTTAAGTATTCATGAGCTATTTTTGAGCTATTTATGACAGCTTGTCACGTTCAATAATAGTCCAACTTTTAAAATGCAGTGGTCTCAAAAGCCCTGCATTCTGTTCCATTCAAACTGTTTTTGAATGCGTCTTTGTTTGAAAATATATAGTTTCATATTTTTCTCTACTACAATCTTCAATAATAGAATAATTTAGTCTTTAATGTGCATTTTGGAAATAACCAGTTTAATCTGCCAGAGAGTCATTATTTTTCAGATAAGCATGTTGCGACAGTTGTGTAGTCTTGTTTTTTGTCCTTCCATTGCCCTCGCCTTTATAAAAGACTGGGTATGAGCTTAAATTGTGTGAATAATTTCTGTGCTGCTTCATTTAATACTGTATGCTTCAGAATACAAAACCTAGATGAGAGGGTTTAGAGGAAATGTTACTGTGGGTGCTTTTGTTTGTGGTATAATGCCATTTTAAAAGAGAGTCTTGAATCAGGGAGTGGGATAGAAGTGCTTATATCTGCAGGATTGAAGAGCTGATCTGTCTGTCTATTTCAGACCGTCGCCCACTGAAAGGCAGCTAATCCCTGTGGCCTTTGTGTCTGAGAAATGGTTCGAGATCTCCTGTTGAGGCCCTTTTACTACCTTTGGGTTGAGCCCACGTCTTCAGTTTGTGCCCTGGTACGTACTTTATTTTGTAGGGCTCTGAAGTTCACATGGTGTAATTCTGGCATGGTTTTCCAGTGATTGTGTACTTACTAGAGATTCACAGTTCCTCGGGTTTCAAAAGGAATAGTTTACCAGCCATAGAATTGAAATGAGTTGCAGGCTTGTAGCTCATATATTTTCAAAAATTGCGTTGATACAGGATGTTCAGCAACAGCAGAAATATTGTGTGATGTGATACAATGGTAACATTTTCATTATATTAGGTAACATGAACTAACAATGAACCATCTTTTCTTTTTTTTTTACAGAATTAATTGGTGACAAAAACAATAAGGTTCCATTAGTCAATGTGTTAACAAACATTAACAGTTAGCAATACATGTCACAGTATTTATTAATCTTTGTTAACATTAGTTATATAAAACAACTATTGACTGTAAGTGTAAGTTACCTCAGGTTCAATAATAATATTAACATATACAACTTTTGATTTTAAAAATTTATTAGTAAATGTTGAAATTAACATTAACTCTAAGATTAAGAAATTCTTTAGAAGTATTTTCCATTGTTAGTTCACTAGTAGTTGACTAATAATAACAAATACCTGTGTGTGTGTGTGTGTGTGTGTGTGTGTGTGTGTGTGTGTGTATATATATATATATATAAAACCTTATTGTAAAGTGTTACCAATTAATTAATCTAGATTAATGATAATTTCTACATGTACTCATATATTTTTAACACTTCAAGTTGTAAGTTGTAACATGTAGGCACAATATGTTAGATTTTTGAATTCAAATATCCAAAAAATCAAGAGAAATAAGCAACTTTAACCAGGATACGGACCGTGTCTGTGCGTCGCCTATAAATGACATCATACCTGCGTTACCCTCGTTTTCCGGTTTTATTTTGTAGAAACCATGGAAACACCAAAGACGCTTTAATATATTATGTTTTATTAGACAGTTTAGATGGATACATTCATAGACAGAAAACTAATCATGTTATATAGCTCAACACAGTAAGTCTTAGGGCCCTATAATACACCCGGCGCAATGCAACGCAAGGCGCAGCGCAAGTGTGTTTGCTTGTTTGCGTCCGGCGCCGTTCGCGTTTTCCCGTTCAGCGACACGTCCTTAAATTAGTAAATGCATTTGCGCCAGTTAGTGCGCCCATGGGCATGCCCATGGGCATTGCCGGCGCATTGCTATTTTAAGGAGCTGAAAATAGCTTTACCCCACATTCGCTTGACTGGAAGAAGCAGAAGCGGCCACTGCGGCATAATAAAAGTTCCGCTGCTCTCGAGCACGTCTCTCATTAGCAATCGCTCCAGCGGCCTCGTTTCTGCTCGCACAACACTCGGGCCTGCTCTGCTTCATACTACCGTAATGTTAATACTCTCATCCATGAACATGATTTCTGCCCGTGTCTGTCCCGATTCTTTCCACCGGCCGTAGACGCGAAGACAACACCTCCCATGATTCCGCTAAATCAAGACGTCATCAAGCTCCGACCTCTAGTAGTGAAAATTTACATATTGTGCCTTTAATGCATTATAATTTTTTAGAGTAATTTATTTACAAAGTTACACTATCAATTCTTGTTCTGTTTAAAAAGTGATATCAGTTTAATAATTCTCAACTAAAATTTTATCTTCTGTACTTTCAGGATCTCATTGGAAAACCTGTGAATCAAACACAAAAAAGACTAAAACACAATAAAGCAAAACACAACCACAAGAACAACAATGACAAGCAATCACAATGACGGGAACCGAGACGAACAGGCGGTTTTGTACAAATGTTGGATCTCTCTAGAAATGGACTGAAGATGTTTATTTTTCTAGACTGATGCAGTGCTATGGAACCAGTCCCAAATTATTTTCCATAGACATGTGATCATTTTAGAGCTGATATAGAGCTGATATATTATATACGTGTATTACTGCACATGTGGGTGTGCTGGAGTGGAGTTCGGCTGCGGAGAGGCCGTGGGGACGCTCTCTGACACGATACGTCTGCTTGTGTGGAGAAAAGACTCTCCTGAACTTTGTGCCAATAATGCCATTATGTGCCACTACATATATAGATGGGACGCGTTCAGTTTCTTGGAAAATTACTGACACAACATCAAGTAATTTCAGTGACTGTCTCCCAATATCAATCTGTCATCCGTTTTTGTATAAAAAGTATGAATATGTATTTGAAATATGTTTTGAAATAGCTGAGGAAACGTGTTACAAATGTCCAAAAAATATTTATATGGAGCACTATTCATTTAGATGAAGAAAAAAAAAAAGAAAAAGAACCCAGTGAGGAATAGTACAATACCCAGGTTTTAATTTCACTACATTGTTACTAGACCCCGTTTTAAAGGAATAGTCTCTATTTTTATACAAACGAGGTTACTAATGAGTCAGACAGACCTAATTTAACTGGACTGTTGGGACTGTTAATCTGCGAGTAGAGGTTCAATGAAATGTTGAAGTGTTTTCTTTTTTTTTTCTTTCCTTTTTTTAAGCTACCAAACAATGTGGATGCCAAATTCAGTATTCATTCAAAGCTTATTTGATTTGCCAAAGCCATTCTTCAGACGCTTGTTGAGTTTCCGTTTCTTATCACTGATGAGAAATTACATGTATGGGTTAATCATGTTTACGGACTCACAGACCCTCAGAGAGGTGTTAGTTTAAGGGTCGATCATAAATAACACAATCAGTTATCTATTAAAACATCACAAAATAGCTAATAAACAACCTCTACATTTTAATTACAAAGCTTAAATTGCATAAAGACAACAGTCAATAGTTATCAGCCTTGTGCATAGACTCAAAAAGAACAAAATATTGTTTTTCATGCCTAGTAATTTGTGCCAGCTTGATTTAATTTGTTTACTTCTATATTTTAATCTGAAACAAAATCATGAATGTCCATTTCTTTGTGTGCTACATTCTACTTTTTAATTTGAGCTAATAGTTTATTATTTATTGTTTTTTACAGTTTGATTTATTTGAGCAGAACTGACTGAAAGGCAAATATTCCATCAGCAGAAACAGTAACGTCTAGTGCCAATCATTTTAATAGCAATCAGAAATGCAGTAATATACAAACAGCAAGTAACTTGCAAATCAGTTTCAATATTCATAAAGCCAGTGGAAATAAATGACACTTTGGATTTTGTGTGTGCGCGTGCATGTGTGTGCGTGTGTCTGTCTGTCTGAGATCACAACACTCTACTCGAATATCACTAGACCAAAGAGCTCCATTGTGGGTAGCAGTATGTTAACAGACCAGGAAAGTTATTCTGTACATGATATGTAAAGAAAATAAGAAGGAGAATAACTATATGATTTTATCCCAAAAACAGATGTTAAATGGTCGCAATTACATATTGTACAAAGGCAAACACTGTGAAAGAGGAAAACGGTTGTTTGCAATAGTCTGTCACTGAAAGTGAAACATCTTGGAGTAAATTTAATTATAGGTTTTCAGATGTTTATAACCAGTAGAGAGTTGTGATTCCTGTTTTCATATTCAGAAGACAGCAATACATATAAAGTTATGCCCCCCCAACCCACCCAAATGTCTATAATTAATTGACCAGTTTATGTGAATCACACTGGCCAATCAGGTTAGATATTTAGAAAGATCTTCTAATCATATATCATATGAAACACTAAAGCTCTGTATTATGTACATGTGTAAATGTGTTTTCTATATATTTACCTCTATTCTATCTTGTGTGATTTTTTTTTTTTTCTAAGCTCTCTTTTTTCACAGGATCAGTGGAAAAAGCTTTGAAAAAGGTTTTGTTTACATTGCATAAGTCGCTGCAGACGTTACAGACGTTGTGCCAAGCCTCAAAAACACTGTTGTTTCTGCTGTAGCTGTAGTTCTCCTAATAATTAGGAAATTCCAGGTCATTTGCATCACAGTTTAATACTCAGAAACTTCATGGGATAAGATGCATTGAAGGCATTTTGCAGGTTTCTAGAGTTTTTTTTTTTTTTACGTGATTTTCTGGCAGATAGGCAGCTCGAAATCCATCCTTTTTTTTGGTTAAATTAAAAACACTTCAGGTGTTTGTCATTTACTTTCTCTCAGAGAAGGAAAATGGCTCCAAACCATCTCAGTCGACAGCTCAATAAACTGAACGTCAATTAAAAACAAAGCAAAAAAACAATAAACCTGAACAGACGACTGGCCCATGTGACTGCCGGCACAGGAGGAGAAGATTTGTGCTGTGAGTCTGATAAACATGTCTGGAGTTTGACTGAGTGTGGAATGTTGATTTGCTCTTCAGTCTTGACACGGAGCTCAGAATCAGTTGAATTAAAAGGTTAATTGACTCTGTGCTAAGCCCCACCTTAAACACTACTGACCTATTGTACCTTAGCAACTGTTGCCATTTGGCATATCATAAGACAAACATTTGCTCTATATTATATTATATTATATTATATTATATTATATTATATTATATTATATTATATTTTAATATATTATATTAAAACGTTTGTCATTTAACCTTGACTTTGCCAAGATTTCATAACATTGTTACATAATTAAATATGTCCTTAAAGACGATTTGCAATTTTCATTCCAACACATGTAAGAATAATATATTTTTTTTTACCACTTGTGGGCACATTTAACTGCAAGTCATGCTTTTTATGTAAATCTTCAATCACTTCTGTAAGGCCTCTCTGAGTTGGCAACAGCAACAAAGGGGGCGGAGCTTAGCGAAATGATCAATTGACCATTTTCATCTGTGCGTTACACCTGAATGTGCTTTCTCACTCATGTAGAGTCTATCAAAACTTTCTCTGAATGAAACCTGCTGAATCCAGTGCAATATAATGTTTTGTTTTTTTTAATATGAAAAATGCTTCAAAATCAGAGCCCTCCTCATTGTTGACATGTAAATCACACACTGCTTATTGTAAAGGCTTATTTTGTTGTTGTGTTGTAAATTTTTTTTGTTTTCATGTGGTACTGTACTCAGGCATCATCTATCTATGAACATGTTATTTTATAAAATTCAAGTATCTAATGTTTACGGACAGGAATCTTTGTTGGCTTTGGTTCTGTTAGATTTTTTTTTTTTTTTTTTTTTTTTTAGCAACGCACATTTGCAGAGTCACGTTTCACGACGACAGGTTTCATATGGTGCAGAACGTACTCCTAAATGTCACCCCCCCCCCCCAAAAAAAAGCCCAGGGCTGTCAGGAGAGATTATGCCAAATTCCTCCTTGTGTGACAGAGATCCGTAAAAAGCGCTTAAACTTATAGAAACCGGAAACTCTTTGCTGAGGCTTAGTCAGGGAGTATCTGAGATGGTCTTTGGCTTTTGATTTGCTGCAGGTACAATTTATTACATTGCTCCATATTCCATTCGAAAACAACCTGACACATGTCCTGTTGTTGCCATAGAAATAAAAACTTTGTACTTTGTGTACCTTAACTTTTTATATTTGTGTCTAATATATCGATGAGTACCTCTTTTTTCTTTTATATAAGATCTATGAATATAGTACACAACACAATATACGAGAAAACACACATGAAAACATACACGGATGCTGTATGATCTAACAGTCTCTGTGTCGAAATAGTGCTGTGTACTTTTATTTTGTGTCTTTGAGTCTCTCTCTTTCTCTTTTTGTAGGTATTGGTAAAGTTACATTTCCAGGTGACATTGATTTTGATTCTTGTTCTAAAGCTCTCTGTGTTTTGGCCACTGTAAATGCAGCTGTCATCAGAATGAATCTGTACATTTAGTACTCTCTCAAGTTGCTATTAATAAGATGTTAAAATGAAATGGGCTGTCTTTCTATAAACACCATCAAATGTTTGTAAAATGATTATGGGGTGTTATTTGGACTGGGAAAATGATATTGAAAATAAAAGTCATTCAAAAAAAGAAATTCGGTGTATGCTGGCATATTACTGCAGATTGTTTAGTGAACATATTTAGTTTATGTTCCACACATCCAATGCTATTTGCAAAAAAATGCATTTCGTGAGCGAAATTGTTGGACGCTCCAAACATTTAATCTTTTTGACTGAGCCAGATGAGATTGTTTTCCAGACATCTTTGTATTTTATTTTGCTAAACCATCAGGACTAGTCCTACAGCAGCACCAGACATGAAAAAGTCTAACCAGGTTTTAACCAGATGGACCGCTGTATGATTTTCCACAAAATATGACATTGTCTTGCCATTTATCAAAAGACTAGGCCTAATGAGCAGCATTTCTCTGATGATGATCAAGATGAAAATGAAAACACTCCATCATGCTCCGAGGAACAACAGGAGGCTGAGAGACAGAGAGAGATTGTGAAAAGGATTGTGCCATGAAATCAACACCACAAAGAGCCAAAATATTGTCCATATTGATAATAGGCAGGTGCTTTTCGAAAAGTTGCTCATTAAAGTCATTTGGTTCAATGAAAGTGCCAGACGATAAGTTCAAGGCAGCTCAGATTTGATATAAGTTCCGGGTAAAAAATTCCCTCTCAGAAAGTAGCCTACTTTCGGGGGTGGGACTTGGGCGCTGAACATTGTTTGACTCCACGCAGCATTTTATTGTGTTGTGGTGCGTGCAGTAAGGGTTATTTGCTATTCGAATAAACAATGGAGTTAAAAAAATATACAACCAATGGACAGACGACGAGGTTCAAACTTTATTAAGCTTACTATATGAGGAGAATGAAATCCAGAGGGGACTGGAATGTCCCGCGCGGTCCTACGTCATCACCTATCTTCACGGACCGCGATGGAAAGGCAAACAGCAACGGGTCTGGGGAAAAAAGTTCCCGGGACAAATTGTTCCGGGTAATTTCGGTGGAAAAGCGGCTAAAGTTGAGGTAATTTGCATTCAGTTTGTTTTGGTAGGTTTCATTCCATGTGTTGTGTAAAGACTAAATGAATCTGCTATGACACACTAAAAGAAATTAGGTGAAGGCTAACATTTGTCAATACATTACACCACTAATTAACTAAAGTAAGTAAATTTAACTCTTACAGTGTTTAAAACAGCTTCTGTAACTCACATACCCAATGTTTTCAATGAATGTTTTCAATTACTGCACTAACATTAGTACAGCTATTGCTCATTGAGTGGAGGAACATACTCAATAAACTTTATTCATGAAGCCACCCACAACCTAACCACATTCTACTCTTCAGCACAATTCTAACCACAAAACCTAAAATGGTAACCAGATAATCTTCTAAATGTCAAACATAACTGAACATTAAACATTAACAGGTCTTTCCCTTTACTCAAAAACAAATTAATACTTACTCTGCATCCGAATATGCTTAGCTTCCATAATATATAGTAGGCGAAAAACAGTATGTGAGCCAAGTAGTAGCCTATATCTGAATTCTTGTATTCATAAAACAGAAACTGTGCGCAGAAAGTACCCGGCAAGGTTCTGAAGTGTGTATCCAGTGGACGCTTTACTATCCCATGAGGCCACAGAAGAGGATATATGAATAGGAGTGAAGTGATGCAACTGATGTCGTAGGTCACATGACATTGACAACATGACAGAAGCAGTATGTCTGGATTCCATTCATTACACACAGTCATACTATACAGTGGGTACGGAAAGTATTCAGACCCCCTTAAATGTTTCACTCTTTGTTATATTGCCGCCATTTGCTAAAATCATTTAAGTTCATTTTTTTCCTCATTAATGTACACGCAGCACCCCATATTGACAGAAAATTGACAGAATTGTTGACATTCTTGCAGATTTATTAAAAAAGAAAAACTGAAATATCACATGGTCCTAAGTATTCAGACCCTTTGCTCAGTATTTAGTAGAAGCACCCTTTTGATCTAATACAGCCATGAGTCTTTTTGGGAAAGATGCAACAAGTTTTTCACACCTGGATTTGGGGATCCTCTGCCATTCCTCCTTGCAGATCCTCTCCAGTTCTGTCAGGTTGGATGGTAAACGTTGGTGGACAGCCATTTTTAGGTCTCTCCAGAGATGCTCAATTGGGTTTAAGTCAGGGCTCTGGCTGGGCCATGTTGTGAAGCCACTCCTTCGTTATTTTAGCTGTGTGCTTAGGGTCATTGTCTTGTTGGAAGGTAAACCGTCGCCCCAGTCTGAGGTCTTGAGCACTCTGGAGAAGGTTTTTGTCCAGGATAATTCTGTACTTGGCCGCATTCATCTTTCCCTCGATTGCAACCAGTCGTCCTGTCCCTGCAGCTGAAAAACACCCCCACAGCATGATGCTGCCACCACCATGCTTCACTGTTGGGACTGTATTGTACAGGTGATGAGCAGTGCCCTGGTTTTCTCCATACATACCGCTTAGAATTAAGGCCAAAAAGTTCTATCTTGGTCTCATCAGACCAGAGAATATTATTTCTCACCATCTTGGCAAACTCCATGTGGGCTTTCATGTGTCTTGCACTGAGGAGAGGCTTCTGTCGGGCCACTCTGCCATAAAGCCCCGACTGGTGGAGGGCTGCAGTGATGGTTGACTTTCTACAACTTTCTCCCATCTCCCGACTGCATCTCTGGAGCTCAGCCACAGTGATCTTTGGGTTCTTCTTTACCTCTCTCACCAAGGCTCTTCTCCCCTGATAGCTCAGTTTGGCCGGACGGCCAGCTATAGGAAGGGTTCTGGTCGTCTCAAATGTCTTCCATTTAAGGATTATGGAGGCCACTGTGCTCTTAGGAACCTTAAGTGCAGCAGAAATTTTTTTGTAACCTTGGCCAGATCTGTGCCTTGCCACAATTCTGTCTCTGAGCTCTTCAGGCAGTTCCTTTGACCTCATGATTCTCATTTGCTCTGACATGCACTGTGAGCTGTAAGGTCTTATATAGACAGGTGTGTGGCTTTCCTAATCAAGTCCAATCAGTATAGTCAAACACAGCTGGACTCAAATGAAGGTGTAGAACCGTCTCAAGGATGATCAGAAGAAATGGACAGCACCTGAGTTAAATATATGAGTGTCACAGCAAAGGGTCTGAATACTTAGGACCATGTGATATTTCAGTTTTTCTTTTTTAATAAATCTGCAAAAATGTCAACAATTCTGTGTTTTTCTGTCAATATGGGGTGCTGTGTGTACATTAATGAGGAAAAAAATGAACTTAAATGATTTTAGCAAATGGCTGCAATATAACAAAGAGTGAAAAATTTAAGGGGGTCTGAGTACTTTCCGTACCCACTGTATATAACATACTTTTGAATGGCCATGAAGTAAGTTTGAAATCAAATGTAGTAACTACTATATAATATGCAATTTTGGACACAGATGCAAAGCATGTTGGGAATTAAAAATACACTGGCCAGTTTCAGTTAATGCTTCAAAAAAAAGTACACTCAAAAAAAAAAAAAAAAAAAAAAACTTCCATTTTACTTATTAAGTATGCAGTTAAAGGTATAATTCACCCAAAAATGAAAATTTGATGTTTATCTGCTTACCCCCAGGGCATCCAAGATGTAGGTGACTTTATTTCTTCAGTAGAACACAAATGGTGGTTTTTACCTCCAACCATTGCCGTCTGTCAGTCGTATAATGCGTGTCAATAGGTCAATAGTCAATCTCACTAACCCTCCACATCCAGTTAGTGAGGTCTGATCTCGCTCTGACAATGGAAGTGATGTCTTGCACTCATTGAAGCAAAGCGTAAGACATCACTTCTGTCATCTGAATGCGTTTTTTGACCTCACTAACCGGATGCTGAACGCGGTTAGACATAGTGGTGTTTTAGAGGAAAAAATTATATAAATACTGTTCGGTTTCTCACACAAACCGATCGCTTCGTGTGTCGTCACGAGCCGCAGGGTTTAATTTGGATTTGTCTGTGCATGTTTTTTTTGACTCTTATAGATGGAGTTCCTATTGCCATGCATTATACGACTGACAGATGGCAGCAGTTGGAGTTAAATATCATTGTTTGTGTTCTACTGAAGAAACAAAGTCACCTACATCTTGGATGCGCTGGGGGTAAGCAGATAAACATCACATTTTCATTTTTGGGTGAACTATATATTCAGGGTAGAAACAATATATTCAGCAATTGTGTTGCTTTGACTCATTTCAATTCAGTACATTTACAAGCAAAATTATTTTTATAGGCGTCACCATATTGTATTTTTCTCATCAGTTCCAGTTCTAAACATTTGATAAATGTTTGCCAGGCAGAATGCTTTCTGATGTCCCCATCGAATGGGATGCTTTAATCTGATTGGTTCTCTTGACAGGGCACTTTCTCTCTGGGGAGTTAAGAGCTTACATCTCTGCCTTAAGCTTCAGACAGCATACAATCCCATAGCCTCAAAAAAGCATCACCCCACCACCAGACCGACTCAAATCCACAACCCTCGCTTACTTATTGATCAGTTTTTGCTACAAACAACTAATGAGGTGTACGTGCAGGTGAACGCCCACAAGGCAACTGATGAGGGGATCCGAATTGCATAAATTCCATCTTTATTGCCAACACTCCCCTCAGCCCGCTACTCAGATCTTCATTAGCGCTGCTGTGGCTTTTTCGGCGTCTCTCTAGTGGGACCCCTGCCGCTCCTGTGACCAGGGTACTAACACGCCTACATTTGCATTAGCTTCAGCTCACCGTTTCTCTCTGTCATACTCGCCAAAAATAAATATTGAAAGGCTTTGTAATCATGACAAGTGTATTTGTGTTGCTAAAGCAATTACGTGCGATAAAATCAAGGTAAATATTACAAAACATAAAAGCAAATTGCGTTTCTCTCTCACACTGCCTCCTGTTGCTCCCAAGGAAGCCTCACTGCATTCATATGAGGCTATTCTGATCCCTAGACTGCCTGACAGTGGATTCTCTATGCACGCACGTACACACACACACACATTCATATACATGGATTCTGACTGACAGCCACACTTGCATCTTTTCCACCCCTTGACAGCTGCATACACACTCCAGACTAGCTGACAAAAGGCCATCATCTCTCACACACACACACACACTCACAGAAGATATGACAGACATCCGCAGAAATGTGCACTTCACACACTCCTGTGCTCAGTGACTCCATCACACACACTCTGTTCCAGCTGTTAGTCTATTAATTGTGATTATGCAGGCAGTGCCCACGTCCTCATCACAGTGGAGGACAGCAGCTGTAAGATGGAGCTGAAATACCTTCAGCCCACTGGAGCTGCTGTCACTCTCCTCCTGACAGTCACGCCGTGCCGCTTCAGAGACCGTCCTTTACACACACATCCTCTGGCATCTACTCTTCTACCTACGTCATTCTCCATTGTTTTAGAATCTTTTGTTGCAGTGTTGTCCAGAATCTCCATTTTACCGATATCAAATCCCTTCCATAACCATACACTGTTTCTGAATCTATAGTTCTGACATAAAATTATCTATATTGATATCTATACTGATATAAAATATACTACAAACTATATTATTTGTATCCCCCAATATGACACACTTTAAAAATTTACAAATTATAAAGACAGCTATTTTCATGTATGTGAAAAAGCATGGATTATATATTGTTGCTATACTGAATCCAAAGTAAAATAATACTATTTAGATAGCACATCTTTTTTCTACCCTTAAAGTTGTGATGAAACAGAAGTAGCGTCAGCTCTTTTCCTCCGTATTGTTATTTACATCCGAGTGAAACAGATCATCTAAAAAGAAAAAAAATGTAGGTTGGGGACTTGGTTATTTCCATTGCTTGTTGACTGAATGGAGACAGATCTGAATGCAGTCTATTGTGAGACAGGGGTGGGGTTTAAGCAGGCTAAATGATTGGATGATGAGTCCAGCATGTGTCACCAGAAACAAGTCTGTCATTTCTCTGTAGTTAAGATCTAGTTATGAAAGTTTGATTAAAAAATGAAATATGCATGGATGAATCATTCAATAAGATCAAAAACATGCATTAAAAAAAGGTGAATTTGTATTTAATGTCGACTTTAAAGGGTTAGTTCACCCAAAAATGAAATTTCTGTCATTAATTACACACCGTCATATCGTTCCACACCTTCATTCATCTTCAGAACACAAATTAAGATATTTTTGATAAAATCCAATGGCTCAGTGAAGCCTCCATTGTCAGCAAGATAATTAACACTTTCAGATGCCCAGAAAGCTACTAAAGACATATTTAAAACATATTACTTGTTATGGAGTGATGAGAATACTTTTTGTGCACCAGAAAACTAAACAACGACTTTATTCGGCAATATCTAGTGATGGCCGATTCAAAACACTGCTTCATGAAGCTTAAAATGCTTATCGAATCTTTTGTTTCGAATCAGTGGTTCGGAGCATGTATCAAACTGCCAAAATCACGTGATTTCAGTAAACGAGGCTTCGTTACATCATAAGTGTTTTGAAATTTCAATGGTTCTCGACTGGGGGGCGTGACTTTGGCAGTTTGATACAGGCACATGAACCACTGATTCAAAACAAAAGATTTGTAAAGCTTTATGGCTTCATGAAGCAGTGTTTTGAAATTGCCCATCACTAGATATTGTTGAATAAAGTCACTTGTCACTTCATAACTTAAGGTTGAAACACTGTAGTCACATGAACTGTTTTAAATACGTCTTTAGTAGCTTTCTGGGCATCTGAAAGTGTTAATTATCTTGCTGGCCTCACTGAGCCATTGGATTTTATCAAAAATATCTTAATTTGTGTTCCGAAGATGAACGAAGGTCTTACGGGTGTGGAACAACATGATTTTCTAAGTACTTTTGTTTCCACACATCCACTGAATAAGGCATTTTGTAAATTGAAACAAACAGACAACTGTGAATTAGAGGTTGGACTTACAAACATTGTGCTTACACAATCCGACAGGACAGAGGTCACACCGCTAACAAAATATTTGTCCACAATTGGCACGTTAACTCTGATCTTCATCTATTCCCCACAGAACTACAGAACAAATGATTCAAGCCACACTGTCTGACCTAAATACATCAGCCTGTGGCAAACTTCATCAAATGGCTAAACAAAAGATCAGCTTTCTCTGCGGCAGGCTTTGTGCATGCTTGGTAAACAAGTACTGATCTGCAGCTTTGCATGACAGTAAAGGGGCAGAGATCCAGTTTCCACCAACAGTTGTTTGGTTAGAGTGGCTGGTTTACAGCTTCTGCCTGGAAAGGACTCTCCAAGGTAATAAATATTCACGTATATCCCACCAATCGGCATCTCCCATTCATACAGAACACAATGAAGCCTGATGGGTGGCTCTTATTTCTACATTAGGTCTGATTTTGTAATCAGACATGTTATGATTGCCTCCTCCTGTCGTGATTCCTCTCCTTAGAGGAGAAGGAGGAATGTTGTGTGATTGCAATTACAAATGAGAGATTTTCATATTTCCCAGACATGACTCCGCCAGTGTGACCTTTTCCATGTTTTCCTAGGACTGGGTGGACCGCTGAGCAGCACCCGGATGGACGTGTGGGGATGCGGCATCTTCCGTGCATGTATTAGACTAATAAATGTAATAAAAGGCTCCTGCACAACTAATTCAAGCACTTTGGGGAAGCAAGACCCTCTTATGTAACACACACATTTGCATTGACTGCTTGTAATTATACTGTTTGTCAAAATGTGTTTTGTTTTTATGCCATTTCTTTTGCCAGGCTTGTAATTTTGCAAGTGCTATTTTGCTTTTTAGGAGATCAGTAATCATGTCAACCAGTTGCACGCAACTAGAATTTAATATTTTCTAAAGACAACATGAGTGATGCCTGTCCAGACAAAACCTGCTGCCACAAGTTGTTCTGGCCATTTGCTAAGGGGTTTTGAGTGGCCACTCCAACGTCTCTATCGTATATCTCTATCATACATCTCTATGGGATTTTCTTTCACCAGGTTCATCCACCAGGAAAAAATTGTAAGTCTGATTGCTTAGGGGGAAAAAAAAGGCTCACCTCTCTACTCAAGAAGCTGCACAATATAGGGCATCATTCAGGACTCAACAGTAAGGATTTATTTTCGTAATCTGATTGATTGATTGATTGATTGATTGATTGATTGATTGATTGATTGATTGATTGATTGATTGATTGGTTGGTTGATTGATTGATTGATTGATTGATTGATTGATTGATTGATTGATTGATTGATTGTGGTTAGACCAAAGGTTCAGATTTCAAAACAAAAATCTATAAATTACATTTTTAATAAATTTAAATGTATACTTTTAAATTTACATATCTAAATTTTAATGTCAAAGTAGGGCCCAAGCACCAATGGTGTGAGGACCCTATTGTAATTGCTCTGTCAATTATTCTTCTTCTCTGAAATGAATCGCATTTTTGAGGGCCTAAACATGCTTGAAAACTCATAAAACTTTGCACACGCGTCAGAAGTGGTGAAAATTTACGTCTGATATGGGTTTCAGAATTAGGTGTGGCAAAATGGCTCGATAGCAATGATAATTGCTTTTAATCGAATTAAAATTTCAATTAAGCGCCCTTCGTGCTACGTTTCACTTACAAGAATGAAATTTGGCAGACAGGTGTAACAGCCCAATACCTACCCAAAAAAGTGCAAAAATTGGGTGCAAAATCTGAAAACCGGAAGTGGAAGTGAGATATTTTGAATTTTCACTGCAAAATTTTTGAAGTTTTTACCATTTCCTCCTAGAGCTTTAATCAGATCAACATCATATTTGGTCAGTTTAATCTATAGGCCTTTGTGAGGTTAATTTGCGAAGAGTTTTCGCTGAAGGGCGTGTCCATGGCGGTTTGACAAAATTCAATTTTTCGCTATGAAACAGGAAGTTGTTGTAACAAACTTCACATGTTTGATAATAGTCCTGGCCTGAAGATATTAACATGGCAATATTCAGTTATAGTCAAATCGCCACCTGCTGGCAGCAGTAAGTGTGGTGCATCAAAATAACTTTGCCATATTTCTACATTTGCCCGCTTGAATGCATGTCTTGCCTACTGTTCACTGTTTTCCTAAGGCCACCAGCTGACAGTGGCCTCGGGTGCGAGGACACTTTGAATGCTGCTTGCAGCTTTAATTTTAATTGTAATTTTTGCATTTATTTAATATTTATTTTTCATTATTATTAAAAACATTTATTATACTTTTTTGCACACATACAAACATTTTTTTCATCAAATGTTTGCAAAAATAGCTGGAAATTATACACACTGAATTTTTTTTTAGATTTATTCTGAAACGATTTTCACTCAGAATTTGCTCACAAATAATTACAAAGAAATGGTAAGTAACACTGAATTAAACAACATTTTAAAGTAGAAATACTAAAATAGTATTTTCTTGTAAAACATACTTTGAAAAATCATTTTCCACTGCAGTTTTTATAATTATACAATTATACAATTAGAAAAAATTCATAAACACTGCTGGAAAATTATGACAAACATTTCAAAACATTATTAATTTGTTTGTAACTTTATCTAGGCAATTTTGTGACAAAAACTGTCAAGTAATTTATCTTTGTTTTTGAACCAGAGAAAGGAATGTGAAGAAAGTGAAAGCAATGATCGCTACAGTCTACGTCATTTACAGATATGTCAGAGAAAGAGTATGTATATGTGTGTGTGTGTGTGTGTGTGTGTGTGTGTGTGTGTGTGTGTGTGTGTGTGTGTGAGAGAGAGAGAGAGAGACAGCCTTTGATTTTGTTTCTAGGCATTCTGTTCTGAGGTATGAGTGTAATCCAAAGGCTCTTTTCAAACCATCTCCTACCTCAGCTAACATAATATTAATCTTGATCCACACCAAATTCCCAGAGTGTGATTCATTTCGGTGTGGGCACATGCTGATGAAGACTATCACACGGACCACGCTGTGTTTACTAATGTCTGAATAACTGTGAGTATCAGCTCTCTCCATCTCTGACCTGAATAAACAGCACCATCCCACCCCCTTTCACTAGCTTAATCTTTCTAAAATGTTTCATTTGGAAGTGTTAAGAGGAAGAGTGCTTGCCAAATACAAGAACCAGTTCCTGGGGTGTAAAAGTCACTTCCTGCGTCTGGCTGTCTGTGAATGACAGCCGGATGAGTTGCGTCTCCGAGCTGCCGTGGGTTTGATTGGTGTGGATGAATGATCATAGCCTGTGTAGCGTGCTGAAATGCGTCTGCTTGAATCTGTCGCCGTGATTAAACCATGCACAACGGCACGTTTCAGTCACAGATGGATGTTAGCGAGCGTGTGTATGCGTGCAAACACTGTACCGGACATTTATCCGTGTTTTGCAGGCTTCACCTCAACCAAATATTAATGGAATTCTGTCATGGTGGAAATGCCTGTCGTGCACAGTAAGCAGACATCAAATATAAAAATGGAATCCTTAGGAGATGTCAACGATGAAAAAGAAAACGTTTGGAAGGCATGTCACTCTTGGAATATTGCATCTGTCGTTGTACTTCTTAAAGGGATAGTTCACCCAAAAATGAACATTTTCAGTTAATGTACTCACCCCCAGGCCATCCAAGATGTAGGTGACTTTTTTCTTCAGTAGAACACTAAAGAAGATTTTTAGGTGAAACCGTGGTCCTTGGTGAAAGTCACTGGCTACCTTCACTTTGAGAGTCAAAACAGGCAAATTAAAATTAATACATGTGGCTCTTGACGTTACATTGAGGTCTTCTGGCAAAACGATCGGTCTGGGCAAGAAACTGAACATTAATTACAACATTTTTACTTGTAATCCACAGCCTCGGCAAACAGCTCTGAGCACGTTCACGGCAGTGTGGAGCGCGAGCACAGAGTTCATTTGGACAGGAGGAGGTTTGGGATGATGGCGTTGAAGGCCAAACTGAAGTCCACAAACAGGATCGTAGCTTAATTCCCTGGTTTGTTCAGGATATAGTGCAGTCCCATGTTGACTGCATCATCCACTGACCCTCAATACGCAAACTGAAGAGGGTCTAGCAAGGGTTCATTGACGTCCTTCAGGTGGGTCAGCACCAGTCTCTCAAATGATTTCATGACCACAGACGTTAAAGCAACAGGTATGTAGTCATTCAGTCATGTGATCTTGCGTTTCTTTGTGATGGGGATGATGGTGGAGCATTTGAAGCAGGATGGGACTTTGCACAGCTCCAGAGATTTGTTGAAGACCGGTGACAGCTGGTCAGCACAGACTTTCAGGTGGGTGAGACATTGTCTGGGCCTGATGTTTTCTTGATCTTCTGTTTCTGGAAGAGCCGACACAGATCCTCTACAGAGGTTCTAAGTGCAGGTTGAGTTGTAGGAGGGAGGGGAAGGGGATTGTAGGAGGTGTTGATGGTTGTGCAGAGAGAAGGTCAGAGTGGGTATGGGGTGTGAGACAGCCTTTGTCAAAATGACAGTAGAACTCATTCAGATCTTCAGCCAACATTGATAATAACATCATGACCTCAGATGACCAACACCTTTGAAGAGACGGCACCTGCGAGGACTTCAGATGACGCAACATCTAGATCAACATGCACATTTCCAAATTTCTATATGTCCTTATTATTGTTAATATGTAATTCATTATTTCCAGGAGCTCATTGCTTCTACCTTAAAATTAAACTGCTAACAGTGATTGTAAACTAAATTGCCTAAATTATTACTTTGTTAGCTAACTGCATGATTATTACACATTTCTGAATTTATTATGTACATTTCTGAAACCACATACATTGGACAGTCACCTCCAATACCAGATTCTCTAAATTGTAATGTTGACATGCATTCTCTGTAAAGCTGCTTTGAAACGATATATATCGTGAAAATCGCTATTCAAATAAATGTGAATTGAATTGAATTGAATTGATAATAAGAAATGTTTCTTGAGCACCAAATGAGTATATTAGAATGATTTCTGAACGATCACGTGACACTGAAGACTGGAGTAATGATGCTTAAAAAATTTAGCTTTGCATTCAATTTTAAAATATATTAAAATAGAAAACAGATTCTTAAATTGTAAGAATATTTCACTGTTTTTACTGTATTTTTGATCAAATAAATGTGGCCTGGTGAGCATAACAGACTTCTTATTTGTTTTAGTTTTTTTCTTTGGCCTGTGTCATCTCTTGAGCAGAAGGAGATACAAGTTTGTGTTTTGTTGAGTTCTGTAAAAAATGAGGGCGCAGCAGTTTTCTGGCCAACATGGATCAGCTCCAGACAACCGGATATATAATTCAAAAACACACCCTCGCACACACACATACAAACAAATTTTCATCATAACTCTCACACGCTGACATTTTTAGTTTTTCAGGGAAATGAGTGTCAACTAATGATTCAGACGTTAAACAATCATTAAAATCTGGATGGAATAACTTACAAGCAATTTATATATATATATATATATATATATATATATATATATATATATATATATATATATATATATATATATATATATATATAAAAGGTTTGTAAAAGTGTTTGTACAAGACTGTTTGATTTGTGGAAAATCGAGGTTTGCTATACAAGGCTCAATCTACTGTAGTTCCAGTGAATTGGCGAATGTATGGCGACAGACATGCACTTTTTCAAAAAGACAAAATTTCCAATAAAACGTCTTCATATTGCATCACAAAGCAGTCCGATCGGATCAGGCCCTGTTATTGCTATATTTCAAAATCCATCATATCTCTGATGGGACAGAAACACAAGGACAGATTGGCTAGCTGGAGGGCACCTTTCCTCATACATCAAGCAAAACAATACACACCTGCTCCATCACCATGGCAACACCACACTGAAAATGCCATTTTGGTGCACCTGTCTAACTTCACCAAAAATACCAGCGGATCATTGCACTCTGCTCTGCCACATTCCATGTATGTATCGTTAACAGAATAGTTAACATCCAAAAATAAAAACTCTGTCATCTTTTACTCAGCCTTGTGTTGTTCCAATCCTGTATGACTTGCTTCCGTAGAAACTGAAGGAGAAAGTCTGACAGTACTTGTCATTCTATTCCATGCAGTTACAATGAATAGAGACTGAGGCATTCAAGCTTGAGAAAGGAAATAGAAGCACTGCAAAAGTGGCCCAAACTTGTGTGAGGAACAGAGAACAATGTGAAAGTGAGTAAATGATGTGATCTATTCTTTTAAATTGCAGTTATTGATACTAACTGTATAGATATATTTTCAGAGTAAGACTCAGGCCTTTGAATTGATCTTCCTGGTCCCCATGATTTTTAGAGACACTGCACCAGAATGATATCAGTTATCTTGAAGTTCTCTTTATTTTGTGGCCGATGGGTTTGCTCATTCTGTCTTCCCCCCTTTTCTCTCTGAAGTGGAAACAGTTTTCTCACAGCATGAGGTGGTGCAATACCATTACAAAGGTTTCATCTCTTTGTCACATTTAAGAATAATTCCCTCCCGTTCTGTTCCTTTATGATGTCAGTACAGTGGATTGCCATTTCTCTTCTGGCTGCTGTGGAGGTAGAAATTTCTTCAGATGGTTACAAACATGTTTCAGATATATTTTTCAATTCAGAAAGTCATTAGCATGACAGATGTATGTCAAAAAAGCACTTGCATATACTATTAGCATAGAATGGCTCGTGGCCACTCAGTAGTGCTACCGTCAGTTGTATTTCCACAGACCTCTCAGATAAACTGCTGATGGTAGATAGTTTTCTGTAGTTTCTGGATGGTCATTAGTACGTCAAACCAGATTTTCAACTAGATCAGGGGCCTCATTTATAAAGCATGCATACACACAGATTTGATCTTAGAGTCTGCTTACGCTTAAATCCACGGCAACGCTCATATTTATAAAAACAGTCTTTGACATGGAAAAGTGCTTAGTACAACGTCAGGGTGTGAGCAGATGTACACACTTTTCCTTGACGATGACTGGTGATCTATTATATGTAAATTACATTAATTAGGTGTCGTTTACAACGCGTAGAACTGAAACCATTGAGAAAGAGAGGCGTACGCTTGTTTTCTGTGTACGTTCATTCTATGAATCACATGTACACACATCTGAGAAATGATCGTAAGATCAAATTTAGGACAGTTTCTGCGCAACATTTTATAAATTTTCAAATTAGGGACTGGAAGAGAGTGCTAGGCTGTCTGCAGAAAAGTTTAGAGAAAATAGTGTAAAAATGTGAATGAACGAACAAACGAATGAAGTAAGGAATGAATGAACGAATTAATGTGTAAATGAAATAAAATTGACCAAACTGCATCCTAAATACTGATGAAATAGTTTCTTATAATATAATAATAATATTATAACAAAAAATGTTACACACACACACACGTTGGGTTTTCATGTTTTTATGGGGACATTCCATAGACATAATTACTTTTATACTGTACAAACTGTATATTCTGTCCCCTAACCCTTAACCTACCCCTACACTGTCCCGTCACAGAAAACTTTCTGCATTTTTACATTTTCAAAAAACTACTTGGTATGATTTATTAGCTGTTTTCCTCATTGGGATCAAAAAAATGTCCCCACGAGGACAAGAATTTCGGATATTGCCATCTTTGTGAGGACATTTTGTTCCCATAACGTAGGTTATACACACACTGAATATGTTATTATTGCATACTGTTTAATAATGTACTACAGTACACTGAGATGCAAATAGTACCTGCCACTTACACTTAGTGCAAATAGTATCTGCCTGCTAATTAAACTTAAAGGTGCTGTAGAACGTCTTTTTAAGAGATGTAATATAAGTCTAAGGTGTCCCCTGAATGTGTCTGTGAAGTTTCAGCTCAAAATACCCCATAGATTTTTTTTTTATTCATTTTTTTAATTGCCTATTTTGGGGCATCATTAAATATGCGCCGATTCAGGCTGCGCAGCCCCTTTAAATCTCGTGCTCCCCTCCCCAGGAGCTCGCGCTTGCCTTAAACAGCATAAACAAAGTTCACACAGCTAATATAACCCTCAAAATGGATATTTACAAAGTGTTCGTCATGCATCATGTCTAATCACGTAAGTACAGTGTTTATTTGGATGTTTACATTTGATTCTGAATGAGTTTGATAGTATGCTCCATGGCTAAAGCTAACATTACACACTGTTGGAGAGATTTATAAAGAATGAAGTTGTGTTTATGCATTATACAGACTGCAAGTGTTTAAAAATGAAAATAGCGACGGCTCTCTTATCTCCGCGAATACAGTAAAAAACGATGGTAACTTTAACCACGTTTAACAGTACATTAGCAACATGCTAACGAAACATTTAGAAAGGCAATTTACAAATATCACTAAAAATATAATGATATCATGGATCATGTCAGTTCTTATTGCTCCATCTGCCATTTTTCGCTATTGTTCTTGCTTGCTTACCTAGTCTGATGATTATGCTGTGCACATCCAGACGTTACTGGCTGCCCTTGTGTAATGCCTTGAACATGAGCTGGCATATGCAAATATTGGGGTCATACATATTAATGATCCCGACTGTTACGTAACAGTCGGTGTTATGTTGAGATTCGCCTGTTCTTTGGAGGTCTTTTAAACAAATGAGATTTATATAAGAAGGAGGAAACAATGGTGTTTGAGACTCACTGTGTGTCATTTCCATGTACTGAACTCTTGTTATTTAAATAAGCCAAGATAAATTCAATTTTTAATTCTAGGGCACCTAGATGTAAAGAAAATACTTTTTAAATATTTACACTTAGTGTAAAAACCATCCATTGATATTTGTGCTTAGTGCAAATAGACTCTGCATTTTATCATATAAATGGGTCTTTATGCTAGAAAATATATAGCTGCCTTTATATTTTAGGAAAGGGTTCCTCACAAGGGGATTGTCATATAGCGGTTCTAGACCACCTGCTGATGAGGCTGAAGTGGAACAAAAAACACAATACCATGTTTCAAAAACCAGCTCAACGCTCTAATGCCATGCAAATAGGTCGCAGGTTTAACAAAACACTTTGAAGCTAAGTTATCATTACAGTGGCTGGAAACTGAAGGGGTCCTCACACATAGGCTATAGATAGATTTGGCCATTTCATCAAGCTGTTCATAGGCTGTAATAAGCTGAAACGCTCCATACATCAGCTCTGGCAGGACAGCAACAAAGTGGGAGACAGCCAGCAAAGATAGGCATTCATAAATCACAGACACACATACAACCCCAACTGATACACACACCTGACTACATATTGTGCTTATATACTGACTCAGCAAAAATACATAGAGTTACAAACAACAGAGAACCAATAAAGAACCTATTGAAAACACACCTGTTGAATATCTCCTTCCTGACTCATAAAATTGTTTTACAAACTCAATTTTCTTTCCTGCGCTGATGAAACATGCATCCTTTCCTCTAGATAACATCATATCCAGCCCTGGCAACATTGTCAAACTTACAAATCATCAATCACAAGGCATTGATTTCAGACCGCCGTAAAACAATATGCATTTTGTTTTGTCTGCAGGTGTGCGATAGCAGCATGTGTTTCGGTTGACACTTGATCTGTTCAGATTACTCCCTCACAGCTGCTGAAACTCAACTCGCGTGATTTGTGAATGACTCTATGTGATTTGGCCTTCATGACGACGTGCATAGAATGTGATGTCACCTTAATACGCCCGAACGGATGGATATTTAACACCATATGAAAACCATATACGACGGTGAGTGATCACAGACAGCAGTAGGCTATGCGTCCCCAGGCCAGCGTGATACATTTAAAGCATCAAAGCCGATACAGATGAAGATTCATCATGCGTTCTCTGACCAGCTTTTATTACATTGTGGGCATCACCTCAGCGACAAAATGTGATTATGCTACGTGGGGATGGAAAGCAGAGCCATGACTTTCTGTTTTGATTGTCTAACTTGAATCGTAACCATTATAATTGTGACCTTTCTGGGATATCAAATTCATTCATTCCTTCCTGAGCCCACAGATTACGACAAGCTGAGAAAAAGAAAAAAAAAAACATTCCGTGACACAGAGTCAGATAAGTAGCAAAGTTCTGACGAAGTTGTGTTGCTACAGATTGTCTTGTTTATTTCATTAAAATGGACAAATATTCAAACAAGCTGAAGTGGATTTCAATCCAAAAACAGTGTTATTAAAAGTGAGCATTTCCCACTACTCTTCCCACCACTCAGAGGCCTGTTTATTCATCTTTCGAACAGTGTCTCTCTTTTCTTGCTTTGCATCAATGTACAATAGATTGTGAAATGTGGAGCTTGTTTTGAGCAGCTGTGCTGAGCCTTGGCTGCATCTCAGCTGAGGTTTTCTTAATTACCTCCCAAAGGACTGAAACAGAGAGAGAAAGAGAGAAGAGAAGAGAGAGGGGTAGTACAGAACAAGAGAGAAAGAGCCTTATGTGATACAGTATATGCTCTCTATCTCTCACCTGATCTAGATCAGTGGTTCTGAATTGGTAGGTCACCACCCAAAAATGGGCCGCAGGTCTGTTCTGATGGGTCAAATGCAAATGACGAACCCCAACCAGCCATATAATCATGCAGAGTCAGGAGAGCGAAACAAATTAAAATTCTACATGTATTTTATCATACTGGCAATGCAAAATCTGGGTCCCAAAGCAAAAAACACTGATCAAGATAGCACTCTCTTCCGTAAAGTGCTCTTTAAAAATGCATGGACACATTGCTTTTACAGGAGCTGGGGACCTAATGCATGATAGCGTGAAACAAAGACCAGCCTTTTGACAAGATCACGGCCTGTTAGCTCTTAATAATCTTGGATCTGAGAAGACAGACACTGAAACTGCATTAGATAGTACTATATGTTCCTGTCAAATGACATGTTCTAGTTTCTGTATACCTTATCTTCCACTAGCTCAATGTTATAAAATGATTAGAATCACACAAACATAGGAATGTGCAAAAGTCGCTCAAGTATGCAAGATGATGCACAGTAAACAACCATTCTGGTATTCCTTCATCACTTTCATGGTGCGTGTAGACTTTGATGCGTGACAGAATTTGCAAAAACTTTACTGAAATGACAAAGAATACTCAAAAGCACTTCACATTCACCAAAAAGTTAACACGGAACACTGAAGAAAGGGAAGGCTTACATATACAGACATGCAGTCAAACCACAGTAACATAAGAGAACTCATGCAAAGGCAGTAGGTGTGTTCGACTTGAAGTGACGCTGCGCAGAGCTGTGTTGTCAAAAATATTGATATTTCGATACTTATCAATACAGAAGTACACAATGAACTTTCACTGTTATTAGTTTCACTCAAACCACCCTTGTTCACATTACTTAAAAAACTCATGTAACTACATGAATGTAATTTAACTGAGTTGTTTCTACTAATAATGAGTATTGTCTGCTTTACTTAGTGTTTGCTTTACATTTACTAAGTGTTTCTTACGGTGGCCCAGTAGTGCACAACACAACGAAATTAAAAAAGCAAACATAAGTTCACAACACAACGGAAACAAGCCACAACACAATGAAATAAAGCCACAACACAACGGAATAAGCCACAACACAACGGAATTAAACCACAACACAACGGAATCAAGCCACAACACAACGGAATCAAGCCACAACACAACGAAATAAAGCCACAACACAACGGAATTAAACCACAACACAACGGAATCAAGCCACAACACAACGAAATAAAGCCACAACACAACGGAATTAAACCACAACACAACGGAAATGCTCCCGACCACTTGGGGGCTCTCAGAGCTAGGTAATATTACTATTCCTTGCCACTGTTCTATAAAGTCGACAGTTTTACAAAGATATCAATACCATGATTAGTTTTAAGTATGTAAGCATTGTATATCGACATGGTATATTAATTAAAAATCAACTACGTTCACAATAGCTTCATATTTATATTTGTGAATGATTTGACGCGATACCACGGCGCATGATAAAGGGAACATCCACCAATTCCACCAAGTGGTTAAAACGTATAATTTGTATTCATTAAAATTACTTTTAACATTTAAAAACAGACATGTTCAAATTCCAAAGGTTGTTAGTTCCTGTTGGTAAGACTAACAAGCTTTGGAATTTGAATATGTCTGTTTTTAAATGTTAAAAGTAATTTTAATGAATACAAATTATACGTTTTAACCACTTAGTGGGATTGGCAGACGTTCCCTTCATCATGCGCCGTGGTAGCGCGTCAAATCATTCACAAGTATAGGCCTAAATATGAAGCTATTTTGCACGTAGGTGATATTGAATTAATATTTCATGTCGATATGCAGTGGTCACATACTGTTTAAACTAATCGTGGTATTGATATTACTGCCGACTCTATAGAACAGTGGCAAGGAAAACTAACTTTACCGAGCTCTGAGAGCCCCCTAGTGGTCGGGAGCATTTCCGTTGTGTTGTGGCTTGATTCCGTTGTGTTGTGGCTTTATTCCGTTGTGTTGTGGCTCGATTTCGTTGTGTTGTGGCTTTATTCCGTTGTGTTGTGGCTCGATTCTGTTGTGTTGTGTCTCGATTTCGTTGTGTTGTGAACTTATGTTTGCTTTTTTAATTTCGTTGTGTTGTGCACTACTGGGCCACCGTAGGTTTCTTCAGTCAACTTAACATTGCTGTGTGAAACGCACAAATTAATGATGACATAACTAACTGGGCAGTGGATCCATAGTTCCCAGCATGCTTTGCAAGGGACTGCATTAGGAGAGTAAATTTAGGGATTAAAGTCTTATTTTATGTGTTTTTCAGTGAAGGGAAAGATGTTGTTAGTTTATGTTAGTGTTTAATGTTCAGTTATGTTGGACATTTAGAGTAGTTTCTGTAATGTTTTTGGATTTTGTGGTTACCATTATGCAGAAGAGTGTCGCCTGTGTTTAGGCTGTGCACACTCATGTACACATGTTTCCCGCTCTCGATTCAATTGAGTTTGTTCAATGAGTTATTTTATGAGTGCATTTTGTAGAGAAAATAGTTCATTTAATAAGGTAAATTAAGTCAATAAGTGGTTTTCGCCTTACGTAATCAACATAACATAATTAAGTAAACTGCACATAAATATTATGTAACAGTGACACTCAAATGATTTGTATTTACTCAAAGAAATTTTGTCAGCTTTACTTGAATTTCTTTTGTTCATTCAACTAAATTGTTATTTGTACAAATTACTCAATATAGTTGCGTGGAACCACTTGACACTTCTTTTTTAAGTAAATCCAACAATTAATTTTTTTGAGTGTATCTGAAATGATACCAATACTCCTTTCTGCAGTATCGATACATCAGCTGCGCTTTCTTACTCTCCATTCTGACAGCGAGTTGACATGCACCCGCCTCCTCTCATTCAGTTGTCTTTGCGCATAATTCTACTCATGCCCGCAGATCTCGCTTACATCAGAAGCACGCAAACACCTAATAAAACTGCCTCTGGCAAACATCACGAGTGCCAAATTGAGCTCTTTTTCCGTGGCTTATTGATGGTCAAATTCACACAAAAATAATGTCAAAATGCCCATCTTGGTGAGTATTAACGTAAACACAGTCAGTTATGTAACAGTTCAGGAAGTAAAATCATACATGCATGTGTAACTTTATTTTGGATGCGTGCCTCAGGTCTTAAAGGGACAGCAGCCTAATAAACATGCCGCTCTCTATGTTGTTAATATTAATCAAACACAAGACAGAGAAAATCCTGCTCTTGACTGATTAACTTATGTAACTTTAAGTGATTAATCTGTATATAATTTTTACATTTAAGATTATTCAATGTTATTTTAAATTTGATTACTTTCAGTTTCATCATTCAGTTTCTTAAGGCGGGTGCACACTGTGGGATTTTGGCCACGATTTGGTCATCTGAGACAAATTTATAATTACTATTATAAATCGCACAGTGAGCACCCAGCTTTACCTGAATACTGCTGTTAGACCTGAAAAGAAAACAGTTTATTTCATTTGTATCTTTATTCTATTGTATTTGTGCTATTGTTAGTAATTTGTTTATATGTTCTTATTTTATTGCTGTTGTCTTTTTTAAATTCAGTTTACAGTTTGAAATCAAGCTACCCCATTGTAAAAACAAATACACTGAGCAAATATTTACATGAGATAATTGTAATGGTAATTGATCAATGTTTATATATGAATAAAAGCTTAAATTAAAATCTGTCATCGTATAAAGTGATCTATTCAGAAGAAATTATCGATTGCCTAGACTTTCAATGCATGGATGGACAAAATATCTATTTGGCAGAATATGCAGTATTTTTCCTTGTGGTATCAAAAATGGTATTGAATATTGATCTTTTTTAAGGTATTGTATTGTAAGTTAGAAATTCCAGTATTGTGATCACCCCAACTCCAACTTATTTTATATCAATTTCTATTATGTAAACTTTATTGGGTTTATTATTAACTAATTAATCCATCATGGACAACATATTTACTGGTAAACATGGCCCCACTGAAGATCTAGGAAATGTAAACTTGTGAATTATTATAATTATTATTATAGATAAAATTATTATTTTTATAATTTAAATAAATTATTATTATTATTAAAATTGTGACTCAAGGAAATTAACAAGGCAAAGTTAAAACTGATATGAACAGCACTTGAATATATACCAATGATATAATAAAACACTATAAATTAAAGATGGATACTCTGCTGTTTATAACAGCTTAGGTCATTAATGGGTATGAATAACACATTATGTACAAACAGTACAATTTTCTCAAGTATTTTGCTTAACAAATACAACATAATGGGGACACATTTGGTTGTATTTTCATTTGTGAGTTCTCCAAATTGATCTGAACTTTATGTAGCTGTTAACATAAAATGCATCTCTTTCACACTTTTTGATTTTAGCATGTAAGACTTTTTTTTCATTGGAAGACACAGCAGCAGAAGTAAGATGGGGAAACTCAAGTACAGAAAATATACAGCGATGGTCTGAACGTGTCTGAAAACAATATGCAGAGAACGTTGCTGCCCTAGGCGGTTGCCTGTAGCCTCTGCCAGTCATGATCTGCCACTGTACACAATGAATGATAATGCAATATTTTATATTGCAGACCTATATCAATATGATTTTCATAAGTCACGTGGTAAGCGTTAACAAAATATAAAACTACAAGAAAGGATTATATAAGGTCAAAATTTTGTCACAACCGTGTCATGTAAAATCGCAAAAGGTATCATAACATGTTTATCTTTCTAATTCCTCGCTCTTTTCCATTTTTATTTTTCTTTTTTTTCTGGGCGCCCTCCAAGCGATTGGTGCCCTGAGGCCTTGTACTGCCATAATCCAAGACCCTAGCTTATACTCTCATATTTGGTAATATACAATAAACTTTAGATTATCTGTATTGAGTACACGCCTCTGACCTATAAGTACCCTCTATGATTATGCTGTTGAATTATGCATGAATAATGAACTATGAAAAGATATGCTCTGACAGATCTGAACCCCAAAATATCTGAATATCTGCCGCTAAAGAAATGCCCAACAGTCATTGTTTCCATCTGCATAACCTGCTGTTCACCAGAACCTGTCATCTATCAACAGGATGCACACTGTTTGAAAAGGCGATGATGATTATGACGGTAATGATAATTACAATTATAATGTCAATGATAATAATAATAATGTCAATGACCGTATGAGCAGTTTTGATGATGATGATAACCAAAACAGAAGTGAAGCATTTGACATAAGGGCACGAGAGAGTGAAAGAGAGAGAAACACCAATGCCCTGATGTCGACAGGAGCCATTTGTGATCACGCAGGGCCTCTCTCACATGCCGATTGCATTTATGAGTCTGAACTGTTGTTCAAGCGTGTGCGCACTGTTATGGAAAATCTTTTGGCATTCATTAACATGCTTAACCATGCATGCAGGCACTCCGCATCCCTCCTCTCTCACACACACCAGGCGTTTTCCACACTCCGTCACAGCGGAGTTCAGCACGCAAAGAGTGCAAGCATATGCGATTCAGTTATACCAAGGTTTTTTGACTCTGCGCACAATAACACTAACAATAACACCATAAATGTGAGAAATATCACTTTTTAATGTGATAATCCCATGTGTTTGGTGCAAATGTTCTTCCTCAAATTGAATTCCATAAAACATACGCTTCAATATTTGACCCTTTGAGTGTTTTTGGCTTATAGGATTGTTCTCACTGAATAAAACACCTGATATATATGAAAATGTGTGATTTAATTGACAAAAAATAAATAAATACATTTAGGCAAGGTTCCTGAGCAGTAGTATAGCGGTAGTAATTTGAATTTTTAAATTAATTTATTTCATGTATTAGGCTTTACCTCAGTGGCATATTATTTGTGCAAAATGCTGGGAGCCAACATTAGTAAACGCATACTGACAGCAGAGGTTACCTTGAACGGGCAGGCAGACCTGGTGGCTGTATGTCTTCATTTAACCAAGTATCTGCAGATGCCAAGGAAAAAAATGAAACGCAGAGTGAGAGAGAGAGAGAGAGAGAGAGAGAGAGAGAGAGAGAGAGAAGTTATTCTCTGTGTCCAGCCCATAGGGAAAAAGAGGAGCTAATGATCTTGGCCTTGGTGATAGTTGACTCATTCTCAGAATAGAGTGTGTGTAACGTGTGTGTGTGTATGTTGAGAGTGTGTGTGTGTGTGTATATGGTGCAGGGTGGTCCTCTGAACCCAGATGTTTCATTACCAGTGAGATTACGCTCGGGTTGACCGGTTGTGATGAATGGACCCTACAGCTCTATATATAGCAGAACGTAAGCAAAGTGGGCCAGTCAGTCATCAAAGTGTGCACACAAAAAGAGGCTTTACTGTAATACCTGTATGGCAAAGAAATCAAACGGAAAAGGTATGTTTGTTTCATCATAACTATCTCATAAGGGCAAATGTGTCCTTCTTGCAATGTTAAGCACAGCTGTGCACAACAACAAATGTGATGTGTTGTGTTCTCAGGGGGAAAGCAACACAAAAATGCAGGACAACTGCCTGTTCACTGACCTTTTGATGCATATTGTACATAAAATGGCAAATGCTGGCTGAAATAGCAGAAAACCATACATATTCTGTGCACTGTAAAACCGAACAGTGAAATTAATGAAATGAAATGAGTTTGTTTCACACAAATAATAATGAAAGTTCATTGTACTTAAAGTTGAGTGAAGTCAAACTTTGATTGTAGTAAGCTGAACTTAATATGTTTGAGTTGCAGCAGATTCCTAATTCCCAGCATGTTTTATGTTTAAGGAAAATAAATGCTGAAATTAAGTGTTATTTTGTGTGTTTTTGCACAATATTAACATAGGGAGACAAAAGTTAGTGTTTAATGTTGTGTTATGTTGGGATTTGCAGGGGTTCTGTTATGTTAGTTTTGTAGGGTTACCATTGTGGTGAAGAGTAGAGCCTGCGGTTAGGTTTAGTATGGGCTGCAACATTTTTAAGACCACATATACTGTAGAGCTGGGACAATAAACCGTTGAATAACAAATTGAGAAATGACTCTGGATTGATTCTGAGATTTTCCAAATGCATTGCGATTCTCTCTCAAATCAATTCTGAGCTTAGTTGTTAGTTATAGAAGGCACTGTGTGCTTTAGAAACAGCCGTATTTGAATTTGATACACACACCACTTGAACCTTCTATAAAATAATCATTCATAAAGTCTGAAAAGGTTGAAGCGAACTTGCAGTGGGCTGTTTACATTAATCTTGTGTCATAAAAGCATTCTGAGGTGCAAATAGGCCTACATAGCCAAACGCACAAGCGTTCTTCTTCATCAGCATTTAAGCGTGTGGTTAAAAACTAAGCTCAGAATCAATTCAAGAGAGAGTCGCAATGCATTTGGAAAATCTCAGAATCGATCCACAAATCAGATGAATCGATTTATTCTCCCAGCCCTAATGTATGTTGTTTCAAGCAAGTATATAATGACGGTCTCTATGATAGTTATAATAGCATGTGTTATTTCCTATCTAACATTTAACCAATATCTGAATGTGATGTTTATGTAAATGAACTGTATGTAATTAACATTATGATGAGTGGGGTGAGGCTGAGAACCGTGGGAGTGAAGGGATGCCAGTGACGTGATTGTTAATGAGAGACACCTGTGCACCACACTGGCCTTGCTCTGCTTCCACGGCTCTCGGACCCGCAAAAAAGTTCTACTAAATTAAAAAAAATGAGTTAGTTTACTTAAAAGTTTTGAGTATTCTGAACTTGAGTTTTACATTGTGTGAGCATACATACATTGTTACGTTAAGTGTATATATATATATATATATATATAGACAGAGAGAGAGAGAGAGAAAGAGAGAGAGAGAGATAGATATAGAATATGTATGTTTTTTGCAAACAACATATAGACCAAAAAGGGACTAATCAAAATGTCAAAAACCTGTGTTTTCAAACAATAGTGCATTATCACTGACAGTTGCAATATTGCTTTATTTTAATTTAATTTAATAAATAATTAAATAATACTGTACAGTAAAATAAAAAAATAAATAAAAATGAAATACATAAATAAATTATATAATATATAATAAAATATACACATTTTGCATATTGGTTGAGTAAAAAAATATGAAATATAATTTAATTAAAATAACTGAAATAAAATGATAATTTTGCATAATAATATTAATAAAAATATTTATTCATGAAAAATACATTATACACATATATTTTGAGAATATCATTCAAAATATACACTACTTTATGATGGTCATCAATGAAGAAAAATACTTTTCGTTGCCAGATGGTGTAGTTACAGCATCTACCAGCAGGGGCTAAATGGGCCATGCTAACCTGCCATACCTTGAGCCCTTGGCGGTTCTAGGCCAGAATAAACTAGGAACTGGACCAGACTTTATGCCGCAAGACAAAAGTCTGGCTATGCAAACCTACACTTTTATAAACACAAGTCTTACTGTGTAGCTTGCATGGGTGGAATAATGGTCTCCTCACCTGAACCCCATACTATATGTCAGGTGAGGTAAAAGGCAGCTTCCTGTAAGGATAGTCCACAGAGATGCAGAAACACAGCCATCACTCATCAGTCCTCATATCAGAGCACAGGAAGTGTCCAGCTGCAGGTCTCTGTGTGAAGATTGGCAACTCTCTCTGCTAGCCTCATCTACTCAGCTTGTCTTTAATCTCTGGAAGAGAGAGAGAAAGTGAGAGAGTGAGTGAAAGAGGGCTTTATGGATCCTTTCAATGGCCCCGCTGTCTTGACCAAACATACCCGATGCCCCTGCTATTACTGTTATGATGTACAGCTGTCAGGCACAGCGGTCCGCACACACAAAATCACTTTAGCTTGGAGGAACAGATATAGTATGTAACAGCACATCCATGCACAATAATAAGTGGCTAATGATGTATCCTTTCTTTATCTGCTTTTTGATTGTGCTTTCATTACAGGAACTGACATCTGGCAAAGTGGTAGAGCAGCAGTCCGAATGAAAGAAGTTTTCTGTGGCCATGGCAACAGCTACTGGCAAAGTGAAAAGCATCAAAGGACGAAACGTCTAGGAAGTTCACGCACATTCTGGTTTGTATAGTAGCAGAGGCCGATTGGTTTTGGCCCCATTCATAGCATCCAGTCCCCAGCTTTATAATGAACAGCAGATTTTCAATGGAGAGGAAAGGACACAGGGACAATCTGGTTTTTACTGAGAGCAATGACACACTGGAGGAATGCAAAATAGATATCGAGCAAGCAAATGACCTCTCATTAATAACCTCGCACAGGGTCTTATGACTTGACACGGTGGCTGGCTGGTGTTAATCAGTTAAGTGCACTGTTACCCTCTGGGCCCTGATGATGGACCTCATCAGCTCATTCAAACACCCTGGCATGGCTCTGGTCCATTTGGATCCATCTCAGACCTAGAACACAATCATTCAATAGACTTTTGGACATCTGAGAGTCAGGCTAGAGGAGTTGAGGCGCCAATCAATGACCATCAGAAACCTTGGCAGAAAACAGCTATTCATTTAGTGTCTCACCCAGCTCTACACTGTTATTACTGCCGGAAAAGAGAAAGCTTTTCAGTAATGCAAAAATGCATTTTCTTTTGCTCTCTAGTGTTATTTTTATAGGCAAAAGTGAGAGAAACCACCATGCCTCAATGTGTTAGAGCACATGCATTAACCACACTAAAACAATTATCATAATTTTAAGACTGTAAAAATGCTACAGTAAAAACCTGTTTATTTTTTTTTTATTTATAATTTTTTGTAATTTCTCTTACTATATACAGTGGAAAAACTGTAATAAATCAAAAGGAACATTTCAGATAATTCACAGTAAAGTACTGTTAAATATTGTTTATGGAAGTGAAAAAGAATCGGTGTAAAGTTTTTCATTGAAATAACAGTTTTTACCCAAGCGTGCCACATGAGTCCCTAAAAGTGAAGTCAAAGCGTTTCGATCGCCCATAGGTGACTGAATGCAGTATACAGACAGCACACATATGTCTGCAAGATGTCTGGTAAAGATCACTTCATCTGGAAAGCATCTGCTGTTTACAAACATCTGACAGACTCTGAATGTAAATCTGTCAGTTTTACATACATTCTAAATCATAAACATCTTAAAGACATCCTTTAAACGTCTATTTGACATCTGACAGGAAACATCCTATAGAAGTATTGCAGATGAGCAAACACTCTAAAAAAATACGTCTTCCAAACATAAACACAGACATCAAACAGACGTCTCAGAGATGTATGTGTGGTATCAGGGTAGGTCATAAACCCTGCCCTCTCCATGTAATAAACGTGAGACAAAATAAAGAGTCAAATTACACGTCAAATATTTTTCTTCCAAAGATGGTTTCTATCATTTTAGTCCGTTTTTATCTCGCTGATGTTAGATAAAGTGTTCATTCTTTAAATAAGTTTGTTTTAAGTTAGTTATTATTTGATGCTATGAAAACGCGGGTTTTTTTGACGTCATGACTGACACCTGAGATTTCATCTTATTGAGCGAAATCACTTAAGCACCAACGGACTTTTCTCTGGATCTTCGGGAGGAGATTGGCACTTTAACTTTAATTACTACATTTCCAGAACTGTTTATTTCACACCGACATAATGTGTTGTTCTGCAGTATTGTGGGCGGGACCTTAATATCGCGGCTCAAATTCGCGCTCACTACTACGCAAATTAGGGCTCCAAGTTCACTATGCGCAGACTCGAGACTCAAGTTGTCAGCGCCATTACTGACACACTGGCGGGTTCAATTACTACAATGGAAGAGAGTGAAGGTGCGTTGTCCATCTTTTTTACAGTCTATGGTTTTTATTTGTCGGTTATGTAGGCTACTTTAGGGATGTATGTTGCATATTATGTTGTTTAATGAATGTTTATTGCATTATTGTAGTGCGTGTTACCCGTTTTCTGTTTGTGTGGATGAAACTATATGTGCACCTTCTAAATATTAGCAATTATCTCAGCTATTTGTGATGAGAGATGTTACGTATTTTTCTCATTATCACCTTGTTATTCACAACTTAAGTTGTGGCCGTTTACACTAAACTTTGTATGCATTTTGGTCATTCATTTACATGAAAACGGCGTTTTGGTGGCCTGAAAACGCAAACTTTTGAAAATCAGTTTCAAAGTGCAAGTTTTTGAAAACGGTTTCCGTGTAAACAACAAAAATGCATATCTGTGAAAACGATGACGTCAAGCACATGCGCATTACATGTTCAGTCTATAGTGTTTCATTGCCATCTAATGGCCTGCCAGCAGAATACAGCGTTTTTAGTCATTTTCACAGTATGAATGGGGATCGTTTTGAAAACGGTGTTGTCTGTACGCGGAAAACTCAAAGTAAAAACTTCTCCGTTTTAAGCATATCGTTGTCGTGTAAACACACCCTGACTGAATCATTTGACATCTATTCTAATTCTCCTTGGAATGTTTTTTTAGAGAAAAGCCGCGATGTCTGATTCATGAATGATTCTTTTGAGTCTGATCTTTTCAATGAATCACTAGATATACTTCACAAAAGTAGTCTGAATATTTCATTCTCTGATCCACTTCTCATGTTCACACTCAAATTACTGGATAATCTCTATATCCTGCTTCAGTTTGGATTATGGTTTTGCAGATAGGCTATACTACCGACAGAACAATATATAATCTCAGAAATGTATTAAATATTACGAAATTCTCAAAGCTGCTCGAAAATACACACCAAAACTGCAGTTTGCAGTAGCTGATGCTTAAGGACTCCAGTGGCGTCAGTGTTTCTTCCCAGGATGCAGATTCAATAACATTAGCACTCTGTCATCTCCTGAGTCGAGCCTGATGTCACAGGTGATTGATTGGCAGTTAAATCTCAATGTATGCATGTGTGAGCTGAAGGGTGTGCATTATACATTACCTTGTATGTCAGTGCAATCTTTTGAAAGCATTATTTGCATATGCATCTGACAATTTTGCAGATATATAAATATATATCAGTATTTTGGACAGCAGAAAAACACAAAATAAAAACAAATGGCTCCCACACATATAAACACACACACACACAGACAATAAGATTAGAAAGAATAGTTCTTCACCAAAAGGGCACAGAGTCTGTAGAAATGAGGGTAAATCACTGTTGAGGAGGATCGAGCACTTGAGAGGAATTTTCTGTATATTATGAGCCTTTGGAAAAGGGCACTGCATTCTGTCCATTGACTGGGTGCTCTTGGATATCTGTGATAAACTGTTGTACCCTCTATGAGCTGTTTTCAAAAGCACTGCTAAACTGCTACTACATGACCTTTTCCTGAAGGCCAAACATCACGTCTGTAGATACACAGAAGCCATTATGACACTAATAATGTGCCTCGGAAACAGACAAGTCAAAGAAAGCTCACCCTCGATTTACCACTTCCCCTCTGGGACTAAATAAATTATGTCTGTTTATCTATCAATCTGTCTGACACTTGTTGAGGAACAATGCTCAGGCAGAACCCATTGTATTAACTGAGAGGTTTTCAAGAAGGTTTAACACCATTAAAAAGATATTTTCACCAGCGGTCTGAGGTTAAATTCTGGGTCATATATTTCTTGGCCTTTCTGCTAATACAACCTCCGTTCCCATCTGCACTGGTGCTTTTTCTGCTGATAATGTTAAACAATCGCACGATTCTTCCTCCAACATCCCCACCCTCAAACACAGTCCTTCTGCCAGAGAGCCCATTCTGCTTATTAAAGCTCAAAGCCAGCAGGATGCCCATACACTGTTTAAGAACACGCTGCCTGTAAAAAAAAAAAAAAAAAAAAAAAGAATAAATAACTGCTGGTAGATCACTTAGTTCTTTTGTTTTTAATGCTAGATGGAGATGTTAAACCTTACGAAAAATAAGTATACTTCAGGTTCATTCTTAAGTAGGGTTAACATATAAGTATGTAGTAAGTATACTAATACTAATGTACTAGAAGTATACTTGTAAGTGTACTGTTTCAATACTACTAATTGGCCCATTTTTTATTGTATAAAAGTATACTTTTAAGTATACTTTAAGTGTAACAGTGGTAAAATTTGAGTACACAACTAGTTTACAACTAGTAATATAGTTTTTTGTTTGCACTGCGACTATATTACAAGTGAACTTACAGGTATACTGATAGTTTACTATAAGTCAAATATTTGTAGCACATTTTTAGTTTATGAAAGTACACTTTGAAGTATACTCTCAGTAAACTACTAGTTTGGTGTTTTTTTTTAAGTGAACATAACATCATACTATTCATATATTATTTTTTTAAAGAAATGATTTTTTCTTTAAGTATACTATGTTGCTATTTAGGTTTTTTTTTTTTATACTTGAAATATACCTTTAACATTTTATTCTATATGCATCCCTTTTTATAAACACTTGAATTGGTGAGTTTCATTTAAAAAAGCAACTTTTTAAACTAAAAGCTGAGAAAATTGCAGACTATGTTTGGATTGGATTCAGAACGATGATCAAGACATAGATTGAGTAGATCGAGTCCATTAACACTCCCAAAACTTTACAGTCCTTAAGCCTTCCTGGGTCAACATTTCTAGGCAGTTTTGAACTTATATGCTGTTTAATATTTGATGATCGCGCTATTTTATCTTTGCATATAAGCAATCTTCTATCACTTTTTTCTGCTTCTTTTTCACCTGTGTTTTGATCAGAGATGCTGTACTATTTCAGAAGATGCGTAATATCGCCCCCTACCACATAACAGTAAAAACATGTTGGAAAATTCAGTCAATGGCGGGGAAAGAGTAAATTAGTTTTGAAGTAAATTCCTATGTACACTAGTGAACTAGCCTACACAAAAATTCAGATACTCAAATAGGAACATAACTGTTTTCAATATTTTCAAACAATGTAAGTTTATAAGACAGTATGTAGATCTATGTGAAAAAACAGTATTCAATAGGCTACTCAATCAAAAGACTAAACACAACTACACGCCAAGTATGCTTAGGGTACTTAATTATACTTTTAAGTATATCTCAATCAAAAGATAGAGTACAATATAGGCCAAATATATTTAGACGTTTCTGTCAGTATGTCAAGTATGCTTGTGTGCAATTTTAAGTATATTTCTGAGAAGCACATAAAGTATTTCTGAGAAGTACATACAAAGTAGACCGAAAATATACTTTATTATTTGTAGTTTAAAAGAAGTATACTAATAGCACACTTGAATAGACTTTTTTGTGAGGGAAGCACAGAGGCATGACTGGGACAGATGGGAGCAGCAGAAAAAAACGAAAAGCGGGAAAGATAAGATAAGATTCATTAATTAAATATTAGTTGATGTATTAATTAACATGAACTAACCATGAGCAATACATTTGTTACTGTATTTACTAATCTTCGTTTACGTTAGTTAATGAAAATACAGTTGTTCATGTTAGTTCACAGTGCACTACCTAATGTTAACAAGATTTTAATAATGGATTAGTAAATGTTGAAATTAACATTAACAACTAATGAACCTTATTGTAAAGTGTTACTGACTTTTCTTAGAGTATAGTGGCTTTAAATTGGGAATCTAAAAAATTGAATATAAAACTAATTTACAAATGTAATCTGGTCAAATATTTTTAAATATCTCAACTATTGGAAGGTTAATGTTCATATACAGTACTTGAGGTTCAAAAAGAGTTTAAGTGTGTGCAATTTAGTGGAAGGGCTCAAAGCTAATTCAAGCAACATTTAAAATCTTTGAATGTTCTTTTATTGAAACAGTCACACACATTTCTAATGGATTCTTAAAGGGTACTTAACTTTTACTACCTTGGTACAGTATTTTATTTCAAATTTCAGATAAAGAATCAGGTGTCTGACAAAGATTAAGAAGGTTATTAAATGTAAATAAATAGTATTGAATACCAGTTGGCTTATCATAATGTAATTGGGGCCCTAATTACCATATATAGTGCCCCAAACTTTTGGATTTTGAATTTTGCACTTTCTGAAGGATCATGTGACACTAAAGACTAGAGTAATGATGCTGAAAATTCAGCTTTTACCATCACAGGAATATATTACATTTTTAAATGTATTAAAATAGTAGTGATAATATTTCACACACAATATTACTATTTTTTTTTTTTTTTTTTTATTAAAAAATAAATAAATAAATAAAACTATTAACCCCAAACCTTTGAACGGTTTTATCACATTAACTATGTGTCACTAATGTTTTCTCAACCAGAAAGTATTGTTTTTCTAAACAACAACAACAACAACAACAAAACATCTCTTTGCAAAATGTTTTGAGAGCTCTTATTTCTTTCAAATAAATAGCTTTGATATTTTGTTATATAATGTAAAGACATTCATACATTTTTAAGTGTTTCCATATTCTGAAAATGTTTTGGGACTACTGTATATTCAACACTATTTATAGAAAGAAAGAAAACACGTGAGTCAGAAGCAAACAATAACTTCTGAAAAACCTGCTAGGGATATGAGTTTTTTATTATTATTATTATTATAGCTAAAGCAGGAGAGTAAAATGAATGGCTTAAAAGAACAAAATGGATCTCCAGACAAATGTCATCAGTACAGTTACCTAGAGACCACTTCCCTTTACTTATGAAACAGTGTTTCTGCTTCCTCAGCTTGAGGACAGTTTCCTCCAACCAAGTGTTCATTTTTAAAGTGTCTATTCAGTGCACTTCACCGTTTACAGACTTTCAATTTGTTCATTTAGAAATGTTACTGACTGCTGCTCCTCATGTTTTTTTATGATTTGGAAGCAATAAATTCTCAAATGTCTATTTTGACTGAATCTGTTTGGCTAGCAATATCTATGATGTTTGTATTAGCTTACAAAAGTACACCCCAAGAAAATACTCTTTAAAAATATACCTCACTAAAATACTTCAAATACTATATCAAGACATGCAAAAAGGCACAGATAAATTTGGCTAAAAACTAATTAATAATTAAAAATTAATTAAAGTATGTGTGCTCACTCATAGAGATTCAAAATAAACAGTTTGTATGGCTAGAACATCCACACTTTTAAAGAAAACTTGAGAAATATACAGTAGTTTAGAGATAGTGTATATTTAAAATCTATCTCTTATCGCTATGGTCTTTATAGCGGTATGAAACTGAAAACACACCAGTAAAATTAAATGTAAACCAATAAAATAAATACAGTTTAACAAAGAATATACACAGTACATTATAAGGGAGTCTGGTTCATTCCAGATATTTTCAAAAGATGTAAAATGTCAAAAAAAAAAAAATGCTTGAACAGTTTAAAATAAGATTATGCAATGTATTCTGCACTGTAAACCCGGATAAGTAGAATCTACTTAAAAAACTGAGGTAACTCGTTGCCTTAACATTTTTAAGTAATGAAGCATTAGTTGAATAAGTGAAGTGGACTACGTTCAATGTACTTAAGCCCATAATGGAATGGAATAGAACATTTAAGTTGAATTTACTTAAAAATGTTGAGGAAACTGGTTGCCCTAAAAAATAAGTAATGTTAACTTAATAATTCAAGTTCATTTAACTTAAAATGTTTTGTAATATTAATTACTTTGTAGTTATTACACCTAGTATATTTAAGTTCAATGTACTAAGCAAGTTAACTTGCCACCAATCAAAATTCATCCATGCCTCCCATCATGCATTGCTGCATGAATAAATTATGAGCTGAATTGTCTTAGTAATTTTCTTTATTCTCACTATTTAAATTTTGCTGTTTTTCTGTGACTTATTAGTAGCTTGTTTTCTAATGTTCAGAGTTGATCTGTTTATCAGAATATGTTGCTTGTCACCATTGTTGAGATTCATACGCTGATTCTTGATGTCTGTGTGTGCCTAAAATATTTAAACTTTAAAAAAAAAAAAAAAAAATTGTATTGTAAAAGTTGATCTTCCGCTGTAGAATCACAGTGCTGCTGTAATCAATAATGTAAATCTAACTCAGAGATTGGGCTCTAAATGAGTTCAGTGATTCAGGTAACCAACATAACCAACACCACCTGATCATCTTTTAACTTTGCTTGTCTGGTTGGTTTTAATGCAGTTAAAACTGCCCAGACAAAATTTAATATTAAAAAGTCATGGGTCAAGAGCTCAACTGATGATGGTAACTTAAAAATTGTGATTTTTCTCCTTTAGTGAAAAACGTCTCGGGTTACAGATGTAACCCCTGTTCCCTGAGTAAGGGAACGAGACGCTACGTCGAATTACATGATGGGAACCCTCTGCATTTTGTGTTCGTGAAGCACCTCTGTATCCAACCAATGAGGAAACGTGACGTCAGAGGCGGGTGACGTCACAGATCAGGAAACTATAAAGCATACCCAGAACAAAGAACGCTAGCTTCTGGAATATGTCTGAAGCAAGACGCTCACAGGTATGCCGGGGGTATGGCAATGTGACATAGCGTCTCGTTCCCTTACTCAGGGAACAGGGGTTACATCTGTAACCCGAGACGTTCCCTTTCGTGGGAACTATCGACGCTACGTCGAATGACGTGATGGGAACGCTATCCAAACTACGCCGTATCACCAAGTACCTGTCTGTTATCTTGTAGACAGAACTGAGGACCCCGGAGAGGAGCCTACGTCCAGGTTGTAAAACCAATAAATGTGTGCTGGGATGATCATCCAGCAGAACCACATATGTCATTAATGGATACTCCTGACATTAAGGCCTTTGAGGCCGCCATACCCCTAGTCGAGTGAACACGGACAGCTAATGGAGATGGCTGTCCGGCCCCCTCATAAGCAAGTGAGATAGCCTCGACCACCCACTTGCTCATTCTCTGCTTAGATGCTGGACCTCCTTTCTAATGAGACCCATAAAACACACAAACAATTGATCTGTTTTGCCCCACAGGGCAGCTCTGTGGACATATGCATCTAAAGCCCTCACTGGGCAGAGCAGATTGAGTTTCTCCTGATCCGAAGTTGTAAATGGAGGAAGATGGAAGGCCTAAAGTACGATGGAACCTGGGACTTTGGTGGGGACCTTAGGCATATAGCCTGGTCTAGTGTGCAGGAACGCTTTGACCATTCCAGGTGCGAATTCCAAACACAAAGAAGCAGCTGAAAGTGCTTGAAGATCTCCTATTCTTTTAAGAGATGAAATAGCCAGTAGAAATATGGTCTTTAAGGGTGAGGAATTTCTCTGAAACTTCCTCTAGTGGTTCGAAGGGAGCCTCGGCTAACCCTTCTAATACCACGGCCAAGTCCCAGGCTGGAGTCCTTGTACATACTGAAGGCCTCAGCCTCAGAGTACCACGGAGGGAGCGTATAAAAAAGGGGGTCTCGACCTACCGAGGCCAGGCCCACAGTCTCCATAGTTCTGGGCGTGGATGAATTATCATGCCGCCCGCTTGAGACAGGAGGTCCTGTCTGAGAGGAAGCTCCATCAGGGAGCCATCTAGAAGTGACACTAGGTCTGAGAACCATATTTTGGTGATAATTAAATATTTTTGATAAGACAAACAACACCAAATAAGACACACAAGATACAGAGAGCGCTTGCTGAAGACAACAGAAGCTAGCGTTCTTTGTTCTGGGTATGCTTTATAGTTTCCTGATCCGTGACATCACCCGCCTCTGATGTCACGTTTCCTCATTGGTTGGATACAGAGGTGCTTCACGAACACAAAATGCAGAGGGTTCCCATCACGTCATTCGACGTAGCGTCGATAGTTCCCACGAAAGGGAACTATAAAAAGGTAAATGTTTGGAAAAAATGTCTGTAGAACAGCCAAAACAAATGTTCCAACTGCTCATCAACAGCTCCTTGAATTCACACCCACCACGACAAAATGGCATCATTACCTGCCGCAAAGCAGTGTGTAGGAGGCGTGGTCAGGAGAAAAACTTCATAATTTAAGTGCATTTAACTTACATTTATTAACACATTCAAATACACCCACAAATTAGTAGAATATACTTATATTTTATAAGTAATGCAACAAAACTTAAATATTTTAAGTATATTGTAATTATATTTTTAAGTAAATATAAATATAAGTAAGTAAATATAAAATCCGGGCTAAGAGTGTGCTACATAAACCCAAGGTGAATTGTTTTGTGAATTACAGCTAAATAGCTTATTTAAATGGTGTCCAGAATAATCAGGTAAGTCCTGCTCATGAAATTTAAATGTAAATGTAAACACTAGTGTTTTGACATACATAAGATTTGTGTGTTGTTCCACCTACTACCATCCTCAGCAAAAAATCCACATAACACATGCCATGACATGGTGTCATACTCCACACTAATAACAAACAAACCTGCCCTGCTGTCTGTGAGTCTCAACCTCTACATAAGAGATATGGATATACCTGCCTCCTCATTTTCCTTCCATGTTTACTTAGTCTCTCTCTCTCTCTCTCTCTCTCTCTCTCTCTCTCTCATTTTCATTCTCTATTTCGTCTCTTTCCCACTCCGTCAGTCGTCTCTTATGATCACATCTATTTTCTTCTAGAAAATCACAATATATTGTTCACAAATGAAGCCTGCACAAAAAACATACACACACGTGCACACAAACACTTACACAACACATTCATACATCATGTTAAAGCTCATTTACCATCTCTCATTTTCACTCTAATGGTTGTTCTGCCCTAGCTGCAGTGTTTGGTAAATGTAAGCCTAGAAACTCAGAGAGTGATCTGCTGAAAAATGAGTTTGTACATATCATTCTGTCTCAATCATTCATGCAAATCACTATGATACAACTATATGATGACGTTTATTTTTACTAATTTAGGTGGTGAGAGTCAGAGTTGTGCAAGATTCGGATTGTATCCTTGACAGAGAAGAATCAAAAATCAAACATGGCAAATGAAGCAAAATAAATTTGATTAAAATATACTTTTTATTCAATACTGAAAAGCATTGTTAAAGTCACCATAGGGTTTTTCACACTTACAATAGTTAACCCTGGGCCATTGTAAACCCTGAGTAAACGGAATCCTCTGTTATCTTGCTTCACGTTTCACACTGTTTATAATTTACCCCAGGTTAACAATTAAAGGTGCTATAGAGGATGTTTTCGACGACTGAGAAACCAAAGACTGTTACTGAGTTTTTGAAATGAGGACATGCGTAAGAACAACCCCCCTCCTTCACAGCTCATTTCGAGGGAACGCCTCCCAAAACTCGTGCACGACTATTGGAACACAAGTGTTTGTTTACCACCGGCATTCGCTGTGTCGTGTTAGTGCATTCATTATGTCGGACTCGCCGCAGGTAACTCATAATCTGCAGTTGTTACTCCTGACAAAAACACAGCGCCTGTGGAGTGTGGAAAGTTACTGGAGCGCGCAGCCGTGCACATCTCTCACAAGGAACGTCATGGCAGTGATTGACAAGCCAGAGGGCCAATCGTTTATGCGATGCTCACACAAACGATTGGTTGATGTTTTTAAGGCCCTACCTCGTGCACAGATGAGGTATATTGATATTATTCCTTTCAGTGCACCTTATAAATAGTCTTTCATCAGTTAGTAAAGACAGTTTCAAGTAATATTGCAAAAATGTATGAAACAAAACATCCTCTATGGCACCTTTAATCCTGGGTATTCATAAGTTGATGATTTACATTGTACATTCCTAAACCCTGGGTTACCATTCTTATTTGCATATTTGTGGTGTCAGTGTCACTGATTGGATAAACCTGTTTAGATAGCTCTAGCACTGTACATCCTCATATTGCCGACTGTACTAAGTTTATACTGAATGGACATTTCGGACTATATAAAGGTAAGAATGAAACGGTCTCTTCTTCACTCAAATTGTCACGTTTTCAGTCAGCATTTGACAATTTTCCTCTCAAATGCTGAATTTACTGTTTAAACACAATGCGCAGCATCTTTGTGACTGTCTAAAGCACGCGAATGAGGCACTTATCCATTGCTAAGTATCTAGTCGTAAAATTCTAACACCGCATAGTTTCACACTGTACAAGTTTGGCACCGAGGTGCTAACCCTGCTCCTTTATAACCCTGGGTAAAAAGTGGTGCTAACTAACTCCACTTCTAAATTACAAGTGCGAAACGTTTCTTTACTGGGGTTAAAAGCAGTGTTTAGAATGACGATAACCCGGGGATACGCGCATTGTGAAAAGCCCTCATATCTCATATCAAAATAACTTCCCCTCGCGCTTGCAGCTACATTTCATTCCTCTGCCATTCATTCCAATTCAAATAAATTCAAATTCCAAATTGTGAATTGAAAGGGAGACAATCCTAATTTCCCCCCAACCCTAGTGACTTATACATTTATATATACTTACTGTATATAATTTAATTTCAGTGGATCAGATGCACAGGAACTGGACTGTTCTGGTTTAATTTTGACTCCCACAAATGGTGTGCGATGTTGTAATTCAGCCAGTAACATCTATTAGAACAGCTTAGAGTGACTGTATCATCAATTACTAATAGATTTTGTTACTTCATGCGGGAAGATGATGTGTCATTTCCTGTCTGAAACATCTCTTTTCCACAGCTTTGAGAGTTCCTGATGTCTGCAGGAAGCGATCAAAGAGCTAGTAGGGGGAGACTGATCTGTAAAGTGTGGCAGAATTTATATGCTAATATATACCGTGGTAAAATAATCTGATGACTCAATGACTCTTCAAAGCAAGAATGCTAACCTTAGAATTATGATGCTCTGGCAGTGCTGATAAACCACAGTTTGAATTTAAAAGACATTTAAACATATTTTTCTTTGTGCTTGCTTGGAATAAGCTGTAGAATAAGAATTGATTCCTAGAGCTGTGTGGTCCTTTATTCTTACTAACTCAAAACATAGCGCTCAACCAAGGAGACTTGTGATGTGAAACACACTTTGATGATGTGTCTCATCTGTGTTAAAAATGTAGGTTACACTTTACTTTTTTTACGGTGTCCTTGTTACAGTGTAATTATACATTTAAGTACTGAGCAATATTAATTAACAGCATGTACTATAGGGTTAGCGTTTGGTTTTGGGTTAGTTGCATGTAATTGAACCTTCGCTGGGAGTTTGATTGACAGGCGATCTAACCAATCATAACACAGAATCCGCCATTTTGTCCGACAAAGCAGTCAGGGGAGTTAGTATATTAGTGGATTGCGCGGTTGAAACAACATTCCTTATGATGTTCATTCATGTTTATTTGATGCTATAAAGGAGGAAGAGACGATTGGTTCATGAGCTGCTTGAACTGAGGCACTACAGCGATCTGTCACGACACATTAAAGAGCCACAAAATGGTATTTATTGTTTAAATTTCCTTAAAAATTACAAAATTTGAAATTTGAGACCTTGTTTCATATCAAAAGTAACCTGCTCTGTCTTGTCTGTCGTTGCGTTGTCAGTGTTGTCAAAGTATTCTTCACTGCTTGAGAACATGATGTGTGGTGTGATAGCAACATGGCTTGGACGTAGCAACAGTAACTAAAGAGGGTGGGTCTTTGCGAATGGTCATTTATGCATAATTTACTGATATAGTAAGTATGTAACATGGTAAAATAAAGTGTTACCAAAATATATTTTTAACCAAATGCATTTAATATTTATGGACCATATACTTGACAAACATGCTAGCAGTAAATATCAGTTACATTTTGAGGCAAGATTTCTTTGTAATACAATGACATTTTGCTATATATGTCACGGTGCACACAAGAACAAGATGGTAAGATCCAAGTGCAGCGATGTTTATTACGGGAGACTCCAAGCATGTAATCCAGAACACAGGCAAAGGTTAAACTCCACAAAAACAGTCCAATACAAAAAGCCAGAGAAACAAAGTGCACGTAACAAAATACAACAAACCACAACCAAGGACAGAAACAACTTAGACTAAATAGACAGACACTGATAACAAACACAAAACAGCGGAGTGCAATGAGTGGGATAATGAGTCCAAGAGTGAGTATGGGTATTGTAGTCCAAGGGGTGAAAACAAGAGTCCAAGATTGAGTGCCCTCTAGTGGCTGATAGGGCACTCTCACTGGTGATCATGACATTACCCCCCCTCAAAGGAGCGGCTACCAGACGCTCCACCAGACAAAACAAAAACACAAAAACTCAGGAGGGAGGTGGACAGGAGGAGGATCAGGGGGAGGGATGGTGGGCCAGCTCCAGGGTGCCCAACTGATAGCCAGGGTGGTGCTGGAGGAACTGACCAGGCTGGTTCCAGTGGTTCTGGAGTCCTGGCTGAGTGCCAGGGTGGCGCTGGAGGAACTGACCATGCTGGTTCCAGAGGGTCTGGAATCCCGGCTGATTGCCAGGGTGGCGCTGGAGGAACTGACCAGGCTGGTTCCAGAGGGTCTGGAATCCCGGCTGATTGCCAGGGTGGCGCTGGAGGAACTGACCAGGCTGGTTCCAACGGTTCAGACGGCCTGGGCAGTGGCGGCAGGGCAGAAAGCCTGGGCGGCGGCGGCAGGGCAGAGGGCTTGGATGACGGTGGCAGGACAGAAGATCTGGGCGGTGGCGGCAGGGCAGAAGGCTTGGACGGCGGCAGGGCAGTAGGCTTGGACGGCGGCGGCAGGGCTGGCCAAGGGTGCTTCGTGGCCATATCAGGGAGAGCGGGCAGCTCGGTGACGGCCTCCGTGGCCGTATCAGGGAGAGCGGACAGCTCGATGACGGCCTCCGTGGCCGTATCAGGGAGAGCGGAGGACTCAAGGACGGCAGCGGGCTCAGACTGGAACTTCTCTGGGACGGCAACGAGTTCAGACTGGAACTGCTCAGGGACGGCAACGTGCTCAGACTGGGGCTGCTCTGGGACGGCAGCGTGCTCAGGCTGGGGCTGCTCTGGGACGGCAGAGTGCTCAGGCTGGGGCTGCTCTGGGACGGCAGCATGCTCAGGCTGGGGCTGCTCTGGGACGGCAGCGTGCTCAGGCTGGGGCTGCTCTGGGACGGCAGAGTGCTCAGGCTGGGGCTGCTCTGGGACGGCAGCATGCTCAGGCTGGGGCTGCTCTGGGACGGCAGCGTGCTCAGGCTGGGGCTGCTCTGGGACGGCAGCGTGCTCAGGCTGGGGCTGCTCTGGGACGGCAGCGTGCTCAGGCTGGGGCTGCTCTGAGAGCATCCTCCAGGCACGCAAGACCGCCAAAACATAGAACGTGAGGACAGCCCTCTTAGCCATCACCGGACTGATAGGGAGAGCATGCCGTACTGGAGCGGACTCACTGGCTGGAGCGGACTCACTGGCTGGAGCGGACTCACTGGCTGGAGCGGACTCACTGGCTGGAGCGGACTCACTGGCTGGAGCGGACTCACTGGCTGGAGCGGACTCACTGGCTGGAGCGGGCTCTGGAGTGGACTCACTAACTGAAGCGGGCTCTGGAGTGGACTCACTGACTGGAGCGGGCTCTGGAGTGGACTCACTGGCTGGAGCGGGCTCTGGAACGGACTCACTGGCTGGAGCGGGCTCTGGAACGGACTCACTGGCTGGAGCGGGCTCTGGAGTGGACTCACTGGCTGGAGCGGGCTCTGGAGCGGACTCACTGGCTGGAGCGGGCTCGGGCTGTTCTGAGTGCATCCTCCAGGCACGCAAGACAGCCAAAATATAAAAAGTGAAGACAGACCTCCTGGCCATCACGGGACTGACAGGGAGAGCATGCGGGACTGGAGTGGACTCACTGGCTAGAGCGGGCTCTGGAGTGGACTCACTGGCTGGAGCGGGCTCTGGAGTGGACTCACTGGCTGGAACGGGCTCACAGGCTGGAGCGGGCTCTGTAGTGGACTCACTGGCTGGAGCGGGCTCTGTAGTGGGCTCACTGGCTGGAGCGGGCTCTGTAGGGGACTCACTGGCTGGAGCGGACTCACTGACTGGAGCGGGCTCTGTAGTTGACTCACTGGCTGGAGCGAGCTCTGTAGTAGACTCACTGACTGGAGCGGCCTCACTGACTGGAGCGGACTCCTTGACTGGAGCGGACTCACTGACTGGAGCAGGCTGTGGAGTGGACTCACTAACTGAAGCGGGCTCTGGAGTGGATTCACTGACTGGAGTGAGCTCTGGAGAGGCCTCCGGGTCTTGGGGGATGGAAGCCTTCCTCCTCCTCTTCCTCCTTTTAGATGTGGGAAGCGGAGACTCAGTGCCAACCTCCTCTGAGGCCTCTGAAGCGGATTCACGGGCTGGGACGCACTCATGGGCTGGAGCAGGCCTTGGAAAGGACACACGGGCTGGAGCGGGCACACGGGCTGGAGCGGGTGCTGGAGGTAGTCGAAGCGGCCCATTCCCACGCAGATGCAGGTAATTGGAGAAATTCCAAAAGTTTAACCCCCTTACCAGCTCCATCTCCCACTGCGGCAGAGGTTTATCCAGACAGTTATTAATTGTGTCTTTGAGGACCGTATCAGAGAGACCATACCCCTCCGCCCGTGACCAGAACTTCTGGACGAATGCCCGCACTCCCATTCTCCTCTGGCGGAGAGTTGCCAAAAGGGCCTGAGCCTCCTCAGCCCCCACGGATGACCGGAGTCTCCTGCTGCTGGATCCTTGCATAGCGGTGGTTTGTTCTGTCACGGTGCACACAAGAACAAGATGGTAAGATCCAAGTGCAGCGATGTTTATTACGGGAGACTCCAAGCATGTAATCCAGAACACAGGCAAAGGTTAAACTCCACAAAAACAGTCCAATACAAAAAGCCAGAGAAACAAAGTGCACGTAACAAAATACAACAAACCACAACCAAGGACAGAAACAACTGAGACTAAATAGACAGACACTGATAACAAACACAAAACAGCTGAGTGCAATGAGTGGGATAATGAGTCCAAGAGTGAGTATGGGTATTGTAGTCCAAGGGGTGAAAACAAGAGTCCAAGATGGAGTGCCCTCTAGTGGCTGATAGGGCACTCTCACTGGTGATCATGACAATATATATACAGTATAAGTTTGATTAAATATGTTGACAACAGTCTACAATTATAATTCATTTGTGTAGACCATAAACTGGGGTAAAATGTATAATCAACACCAGTGTATGACTAAATTAGAAAATTAATTACACTAGAATAATATTCCTTTGTGAACATGACACTATTCTGATAACAGTAAACACTACTGAGGAATTAAATTTAAATACTGTTCTAATTAGGGGCAGAAAGCATAATATGTCACAGTTCCCTTCCGTTCTGGACTCCAACTCCCATCATCCTCCCTGTCTCACACCTGCACGCACTTCCCTATCAGCTCATCATCATCACGGATTCCCCACACCTGGATCACCTTGTCATCTCTCCCTTTTTATAGTCTCACTTGCCTTCACTCTTTGTCAGTGTTATTGTTTATCCTATTTTGTGTTGTAGCTTTGCTTTGGTTTTATGTTGAAGTCCGTGTCTGTGCTCTCTCTACTACACACAACCCTAACATAATACAGCTTTGACAAAAGTTCAAACTATTTATGCACAGTAAAACTTTTTTTTTTAAATTGTTTTCTTTATTCTATTACTTGTAAAGCTTTTCAGACCAATTTATTGTGCACCATATTAGCTAAAACACAACTTTCTACATGACAATACTCCACTCTTTTACTGCAGATGCTGTTAATCTTATTTTTCACCAACAGCAGTTTCGCTCTTTGCCTTTTTTTTTCTTTTCTTTTTTGGATGTGGCACAGAATATTTTTTCTCTTGCCATCTGAATCTGGCTGACAAAACACATCATATATTCCATAATAAAGGGTCTTTGTTCCACAGGCTTAATTATTCAGTGTGGATTCATCTGGCAACAAGACAAAGGAGACTGCAAAAACATCTGCTATGCTAATGAGGTTCTACCTTCACACTATGTTTGATTTATCCTCCTCAATCCATTACTTTAGCCTAAATTTGATATTTTTCATTTGCATTTGCTTTACACTTCGGTTTATTAAATGGACTATGAATCTAATAGAAGAACACTGAGAAGAATCATTGAATTCCTTGAAGAACATGGGATTTTTTTCGTATGCTGCCTGGCGTACTGACGTTCATGTGCCAGCTGAATAGAGACGAGCATGTCAATGATGAAATAGAGGGTGAAGCACAACAGTGTAAGCCACGTTATTTGTTTTTATTGATTGCCACAACTCTTCTCGTCAAACAGCTGATCTATGAGTTTACTTAATAGAGTACTATTTCATGTTTTGAGTTTGTCAGCAGAGTTCTTCACGTGGCTTTTTCTTCTGAATCCTCCAGTGAAATGCCTATATGTGTGTGCATGTTTACTTGTAGGCCTAAATGTGCATGTTGAGGTCATCTGCCATCTTGTATAATTCCTTACATTTCCCCCAAGATTGTGTATCTTCAAAGTCATAAAAAAAAGAAACTTGTCACCTGAGGATTGGCTCTTTAGATGTGCAAATATACAGTATAATGGGTATATCACATGCTTATGTACAATTCAGTGAGTCAGCTGTTTTGCTAGTGCGCTGCTTAGCATCATTGGGATGGTAATCCGTTACAGTACAGCAGGCCTCTGTCAGGAGTCTATAAAAAAAGAAAAAGAACAATAAATGAAGCCGACACTAAGCTGTAGTTTGAAGATTGTTTTTTTGTCCATGATAAACTTTTAAAAGTTGCCTAATTTATTTGCTGTTATGCAACTGATCAAGTTAAACTGAAGGTGACCTCTATTTTATAGCATGACTCTTATTCTGTAGAAGATATTTTGTGGCAAAATGTTTATACAATACAAAAAATAGAAGTTCTTGACGAGTCAAATTATTGTCTAATTAGGTTCGCTTTGTTCTTTTCTTTGTGTTTATCTTTTTTTTTACTGTAAGTATGTACCATCTGCATTTTGGCTTTTGCACCTGTTTTGGCTATTGAGACTGTAAAAAGCTTAATTTATTCTGGCGATTAAAAAGATTCACATTACCCTGAATTGACTAAAGGACACAAAGCTCCAGAGCTATTCAAAATGTTATGATGGTTGATAGCAACAATAAGTTGTTGTTGTGTTGCATTCTAAACTATAGCAATGTTCTCTTGGCCAAAATACATTTAAAACATATACTAAATATATATTAAAGAATATATATTCTTTAAAGGGATAGTTAATCCAAAAACGCTTTATTTTTGGCTTCCAAACGCCCATTCACAGCCATTATAAACCTTGGAGGACTAAGGATATTTTTTAAATATATCTCTGATTGTGTTTGTCTGAAAGAAGATAGTCATATACCTCTGATTTTTGGGTGAACTAACCCTTTAACATATATTCTATATATATTCTTTAACATATATTTTTATATTTCATATATTTATATTTATTATATTCATTATTTATGTGATTTATATTGTGATATATATTATATGTGATATATATTGTAGCACACAGAATCTTTGTAATTGTTTTTGAAATTGCTGTTTATTATTTTGCACCGCAGTTCTAGGGTTAAGGCAGGAAGTTAATGAGCCCGGAAGAGAGGCGGACAGAGAGTTAGTTAGTCTGATGCGGGTGTGTTGCAGTTGTTCTGCGTTCCGATTAAAACAGTTCAGAACGAAGCCTCCCTTGTCTGTCGTTCCTCAGATACTACAATATTGTGATTTATATTGTATACATATGCCAAATATTTTTGTATGTTTTGAAATATGTTCAGTTTATCTGATTTTTTTTTTTTTGGTCATTTTGGAAATAAGATTAAGAAGTAGCTAAATGTCCCCTTGGTTGGTTGGCACCATTTTTAAATCATATCAAGATGCTCTACTCATTCTGCAATATATTGCTGACTAATGCTCATTAGGATAATGCATGCATAGAAAAAAAAATCTTTCATGTAAATGGTAGAGCTGTGAAGCGGTCACATTTCCCAATACGGTCCTATCAGTCAGACCACCTGCTATGATATATGAGCCCAGATTTCTGTTCATAATGGGGTTCAATGACACAGGGAAAAATGACTGTATGCAATATGGAGCATGTCTTGGATGTGCCAAGTTACTTATGGGGTCTTCGCTAATGTATGCCACATCTCTTTTTTTTTTTTTTTGGCTTTGTTGTTGTAATGTGAAGGACACAGGGGTGATTTTCTGCTGACAGACTGCCAACACTGCTGGAGAGGCTGGGAGAGCGAGGTTCCATGTCTACTAACCTTTCCCCTCATGGTAGTAGTAATGTGACATTATTCTCTCCCCAGATCCTGCCTCAACTGAAACTGGGAAACACTCCAGACCCCCTGGACAACTTCACGTCAGAGGCCCTGATCCAGCAGATCAGTGGGAACTGAGAACCGTGGAGAGCCACTAATGTACTTCTGCCAGCCTGGCTTTAGTCACTTGGTTTTACACACACACACACACACACACACACACACACACACACACACACACACACACACACACACACACACACACACACACACACACACACACACACACACACACACACACACACACACACACACACACACACACACACACACACACACACACGTTTGTTTTGCTATCTTAGTGAGGACATAGGCATAATGGTTTTTATAGTATACAAACTGTACATTATATCCCCCTACGCTACGCCTACTCCTAAACCGACCCATCACAGAGAACATTCTGCACTTTTACATGTTTGATAAAACATTGTTTAGTATCTCTTTAAAGCTATTTTAAATATGAGGACTCATGAAATGCCCTCATAAAACATGTTTATGACGTAATACCAGTGTAATACCCATGTCATTATACAAATTTGTGTCCTCATAAATCATGACAACAAGCACACACACACACACACATGCACACACTTTCTGAATCTTCTAGCTGTCCATAGTTCTTTTCTATATGTAATTTATTAATTTCTCCCTCATTTTTACAGTCCTATATATTTCTCTGGTAGGTTTATAAAATACCCTATAGTTGGCTTATTCTCAAGAAAGAACTATGCAGTTCATCTAACACACACTGATTTTGTATGACAGCATGTCCCATTAGCAAGGCATCTTGTCACAATAGGAAGCTGATGTTAAATATCACTATTCAGTACATATTCAGCAAAATGTAAAGAGTAAAACTATTATGAAGAAGAACATGGAAAAGTGTATGACGTACCAAAAAATATCACAACAGCATGTGACAACCCATCCATTAAGCATGCAAAATCTTGCCTAAACCTACATTATTAAAAGTGAACTATGCATTCCAGAGCTTTTGAGGTGCTGCTCGTATGGTCTCAAAATGGGTTTAAGAGTTTGTATTGAAATAAATTATTCATACCACTAATTAAAAAATAACGACAGCAGTCAGAAAGAGTAATTATGCACTTTAT